>NC_141061.1:6074524-6567024 GCF_041138505.1 Cibotium barometz
GCATGTAAACTGTCTCTTGGTTCCTTACTTTCTCAAGAAATCATTGAACTCACTCTCCCTCACCATCCAATCTTAGGCATTTGATATGCATACATTTTTCCTTCTAGACCAAGGCTTTAAATCTCTAAAAGTGAGAAAACATCTCACTTTTCTCTTTCATAAAATAAACCCACACTTTCTTCATGTGATCATCAATGAATGTAACATAGTACCTCCAACTTGCAATTGTTGCAGTCTTGGTTAGTCCCCATACATTTGGATGCATAACATCCAATGGCCTTACATTGACATGCTTTTCATGTGAGAAAGCATGTTTGGCCTGCTTACCAAGCTAGCATGCTTTACATACTTCATACATACCATGAACCTTAAACTTTGGCAAATCTTCAATAATATTTTGGGCCTACATAAACTTCAGCCTCATTGTATTCACACGATCAATGTGCTTATGCCATATGTCACACGATCAATGCGCTTATGTCATATGTCAATATTTGTAATGACACCTGTTCCATGTGCAAACATGGCCGCCTTTACCTCAGGCATGTTCACATCCAAAGTAAACATCCTGCCATTTCTATTATCCTTTGCAACCAAGTGGCACTGATTTTTAAACTCTTCCACAAAACATCCTCGAGGATTAAACCTGCCATTTCTATTATCCTTTGCAACCAAGTGGCACTGATTTTTAAACTCTTCCACAAAACATCCTCGAGGATTAAACCTCACTTGGAGATCGTGCTCAACCATCTGTCCAACAGAAACCAGGCTCTTTGTAATATTTGGAACATGAAGTACATCTGCCAAGTACTCCATTTTGCTATCTTGCATAGATAATGGCACTTTACCAACATGTGCAATGAGATGCGCAATATCATTACTTGTTTCTACATTACTTAGTTTTTCCATTTTCTGCATATCTCTAAACCACTCACCAATGACTGGCCATGTGGTTAGAGGCACCAGAATCCACATACCAAACATCTCTAGATCTTGACACATCTCTTGTTATGGAATTGAGCATATGATACATCACTTCTGTCATCACCACCCTATTTACTTGATAATGCATAGTCGCGTTTATGTAACTTTCCACTTTTAATATCATTCTGCTATGTTAATTACTCGCTGATTTCTTTGCCAACCGCCGCTGCAGCTCCTTTGTCTCCCTCCGCCTCTAGAGTGGCCTCTTCCACCTATTTGTACATTTGAATCACCACCCTATTTACTTGATGATGCGCTCCCCCTGCCTTTAGAGTGGCCTCTTCCACATGTTTGTACATGAATCCTCTTGTTGTTGCTTTGCCCGTGATTTATGTTTCCAAAATAGCTTCCACCTCGGCCTCTAGATGATGATGTCCCTTTGCCTCTACTTGTATGTGAGTAGAAGGCATGCTCATTTGAATTTCTAGAGGGTGAATCTCCCCCAATATTCATCTCCATAGATGAGAAGAGCAATCAATTCCTAAAAATTAGGAAAGTTCTCTCGAACTCCAATGGAAGTCTGAAACTAATTGTATTCTTTGCTAAGACCATTCAAAGTCATAGACACCATATCGTCCTCTACTGGTGATCTAATAGAAGCAAGGGCATTTGCAAGCCCTTCACTGAGTAATCATTTATACTCAGCTTTCCTTTGGTCACATTATGCAGCTCCTGCTTTAGCTGCATCTTCCGAGCTTGGGTGTTTGTGTTGTACATCTTCACCAAGGTGTCCCAAACGTCCTTAAGCATTTGTGCACATGTATATACATAATCGTAGAATCTGTCACATTGAGACAAACAACCAATACAACTGTACCTCTCTAGCTTTTTTATGCCATGCTTTATATGCTTGCACTTGCTGAGGGGTAGAGTTTTCTTTAGCAATCTCCGACTCCTTTTTATCACCTGTGATAAACTCCCAATATCCTTTTTTCATCCTGAACTTCCATGCCTAAAAGTTATTATTGTCTGGCTTCTTACTCACAATTTATGATAGATTGTCAAACAACTTTATTTGCAGCAACTTACCAAATAGTGCTTGCAAAAAAACCTTTTGTACTTGTTGTAGAAATCTACAACCTTCAACAGAAGTACTATGAACTTGTTATAATGCCATTGTATGTGAACCAGTCACATACAATGAACTTGTTATAATGCCACTGTATGTGAACCAGTCACATACAGTGAACTTGTTATAATGCCACTGTATGTGAACTTGTTATAATGCCATTGTATGTGAACCAGTCATATACACACATTCACTGACACTTGCAAAACTTAGATTCTTTGCACAAACTATCCTGCAGCAAAAATTCTGCTGTAGCTTTGCACTGAACCAAAAACTGGGCATTTATGGTCATAGATGAAACTCACGATCAAAGCTGGCTTCAAGATATACCAAGCCCAATACACAATGTATGATGATGAAGCGATTAAAATGTCTAAGGGAAAGGATGAATTCCAACAATAGATGAGTCTATCTACCAAGACCACTTCGAAAAGGATAGCCCGGTGAAGAAATCAAACGTATGAGGCAGGAGTCAGAAATGGCTGAATACATTCAAAGTTTGCTAGCCTTGATGAAACTCACGATCAAAGTTGGCTTCAAGATATGCAAAGCCCAATACACATAAGAGACATCCTAGAAGAGAATAAGGCAACTCTCCACCCAACCAATGGATATAGACCCTAGCTGGCTAACTATAGCCTTGGTCGTCCACACTAGTCTGAACTCCCCTGAACCGCCAAGCTCCCCCTATCCTGACAACACAATTCATGATGATGAAGCGATTAAAATGTCCAAGGGAAAGGATGAATTCCAGCAAGTGAGTCTGTCCACCAAGACCGCTTGGAAAAGGACAGCCTGGTGAAGAAATCAAACTTATAAGGCATGACTCAGAAATGGTTGAATACATTCAAAGTTTGCTAGTCCTAAAGGAATATCTAGAGTATGAGGTTTTTGATAATGGTATCATTCACAAGTTATACTTCTTAGATTAAAAAGCATTATGTACTTTTGACTTTCTTCTCTTATATCTAATATAATATAGTATAATCGCCCCTTTAAAAAAAAGTATGGTGACATTATCCATTTTTCCATTTTCTTTTTTACAACATAATCTTCATGAGCACTCGTCTCTATTTATAGCATTTACTCATTTTGCCTGATCTAAGACCTCGTATGCTAACCTTTGCCATGGCATCGACTGCTTCAACCCCCAATCCTCCTCCTCCTGTGCCGTCTGCTAGAGTAGATGAGTTGAGGGGTGCTCTAGCCAGCAAAGGATTGGTGGTGAAGGACTCCATTCTTGCACGGCTGGCGAAGTCGAAGTCTTTCAAAGGCCTTTCACTACCAGAAGCCCTAACCTTCACAGAAACGTTAGCGCAGGAGGCAGACCCAGGGTTGGAAAACCTAGCGCAAGAGGCAGACCTAGGTCTAGAAACTTTAGCGCAGGAGGAAGAGTCAGGGTTTGAGAAGAGGCTGCAGGCCCTAGTTGCACAGAAGCCTAAGACGGAGGCCTCTGAAGATGTGGCTGACTTCCCCAACTCATCTGCGGTTTCAAGGAAAGATGAAAAACATGATAACACGCCATCGCCGTCTGCAGTAGAAGAAGACGGTAAGGTTTTGCCTCTGAGCGATGCTGCCCTGCACAAAGGCTCCGAGGACGAGAGGAAGCAGCGCCGGTCTGAGCGTTTTGGAACAGTTTCTGAGGACGAGAAGCTGAAAATGCGAGCTGCCAGGTGCCCCTCAAAAAACCACACACAGCATAGAAAAGCGCCAAATAATGCTCGCCTTAGTCTCAAGCTCATGTTACATATAAGAATGCATGGTTAGGCTAAGGGTTGCATGGCTCTAAGCGTAGGCAGGTAAGCCTATGGCTTAAGAACTTTTTCAAAGGGTAAAAGAAACTCATAAGAGCATTGGCAAATGCATGGGTATGCCTTAGCCCTTTTCTTTGAGGCTTATGGTTAAGCCTTAGCCTCTGTTTTGGCTAACTGAGAATCTTCAGAATGTAACAAATGTGCAGTAATTTTGTACCCAACATGGCATGGTTAAAGGGAGGGTTTGGAAAAATTTAAGAACTTAAGAGAATGCAGAAATGCATGACTACAGCAGGGTTGTAAAAATAGCACGGGGATGCATGATTTACCCTAGCCTTTTGGTTGGACTTTGTCGCAAACCGCACATAATGGGGACCTTGTGACTTGGCATCTTCGATGCCTTGCTGTGACCCCCGCAAAAAAAACTCCCACCCCCACAAAAAGAAAAAAGAAAACCTTTTGTGCCTGCGACAAGAGGATTTTTTTGGTGTCCTTAAGAGTGAAAGTAATCGACAGAGAAATGTGGCATATGATCCATGTGTAAATTAAAGGGGGGAGAGAGAGAGGAAGAAAGAAAGAAAGTTATATTAACGTCTTCAAAAGACCCAAAGGGTCTGCGAGACCATGGATGAAAAAAGAAAAAGCAACGGGAAACGAAAACTGATAATTGAAAGCTAAGATCTCAGACTTTGCGATTATACAAGGTGAAAAATCTTCCAATGTTGAGGCATCTCTAGCAAGAAAGGTTTTATCAACGCTTCTAAGGACCCAATAGGTATACAAGGCCAAAAAGTAAAAGTATTACGTATGCTCCATGTGTAATAAAAATCATATACATGGAAATAAAAAAAGGGTATATGTACCAATGAAAGGTGAAGCGAGTTTATGTGTCATCTTTTTGTAATATAGGATACATGAAGTCAATGCCCATTGGGGGTGGTGCTACTCAAGGTGGATAGAAATGTTAGGTACAGTATGTTGTTCACATGCGAAAGCTTTGGGAGTCTTCTTTCAGCCCTAAACACCTTTCAGGAACATCTTGATGCAAAACGCAAATAGAAGATGGAGAGAAGTATCAAAAACGCAGAGAGCCGCCCAAGGAGCACCACCAGAAGTGCGGAAGAGGATGGAAGGCCTAGCCTGGCCTAAGGGTCTCCCCACCCACAAATCCCGGTTGTCGACTAGAAGTGGGGGATGAGGGAGACCATGAGGCAGAATGCCCCTTATAGAAGGGCAGTTAAACACCGGAACCCACAATGTGGGATAATGGCTGCCACGTGGCAGCATAGGAGAGAAAGGCGATGAAATCCAATGCCAATAAGAAGAGAGAGAGATAGTTGTATTTTCAGTATATTCAATATAGTACAATAAGGTACAAATCTTGGCAAGCCCTACGCTACCCCATAAAATGTAGTCTTGACTCTAGAAAGTCCTATTCTATGATTCATATTATAAAGAGTTGATAGTTATATAGTCTTGTGGGTTGACTACCATGAGTATATAACATGCACTTTTCTAAAAGATGAATTTGGGCATGTTCTTGGATTTATCTAGGTATATATATATATTCAATTGCTTAAAGGAATGATGAGTCTAGCCTTTTGCTATTGATTGGTGAGTTGCAGGTCGGCCAGCTCCCTTGGACATAAAATCTGTCACCACTTCTCTAGCTCCATGTATGTGAGTTGCACATGCATGGATGACTTGTTTTTGATGCCTGGACATTGCTTGGTATTTTGCCTGTGAATGTCTACGGGTATCGGGGACGCCTGGACAACCCGTGGATATGCGTGTGCACACCTGTTTGGGACTCATATAGTTTCCTTATGTGTTTTGGAGGTGGTAAGTGTGCACACTTAACCCAATTTATTCATTATTTCATGTTACTAAGGTTTATTGGGTGCAGGGTTCACATTCACTTAAAGTGTGGGCGGACACACTTATAATTTTATAAGTGAGTTCACATCAGGTTGACTATTTTTAATGAACCAAGGCCAATTATGAGAGATGGGTACCCGGGCACTCCCAAATAGCTCCATGAGTTGCTATTCTGGGTGTGGGAGGGCCAAAGTGGGCAAGCCCTAACTTGTAGAGCACTCATCAGGAAGTCGTGGGCTGTTAGGAGCTGTTTTGGATAGGAAAAACAGCAAATTTACTCATTTGTATGAGCTACAAGTGGAGTACATGCCAAGAGCAAGAGTCCCAGGGTTGGCTGGCTACTATTTCTCTCTACAAGGCTGGCCGACTGCATCTAGAGGGTTGCTGGCTGTTAAATTTGGTTCCAGAAGCTTGCGCATGGCTGTTGGGACTGTTTTTGTGCTTCTCTGCTAAGAACAGGGCTTGGACGGAGTGAACAGAGCCTCAACAGGAGCTGGCCGATTGTTATAAGGGCCATTATTGGCTGTTTTTACAGGTTTGCAGGAGGTTTCTCGTGACGAAACTTGAGCAAACATGTCTCTAGACAAGTACCAAGCCTAGGGATGTGATTTGGTGGAACCTGTGGGTGGCCAGTGAGCCAAAACCATGGCTGGTTATTGTTTTGCAGGTTTGGGACAGCACTTTGTTAGAGGGTTGGTGACCGCTCTATCAAAGTATAGGAGTGGTTGGTGATCACTCTACCCTGGTTTGTGATCGAGGGTATTCCTACAAGAGCGGTTGGTGATCGCTCAACCTTGGTTGGTGACCGAGGGTGTTGCAACAGGAGTGGTTGGTGACCACTCATCCTTGGTTGGTGACCGAGGAGTTGCAAGTAATGTGTTTACCTATGTTTTCACAGTTGGATAAATCTGGTGTCGGCTGGATGAGTGTGTACTCTCTGGGCACCCGCATCTTGTATATATAAATACTTCTGTCGGTAATAAAGATACCTCAGGGGGAGGCTGGCCCAACTTCAGCCCGTAGTGTTGTGTCATGTGCAAGTTGGTTTATGTTTGCAGGATGTATATGCTCATGTAATGTTTCACAATGATGATAATCATGTATATGCCAGGAATGGTTGATGTATGTATGCTGTTTTGGTAGTGAATTGGTTCCGTATACACGTGCCCGTTTGTGACAAAATCACTCCTTGTTGGTCGACAGCACCATGGTCCACCCCATTGCCTTCCATACCTATGCTAGCTGATGTAGCTCCATAACCTAGTTTTATCTTGCTGCAATTCAGGGATTAGCACTGAGATTTGCATGTCCATGTGCATGTACATGACATCCCCTTCTGCAAACTAGTTGATGGGATTCCAACTTCTGACCTAGATGACCGTCATCATCCCTTTGTCTCCACACAGACTCCCATATCTGTCATCCCTCCCTTCCTGGCAACCTTTTCACTGAAAACCCTGCCTTGTCTGTGACTCCACTCCAAATCTGATGAAGATCTGTGCATCTGTCACTTTGTCCCCTTGCCTTCTTGCCCTGTCCTTGAACACTTTCTTTGGTCTTCTTTTCTTGAGTATTGAGTCCGGCACTCTCACTCCATCCCTTGGACGATCAACATCCCTTGCAACCGTTTTCCTGAAAGCCTTTCTTGGTATACCCCAAGTGGCGCTCAACTCACAGGGTTGCCATTCCCCTTGGGTCTTGTGGAACACCACCAACCAACCTCTTGGGAACTTCTTCCATGTCTTGCTGTCATGTGCATGAATGTGCCATGAACATTTCTCAGAGATTCTCCAGCAGAGGTAACCAGAAAAAGACCATTAGAGCTTGGATTATGGAGCACAGGGTGCAGATTGGCTAGGGCAGACTTGGAGAGGACCATAGGATGCTATCGGCCAACTACAGGACCTGTCGGCTGCATGGTGGAGGGCAGGCGCTTCAGCGTTGGTTTTATTTGGTCCAGTCGCCTGGTTGACTGCTGGTCGGCTAGCGCTTCATATTTCCCTCTCTACTCTCTCTATATATCCGCGTTTTGCATCAGCATGTTGCCAGGAGTGTCTAGGGCTGAAAGAAGACTCCTAGAGCTTCCGCGTGTTACATTGGAATCAGAGCATCAGGCTCAGCAAAGCTAAACACTGATTCAGTCCCATATGACGGTGTACAGGTCCAAGGTACAGGAAAGTACACGGATACGAAGCCCAAGGCAAGGAACACAGAATCGGGAAGAGCTCCCAGGAGGTTTGTTGGTGGTGTTCCATAGAGCCAGAGGGGATGGTAGTCCTGTGAGCCAGATAGGTTCTCGGGCAACGGTCCCAAGGGAGGTTTATCCTCCAAGGGTGATGTGAGAGTGCCAGACTCATTTCTCAGGAATGAAGACCAAGACGGTGTTCAGAGTCAGGGCAGGAATGGATTGTGGACTAGATGGAACAGATGCATAGATCTTCGTTTGAGACAGAGTGGTTTGGAGAACAGGCCGGGATTTAAAAAAAAAGGGTTGCCAGGGATGGATGGATGACAGAGGGACTTCGGGAAAAAGAATGGGATGATGACAGTCATCCAAGAACAGGTTGGAATCCTGTCATCAAGTTTAGCAGAGGGGGATGTCATGTGCATGAATGTGCCATGAACATTTCTCAGAGACTCTACAGTAAGGTAACCAGAAAAAGACCATTAGAGCTTGGATTATGGAGCACAGGGTGCAGATTGGCTAGGGCAGACTTGGAGAGGACCAAAGGATGCTGTCGGCTGACTATAGGACCTGTCGGCTGCATGGTGGAGGGTAGGCGCTTCAGCGTTGGTTTTATTTGGTCCAGTCGCTTGGCCGACTGCTGGCAAATCAGCGCTTCATGTTTCCCAAGGGTCTATAAAAGGCACCCAAGGCTTGTTATTGTAACCGTTTAATCCTCTAGGGATTGGGTCTTAGGGATCCAAGTAGGGACCAGATTTAGGGTGTTTACCACCTTTTATGAAGGCAGCCTAGGGCTGTAGCAAAGTACCCTTTTTGTACTAAATAAAATATAATGAATTTCCCGGCACCTCTCTCTCTCTCTCTCTCTCTCTCTCTCTCTCTCTACTCTCTCTATATCTGCGTTTTGCATCAGCATGTTGCCAGGAGTGTTTAGGGCTGAAAGAAGACTCCCAGAGCTTCCGCGTGTTACACTTGCGTCACTCTTCTTTGACTATGCATCTTCATCTGGGACACCATTTGCCACCATTTGGCCACTCAATTGGTCCACCCGTGCTTTCTCATCATGTATGTGCATTGGATTGGTGTCCATGGTAGTCGTATATGCCGGGATTGATGCCACTCATGTGATACTGTGGACTTGGCTTTCCATTGGGACTTGTGCCTCTATATATACATGCCCGGAAATGCCTGGTGGATTGGTGTTCCGTTGGGTCTGGTACCTCGTGCACTTGCCTTGAGCACGTCTATTTTGGTATAGTCTCATGAACGGGGATTGTCCATACCAATGCTGCATTGCATAGCATCTTTATGTGCTTCCTTGCAATTGAAATTGCATGGTGTTTTCATGCTTCCTTGACCAATGTGTAGTTTCGGGTAAGGGGACGCTCGCTCGCGAACCGTGCGTGTGAAACTATTTGCTTACATGGTTATGTGGCATGTGACTTGTGGTAAGTATTGGTCATAAACCTAGCCTTAGGAGTTAACACTAATTTATAAGTGAGTGTGTACACACTTCATTAAGTTTTGGGCGACCAAAACTCACTTATAAATTATGACCAGCCCGGTGTTCACACAGTGATGTTCCGAGGTGAACAAAACCCAATGTCCACGGCCCAGACCTTATCCCCTTTGTACAAAGGGAGTAACCAGCCATGTGTCCACTCTAGCTTGCTCCACAAAGCATCTGCTTGCCACCTACACTGGACAACTCACCACCTCACTCCTCCACTTCTCTCTAGAGATAGGCGCCTCCTTCATGAGGGCATTTGAGCTTAATTTTTGCACTTTCTCCTTCCCAACTCCATATCTGAGTGTGGTAAGTATTGGTCATAAACCTAGCCTTAGGAGTTAACACTAATTTATAAGTGAGTGTGTACACACTTCATTAAGTTTTGGGCGACCAAAACTCACTTATAAATTATGACCAGCCCGGTGTTCACACAGTGATGTTCCGAGGTGAACAAAACCCAATGTCCACGGCCCAGACCTTATCCCCTTTGTACAAAGGGAGTAACCAGCCATGTGTCCACTCTAGCTTGCTCCACAAAGCATCTGCTTGCCACCTACACTGGACAACTCACCACCTCACTCCACTTCTCTCTAGAGATAGGCGCCTCCTTCATGAGGGCATTTGAGCTTAATTTTTGCACTTTCTCCTTCCCAACTCCATATCTGAGTTTGCTAAGGTGTTTCTCAAGCTTCCAAGAGTGTTTCCGGGTGCTAATCACTCTCCTACACACTCCCAATGACTGAAATTCAGCAAAACAGCTCTCTTTATTGCTGTAATTGCTGGTCTTTTTTTTTGAAAACCCTAATTTCAGCCCTCCTTTCTCAAGTTGAACCATAGGGGAAACTTTCCCAGGGTTCCCTTCATAGTTACAAGGGACGGATGGCCAATAAGTAGGGAACGGGGACGAGGGAGGGAACGACACTCAAAAAATACTTTTTTTAAAAAGTTTTTCTACTCCACACTTATTCTACTTTGGAAGTACATCAAAATGAGTACAAATTTACACTAAAGTGGTAAGCTTTTGAGTCATATTAACAAAATACGCCAATCAAAGAGTGAAGGCATTGACGGTTGAGGAGGATGCTATGGTTGAAGATGGCTTGAGCCTTGAGCAATGAGAGAGAGAGAGAGAGAGAGAGAGAGAGAGAGAGAGAGAGAGAGAGAGAGAGAACCTAGAGGCCTAGAGGCTTGGAAGTTGGAAAACTCAAGAGGCTTGAGAGAGAGAGAGAGAGAGAGAGAGAGAGAGAGAGAGAGAGTCTAGATAGTAGAGAGTAGAGCCTTGTGTGAGAGGCTTGGAAGTTGGAAGTTACTAAGTTAGAAGAAGCTTGAGGGAGAGAGACTAGAGAGAGTAGATACACTCATAGAGTGTAGCTTGAGGCTTGAGGCTTGAAAGTTGAGAGAGAGAGTTGCTTGAACTTTGAAAACTTGAAGGGGTGTGTATGTGGTTGTAGCCTTGTAGCCTTGTTCTTATATAGATATTAAATAGGCAAGAGAGAGAGGCAAGGGCAAGACTCGAGAGAGAGAGAGGCAAGGGCCAAGCCTCAAGGGCCAAGGCCCAAGGTCCCAAGGCTCAAGCCTAAAGGCCAAGCCTCAAGGCAAGAGAGAGGCAAGGGCCAAGGGCCAAGGCCTTAGCCTCAAAGGCTCAAGGCCTCGCCAAACGGCTAGAAACGGCCAAGGCAAACGGCTAGAAATGGCAAAAAAAAACCAATCTGACTGCGCGTAACGGCTCCCAGCCGTCCTCGTTCCTACTGCCGTCCCCCACAGTCGTCCCCGTTCCTACTGCCGTCCCCTTCACCGTCCCTTGTGAGGGACGCCTTCAGGGGGACGTCCGACCGTCCCCTGCCGTCCCCGTTTTGCTGAACCGTCCCGACCCGGCGTCCCTCCGTTCCAACAGTCCGTCCCTTCCGTCCCCTGTGACTATGATTCCCTTCATCCTCTTGAAGACTTTTGTTGCGAAGAAATGCGATAGATTGAAGATCTTATCACTTCAAGGACTTCCATCGTGAAGACTTCTGCTATCATCGACTCTACTTGCAATTGGTAAGCTTTTATGCTTAAATATGGAAACAAGTAGCAGGAGGGAGGAACTGGATTACAAGATCACATACCCTGTGTAGTGTTCTCTTGTCCTACGTGCTCTTGCAGATTGTTGCTACCATGTGTTGGTGGAACAGTAGAGAGCAGATGGTAGGGAACATGGGCACTTGAGAGGGTAGTGTGAGTTGCAAGTCTACATCAAGGCACATGACTCCTTCCCATTCGGCTTTACAGGATCTCTGCAGGTATTTTGGTCACATTCTTACTGGGGATACATCCACTATCCCAGTTCACAGTGAGGGCAGGTTGGAGATAGTTCCTGATGGCAGAGGGGGGAAGAATTTCTCCCAGGTGTTGTATGTTCCCACACTTGGTTTTCATGTGTTGTCAGTGCATCAGGTTTGCAAGACCAGCGTACGGGTGGAGTTTGATGAGCATTTTGTTGCTCTCCGGGACAAGGCAACAGGCCAGGTAGTGTGGTAAGGCGGAGTGGAGAATGGAGTCTATAAGCTTTCAGCACTCTCTCTCCTAGGTCCTCAGTTTTGTGATGAGTGGCAGTCTGGTAATGGCCACTTAAGTGTGGATACGTTGCAGGTGCAGGCTTTCCGCCGGGACCAGATGGAGGATAGCTTGCCAGTTGATGGCAGCAGTTGGCAGGAACTTTCTAGTACTGATGTTGGTGGTCCTGCCTTGCTTTCCAAGATGTCCCCGTGGAAAGAACATCCTCATCCATAGGAATTTCTTTGTCCTGAATGCTACAAGACATCAGAGCATAGGTCACCTGTAAAGTTTCCTCTGACTAACGAACACAAGATGGCAGTTGATTACTTGCAGAAGGAGGTGGATGTTGCGCATTCTCCAGGCTTTGTGGTTCCGGATTCAGAGGGGGTGTTTTACAAGTTTCAGAAGGCCTTGCGTGGTCTTTAGCAAGTTTCTAGGACTTGGCTTCCCACCGTATAACAGGTGTTGATCCTTGTGAGCAGTGTGATGCCTCTTTGACTCGGAAGCAGAATGGTTCATTGATTTGGTTGATGGATACCAGATTGAACGGGAGCTTCCTGGTGAGGCTGTTGAGCTCGTATTTGCAGATGTCTCTTTGGGAGGCAGGATTGCGTATCTTGTGGTTTCTGCAGCATGCGAAGGATCATGGACTCTTTTGCACAGGAGAGGGATTGATGGATGGAGTCCGACTCCACGGTTGGAGTGACTCAGATTGGGGAGGAGATCGAGACACAAGGAGACCTACTTCAGGCCTAGGAGCAGTTTTATGGAGCAGTAAGAGGTAGTCATCTTTTGCCTTGTCATCGACAGAGGTAGAGCATCGGGCTGCTCGTGATACGGTTTGTAAGGTGGTGAGGTTGCATGGCAGGATTGGGCTTCCATTGGAGGAATCCACGGTCATCCAGAGGCACTTTGTTCGTCAACAAATTGTTGCTGATGACATCTTGCTAGAGTTCTGCTCGACAGAGGACAGTACGGTGGACCTCTTCACGAAGTCGCTATCTCAGGATTTGCTCAGGCGGCACCCCAGCTCCCTATGGTTGGTTTCATAGCTAGGAGCTGAGAGGGGGTGTTAGAAGTCATCTCCTGTCTTTATGTAGACACAGGGCCTTTGTTGTGGGTGTGCCTGCCCTTGTAGGTGTTTTCTCATTTTTCCTTGCTCCTCGTATTTTTTCCCATATTTTTTTTTCTCACTCCTCGTATTTTTTTTCCATATTTTTTTCATTTTTTCTTGGTCTGGGGTGGCAGTCGTGTGCTGGCAGCTGTTGTTCTCTTGTTTTTCTCTGGCCGACTCTACCCGACCTTGGGACAGTGCTGGCCGACCCTGTTTGTGCTGGCCGACTGGCCTTTAGAGCAGGTCGTGGAGAACTGGATCCAGTCGGCTGCCTTTGGACAGTTTCAGGAGCCACGCACTAAGCTGTGGCTATTTGACACGTTGGTCACATCGGCCATGCTATATGGAGTACAGATCTGGGGGCCTAGCCTAGATCGTCACAGTCGATCAGGATGCACATACGATTGATGGAGATCAATGGAGAGACCACTTGTGTCCATGATCTCCAGGATGATTCGGACTAAGGCCTCGGTACCCCATGAGATTATCCGAGCCGAGATGGGAGCACCACCGATCGTAGTCGAGGCTCTTGCCAGATCAGTGTCCTTCATTCATAGCACCTGGGAGCTTCCCTGACACCGGTATGCACGACTTGCTTTAGAGTCCTCTCATCAGCTAGCCATGGAGGGAGACACTTCATGTTGGTATGCGTAGATAGCATCCTGGTTTGAGCTCCACGGGTTCAGCTTAGACAGACTTCCACCCTTCCAGTACTCTCTAGAGGCACCCTCTATCACCTTGACACATTCTGAGATTAGTAGAGTCATCAAACAGGACCTCATTCAGTTGGACACTAGGAGGACATGGCTAGAGCCCTCATAGGAGTTAGGGACGAAGATGGCTTTCTATAGAGACCATCTTCTCCGCACCACTGAGGATGGCTTTATACTTAGACCAAGCTACATGGATACCCATTTGTCCCATGGATTGAGAGGTGCCATTGGGCAGATCCGCACCTCTTCACATCAGTTAGAGATAGAGACAGGCAGATTTAGAGGCATACCTCCAAGGGACAGGATATGTCAGATTTGTTTTCAGAGAGGGATTTGGACCACTGGCTAGAGTCATGGACTATTGTGATCAGCGATGCTTGCGTTTTTATCTCCTGGAGATCTGCAGGCTCAGAGAGTCCATTATGAGGAGCAGACGCCCGACTGGCAGGGAGTCCACACAAAGACAGATCAGTGACTTCTTCAGAGGGACTACCTGGGAGGACACACAGCCGACAGCCCAACAGTGGGCACCCCGTGGGACTCTAGTTGAGAGAGCTATCTAGTTGGGCAGATCCAGACGCCCTGATGGGAGAAGAATTTTAGGGTTTCATGTGGGAGACATACACAGAGAGAAGAAGGGAGAGAGAGAGAGTTGTGGGGATAAGTCAACTCATCAAGTGAGTGTGTGACTCCCCTATCACACATGTATATTTTGCACTAGTACACACAGTGCACTTAGTACATTAAAAGTACTAAGTGTACTATGTACTATAACTTATGGGCTTGTACACACTATAAGGGTGGGTATAATGCCTTTACCCCAACAACCTCCCACTTAAAGGCAAAGTGCCCTTAAAGGAAGGAAAAGAAAAATCAGCATGTACATGATAATATACAAGGCCATATCAAGGCTGAAACTGGCCTCATCCAATGCCCATCAAGTGTCTGCAATGAGCAAACCGCTCCGGAGGCAAACTCTTTGTCAACAGATCAGCCGGGTTGTCATCCGTATGAATCTTAACAAGCTGAATTTGCTTGTTCTCTATCACCTCTCTGATGAAGTGATACTTATG
Source organism: Cibotium barometz (assembly GCF_041138505.1). Classification (NCBI taxonomy): domain Eukaryota; kingdom Viridiplantae; phylum Streptophyta; class Polypodiopsida; order Cyatheales; family Cibotiaceae; genus Cibotium; species Cibotium barometz. The sequence goes on from NC_141061.1 coordinate 6,089,343, forward strand.
CTTCGTCTTTGACAGGGTTCTTTGCCAACTGGATGGCACTCTGACTATCGCAATGCAACAATGGAATATCCTCTGTAAAACCCAAATCAACCACTAACCGAGATAGCCATAATGCCTCCTTGCAAGCCTCTATGGCTACAATATACTCGGCCTCTGTAGAAGATAAGGCAGTGTACTTCTGCATCCTGGATATCCATGACACAGCACCTCCTGTGAATGTAAACACATAACCAGTAGTAGACTTCCGGTTATCTGGATGACCGGCATAATCCGAATCCGTGTAACCATGCACTAATGCATCATGTTTGCCAAAGCATATGCACATATCCTGTGTGTCCTTCAGGTATCTCATGACACCTTTCACTGCTTCCCAATGCTTCTTGCCAGGTTTGGCCATGTATCTAGAAACCACTCCCACTGCAAATGCAATGTCCGGCCTAGTAGCAACCATGGCATACATGAGACTGCCACAAGCTGAAGCATACGGAATCTTGGTCATATCAGCCCTGTCACTATCCGACTGTGGGCTGTCCATAGCATTGAGTTTCACCTATGGAGGCAAAGGAGTACTAGTCTTCTTCCCCCCGTCCATATTGAACCTCTGCAAAACTTTGCCAATGTATTCCTTCTGAGACAAATACAACAGATATCTGTCCCGAAGTATCCGCATACCCAAAATGTGATTTGCATCACCCAAATCGTTCATATCAAAGGTCTGATGCAGCCTCTTCTTCAAGGCATCCATCTCTTTACGAGATTTCCCGGCAATCAACATATCATCAACATACAAGATGAGGATCAATAGACTGCCATCCAAAGCTTTCTTGGTGTATAAGCAGTGATCTATGTCACTTCTCCTGAAATTCTGGGATTTCATGAATGTATCAAATTTATGATACCATTCCCTTGGTGCTTGTTTGAGCCCATAAAGACTCTTTTTCAGCTTGCATACAAGCTTCTCCTTTCCATTCAATGCATAACCCTCTGGCTGTTGCATATATATCTCCTCATGGAGATCACCGTGAAGAAAAGCAGTCTTCACATCCATCTGAATCAAATCCAGATCATCATGAGCAACCAAAGCTAATACAGCTCTAAGTGTGGTCATTTTGACCACTGGAGAGAAGATCTCATCAAAGTCCACACCATATTCCAGCTTGAAGCCCTTAGCCACTAACCTGGCTTCGTATCTTGGCTTTGCATCAGGTGCAACTTTGAGCCTGTAAACCCACTTGCATGGCGAAACCTTCTTGCCTGTAGGCAAATGCACCAACTTCCATGTTCCATTTTTGTGCAGAGAATCCATCTCTGACTTCATAGCACGCTCCCAAAGAGCCTTGTCTGCCCTCTACCTCATGGTTTTTGGGCTGAAGCTGTTATGATAGCCGTTCATCTTATAAACAGGTCACCTAACACGAGGCTTGGTGGGAAAGTGCCGGAGGAAGTATGGACAGGGAAGCCTCCGTCCTACAAGCACTTGAGAGTGTTTGGTTGCGTTGCGTACGTGCACATACGCAGGGAAATGCGCACCAAACTTGATCCTAAGTCTCACAAATGCATATTCCTAGGATATGGTGACAGAGGTGAAATGGGGTATAGACTTTGGGATCTAGTGAATAGAAAGATTATACGCAGCGATGATGTCATTTTTGATGAAACATGCATGTATAAGGAGCCTGCAAGGCAACAGGAGCCTGGCAGAGTCATCTTTGATGATGATGGACATCATGGACAACAACCAAGGGCTGTAAATCAGCCATTACAACAGCAAAACCAGCCCTTAAATGGTGCTGAAAATGGTCCAAATGGATATACCACAGTTAGAGGAGATACCGGGCATGATATTTCAACCTTATGGCATGGAACAGGAGCCACCAATAGGTGATATGCAGGCTGGACAGCAACCTGCAAATGATGGTCGTTGGGTACGGAGGTCCACAAGACCCTCCAGAGCCCCTGACAGGTTTGTTCCAGGGGTTGACTACTTGATGCTCACTGACTGTGGGGATGGTCCTATTCATCCTCTCTGCTGTCCCGTTTTGTGGAGGATCATAAGGAGTAGAGAGCTCTGCCAAGAATCTTGCATGCATGGTTGTCACCCAAATAAACTATTCCTTCATTGCCAGCAGTATACCTGACAAACAAGTCTCTGCAACCTGTGACATGAAAGGAGGCACCTGAATCAATGATCCATGAGTGCATACCATGACCATCTCCTGTAAGAAGTGAATGGGCATCAAGTGAAGACGTGAATAGGACTTCATCCTCACTGTCACCTGCATGTGACACATTGACTTCTTCAATTTTGACTCCACTTTTGCCCTTTGGCTTTTGGCTTTACATCTTTGGCTTCATCTTTGTCTTTGTCCTTTCCTTTTGATCATTCTTCCATTTGGAGCATTGCTTTTTGATATGTCTCTTCTTGCCACAATAATGGCATTCCAAGTCCTTTTTGGAGCGGGACTTGCTCCTTCCCCGTTCTTGGCTTTTACCCCTTTGCTGGGATCTCCCACGTGCATTCATTGCATTGGACTTTCCAACAGAGTTGTTTTTCCTGTTCATCTCCTCTTGAAGGAGAGCACCCTCCACATCTGCATATGACAGCATAGCATTCGAATTGCTAGTGGCTGTCCTGAATGTGTCCCAACTCTCTGGCAAAGTGCATAAGAGAAAGGTGGCTTTGAACTCACCGTCCATTGCCAACTTTTGATTAATGACCTGGCTAACAATACCATTAAACTCATTTAGATGGGCTGTCATAGACGCCCCTTCCTTTATCTGAAGACCTATGAGTTTCTTCAACCAATACACTTTGCTTGAGGCACTTTGCTGGGCATACAAGTCCTGCAATCTTTGCCACATTCCCCAAGCTGTCTTCTCTTCACGAATGTTGAAAAGTAAAGAGCCTGATACAGACAACATGATGGTGGATCTTGCCAGCTCATCCATATCTTCCCATTCTTCAGCAGTAAGAGAAGCGGGCATTACACCCCTTTCTTTGATAGGCTTGTGCTGCTTCTTCTGGAGCAACACATTATAGCACTGGGTTTGCCAAATGTCATAATTATGTGAGCCTTCAAGCTTCTTGATGTGAAGCAATGAAGAGCTCTCACCTGTGGTTGCCATAGCAATATGCAACCTGTCACAGTCAATGCCTGACTCCCTGCAAGATGTGCAAACGCTGCACCAAAGCACACAAAGTGCTCACAGTTGTTCTCCCAAAGTTTATCTCCCACTGCGGAAGCACAAATGCAACTCTACTCCCACTGTATGTGATAAAATCACCAAAATCTGGTTGCTGCAGATTTAGGACAGCACCTTAGATGTGCTTTGTTCCCCTTCCAAAATACTGTACAACAGTACCAAGTGCTCACCAATGATGTACCAAATCTGTACCGGCAAGTACAGCAGCTGAAAATGAACCTTTTCCTCACTCAAATCAATGTACAACCATGCCCAAACTTGCACAAAGTTGTACCAAATCTGTACCAGCAAGTACAGCAGCAATAAATGCTCTCCTGGCTGTCCAAATGAGTGAAAATCAGACTTTTACAGTCCCGAATACTGCATACAACAGTCCCGAACAGAAATTGGGCAAAAGCCCCTTGACTGCAAGCTGATTTTGAGGATTCAAGGCATAAAAGTCTTGCCTGCTGCTTTGCCAAGCTCAACAAGCATAAAATCTTGAAAAGCCCCTTGATTTAAGATCAATTTCTGATCATACATGGTACATTGACGCACATGATGGCAGCCAGAGTCTTCATAATGCTTCCCCCTGGCCACACATACATCCAATACATAAAAGCCCCTTGATTTACAGGCACATTGAGTGCTTGACAGGCATCAACACATTGCCCAAAGCATCAAATGCGAGTGCCTGCATGCAAATCAACCCAATCGGCACAAAAGCCCTTTGATCTGCACTGCAATTTGCTGCAATTTAGGCCCGAATGTGAGATTGCTCACATCATACAGCATGTATGAATGCCCAATGGCACAATTACATCAAAAGCCCCAAATTTTGACATCCAATTTCCTGCAAATTGACTTTGATTGTGACCAATGTCACCCAATTTTGCCAGTTTTGCTCAAAATTTGAGCAATTTGGCACCTGTACCTGCTCAATTGATAATTGTACCTGCTCAATTGCAAATCCCAAAAAAAATTTGAAGCAAATACCTTTGCAATTTCTGATTGCAGGAAAGAGGAGGGGGTCGTGCTGATGCTGCTGCTGTGCAGGTGAAGGACTCCTCAGGCGAGAGCTCCTCAGGCGTGCTGCAGAAGACTGAGTAGTAAAGCTCCCCTCTGCTCGTGCCTGCCTGGTGATGAGTGGTCAAACTGACAGGCGTTTGCCTCACGGCAGGGCAACGCTAGTGTTGCGAACTCTGTAGCGTGGAGTCAAACTGACAGGCGACGGGCTCCACCTCCTTTACATACTCTGAGCAGTCCTCCTCTACGCCCAGCCTCCTTGGCTGCACGACGCCCGACTCCTCCAGCTGCGCGCGCTGGCGAAGCGCCGCTGCCCTTTTCTTCTTCGCTCGCTTGCCTCCCCTTCGCGCTACGGGTACTCGCTCTAAACTCTTGCCAGCTAGCGGCGTTTAGCTTTGGGCGGAGGAGGCCGTGCCGAGCGACGATTTCTACTGCAAGCCTCCGCGCTGGAAGCTATTCGTACTGCAGGAAGCTTGCTCCGCCTGCGTTCCGCTACGATGCACTGAGCTATGCCTTCATCATCGCTGACAGGATCCGCCGCTCTGCACTCCTCCGGCCTCACCACGTTGCTGTTGAGCTGCTGTAGATGAAGCGATGGAGCTCTGCCTGTGGCTATTCGATAGACGCCTCACAAGTCCATCCACAGTAGCTCTTCGATGTAGAAACCCTACCACTCTCTACCACAGGGATCTCCTGTAGCCACAGTTGATGGGAGAAGAATTTTAGGGTTTCATGTGGGAGACATACACAGAGAGAAGAAGGGAGAGAGAGAGAGTTGTGGGGATAAGTCAACTCATCAAGACTCAAGTGAGTGTGTGACTCCCCTATCACACATGTATATTTTGCACTAGTACACATAGTGCACTTAGTATATTAAAAGTACTAAGTGTACTATGTACTACAACTTATGGGCTTGTATACACTATAAGGGTGGGCATAATGCCTTTACCCCAACACGCCCGAGGGTTTGTGGATCCTTACATCAGAGACGGTGCCGACACCGGAGGATTCAGAGCATCACTGCGAGGCATCGGGCTCGTCTGACCAGGCATCTCACTATGGCAGATATCTAGGCCATCCGGCAGAGACCCATGCTAGAGCTCCTAGGATGATTACCACTCCAGCCATATACTGTTGTACTCACTATCACTTTTGAACTCCCCCATATTCATGTATTCATGTATCCATGTACACATGTACCCCATTTTGACTAGTAGCATTAGCTTCCCACTCTCCCTAGTTGCTGCTTCCGGATGCTCCCTACTGATGTATTGTAGGGCTAGATACTTACCTTCAGTCCTTTCTTTTCTTTTCCAGATAGTGTATCAGATGTCATATGGTTGTAACTTTGGTCTCATAGGTCACTTTGGCTTTTTGAAGACGTTAATATAACATTTCATTTCATTTCATTTCTCTCTTGTGCTGTTTGTTTGCAGTGCGTTTGCTCGTGTTCCCAGATTTGGTCATCATCGCCGCTGCATATTCTGATAGAAGAGTCCATAGTCTTGAGGGCCGAACTTACTCGTATGCAGGCTCTTCTCCATGCACAACAAGAAGAATTGAATCCCTACCGCCTCGAGGATCCAATGGTACATGACCGTTTGAAAGCCAAGAAAGCTGAATCTTATATGGATCATGCAATGGCAATGATTGCTCAGGAGTTGCACATGCAACCAAGGGATGCAGCAAGTGCGTACTTGGCTCGTACCGAGGATGCTTATGCAGAAAAGGCAACCATCCCACATGTCTTGGAATCCCCACAGGTGTCCGAACAAGAACTTATGTCTAAGAGGATGAATCTTCATGCTATGGGAGAGGAACAATCAGTGACTTCACGCCATGCAGGAATACCCTATGTAGCCCGTGAAGGATACAATGTTTATGGTAGTGGTCAAAATGTATGTCAAATGCCATTGCCCGCTGAAAATATGCATGCACAACACATGCAACATGGGTTGCAATTTTCTGTTGGTGGAGGTATTCCACGTATCTCTCATGCCACTCATAGGGAGAAGCTATGGCTGAAAATGTACCAATGCATGTTGAGGGGCAAGCCATGCCTCATGCTTATAGGGCACATGTATCTATGCCTTCTACATCACCTTTTTCTCTTAAAATGATGCCAGTCACAGGGGCTGTCCCAATGGACAAACATGGGGGAAAACATGTTGAGATGCAGGCACATACACCAAAGTCTCGTGACTTCAAAGCCGGAGACAAATCTGTGAAGTTTAACGCATATCATGGGAAATATGATGCATCAAAGGCACTTGCTTTTATTGCCCAGTGTGACATTGCTTTTAGTGATGAGGATTTCACTCAGAAATCCATGATCTGGCATGTAAGCATGTTTATGAAGGGCACTGCTGCCCATTGGTGGCTCACGGAGAAGCTCTCACCGAATCCTGTTAGATCATGGGAAGAGTTCAAGGAGAGATTCTATGCTCAATTCTTGTCTCCCAATGCATTGAATGAGATAACAATGAAGTGGGATTGGGTGAAAGCAAAATGAGGGGGAATCAATGAATGCATATATACAAAAGTTTTGGAAAGTGCTTTTGGAGGTGTCTTCATTTATGCATGCCACCGAGGCGAAGAGGAAAAGAAGGTTTCAATTGGGATTGCAACCCGTGTACAAAGTGGGACTATAATTCCTGGTCACACCTCACACCAACTAATCGTAGCCGCCACTGCCACCGAACGATTGGAACTCAAATTGAGTCGATTCAATAAGGCTAAACCATCATTTCAAGGCAAAGAGAGGGTTGTCTAAAACCTGCAAAATAATGGACAGCCACCTAAAAAGGACCAAAACGAAGATAAAAATGGTCCAAAGGCTGAAAATAACACTACCAAGAAGCGTCCTTCAAAGAGAGAGACTATGTTCTCACTTCGGAGCAGAAAAAGCAATATATGAGCGAGGGAAAATGCTTTATTTTTGGTAGCACCGAGTATATTGCAAAGGCATGCCCAAACAAGAAGAAGCGTGATAATGTAAATGCATCAAAGCCTAATGTGCATATGTTCCAGATGTGTAGGGCAATACTTCACATGATAGCAAAGACAGGGTTGTATGTAAAGCTTAAGAATCAGCCGGCTTTGTTCATGTTTGATGATCGTGCAACTGAGAACTTCATATCTACACAGATGGCAGCTGCTTTGGGTATTGAAGTGGAGGACATGGGTCCTCAAATTGAAGTAGGGGCTGCCTTTGTTGGTAGAGAAGTGCATGTCATGCCTATTATTGCGCATACACATTCAAGGCTATGTGGATCATGAGAATTTTCTTGTGGTGCCTTTGAATGGCTGTGATGTATTGCTTGGAAACCCTTGGCATACACGTATTGATCCGTGCAAGGCTTATAAGACCAACAGGATCACCTTCATGTATAAAGGCTGAGAGCATGTAATTGATGCTGGTGAATAGGGTGATACTATTTGCTTCAGGACATTTATTAGCATTAAATGCTATAAAAAATACTTTGCTTTTTAGAAATGCTACGTGTGATGCCAACCAATTGAAGGGCTGCCCAACCACCTGCTGATGCACACCTTATGCTGGCCGACTGAGAACTCTTGATGGCCGATTGTAGCAATGAAGCTTCAGAAGCTGTCGGCTGAGTCCTAGTCATGGCCAGGTGTGCTACTGTTGTCGGCTGAGTCCTAGTCATGGCCCGGTGAGCTACTGCTGTCGGCTGAGTCCTTGTGGCCATGGGCCCATAGGCCTGTATACTATGTAACTAAATGCCCTAATGCAACTCTACAGCTATGGCTGGACTTCTACATGCACTATTTGATAGATTCTCCAAGTGGGTTAAGAGGACTGACACTTGAGTGACCTCTTAAGGCTCAGAGATTGACCTACGTAGCTCATGGTTGTCTGTCCTTGGACTGAGGGCTCACAATGGGGCCACGGCATACGACAATATATTACTAAAAGGGCGATTCCTACTGATGAATACCATTATACATACATTCATTCATACAATTCATGCTCACTAGCACCTCTCGAAGTCATCCACTATTGGGAAGCTAGGAATGCCACTGCCATAGTTGAGCTCATGCAAGCCTCAAGGCCTTCTGTCAGAGTTTCATTCGTAGCTCTAGCAGTTCCCCTATGTCTCTGACAGATGGGCACACCTTGCAGAGAGAGATGTAGCACGTGATTGCACAGGTCGCATTGATCTCGAGCATCAAATCCAAAAATTCTTTATCAAAGAGGGGAATGACTTGAAAGTCAAGGTTGCTGAGTATTGGCACTTTAACACGGAGCACGCCACCACTGGCTCCGCCAAGTCTCAGGAAGACCAGGTCATTACATTATTAAACAAGTTGCCACCTAGTTTCTTTACTTTTGTCACAGAGACCTTTAGTTTAGAACCTATGTCTAACCTGTATGAGTGTGAGTGCCAACTCCTGCGCTTTGTTCAGTTGCATGACTAACTACACTCTAAGAAGCCATCTTCTTCCTCCTCTACCCAAGAGGGGTCCCTTGTTTCCAATACCACCTCTACCCACAAATGGCAACAAGGGAAGGGGAACAACAACCCAGGTAATCAAGGTAAACCTCAAGGCAACAACAACGATCCCAAAAACCTTGCCTTGACTCTCACTCCCTATTGGGAGAATATTCCCAAAAAGAATAGATACTACACTCATTGCCAGATGTCTGAACATGTCGATGATGAGTGTGGCATTAAAGGTAGGGAAAATAGAGGTTACAACCCCAACACCAAAAACTTGAATTGCCAAAACAACCAAGGTGGTAGCAATGCCTCAAATTGGCGGTCGAGAGGAGGTAATGCTCGAGCACCTACTTTGCAGGGTTCCCTACCAAGGAATGAGCAACAAAACAGTGGTACGAATTGGCCTAGATCTTCTCAGTGGTGCACCATTGGTTAGGTTGCTCAAGGTCCCCCCCCCCCCCCACCCCCAAGTCAGTATCCTTTGCCACCTTGGAAGGGATGTCTGAGTGGTCTTCTCTTACACCTCATCCCGCCCCCTCAGCCAATGTCGCTTAGGCCACATCTAAGTTAAGACTTTGTTTGGCCACTCTTCCGAAAGGAAGAAGAAACATCGAGCTAGACGAGGCAGTAAGCGTATGGAAGCTTTTGCCCTCGTTCAAATCTATCAGTTACCTGATGATCAATATATGCCAATTATTGAAGCCCACCCAACTCTTTCCTGTGGCCATCTGGTCACTTGGATAGTCGACAGTGGAGCCACACACCATATGGCATGCAATGCCGATATTTTCATCCCTCAGCGTCCTGGTAAGGGTGAAGTTTGATGTGGCAACAATACACTGATGCCCATCAAATCCATTGGCACTGTCCCAAACATAGGTTCCAACCAAGCAACTTTGGACAATGTCTATCTTGTTCCTAACTTGGAACTCAACTTACTTTCTTATGCAACCAAGGTTTTCAACCATCCCAATGTGATCCTAATATCTATATCCATTAGGGGATGGTGTGCTACCTAGTGTTGTATGTCGATAATCTTATCATCTCTGGTTCTTCAAATCAAGCCAAAGTGGTTGATATCATGGCACAATTGAGACAAACATTTGAGATGACTGATGTCGGTCTTATCTCATATTTCCTTGGCATGGAGGTGATCCAACATCTTGATGGTATTTTTGTGTCATAACAAAAGTACTGTCTTCAACTCATTACTTCCTTTTTTCCTAATGGTGCTATCCTTGTAACCACCCCACTGGATCCAACCATCAAACCTACAAAGGAAGAGGATTCACTGCCACATGAAGAGTGAGCCTACCGACAAGTGGTTGGAGTTCAGTAATGAGGGTTGTTCTCTATCTAGCGGGAACCTATATGTTTGGACTTCACTTCAGTCTTGGGTTCACCTTGCATGGTTACACGGACTCTGACTGGGCCGGTGATATCGATTCTTGGCGTTCTCATGGTGGTTATTTGTACTCACTTGGATCTAGCCCTTTCTCTTGGTCTAGCAAGAAGCAGGATACCATTGCAGGTTCTTCAGCTGAGGCCGCGTACTGCGCACTCTAAGACGCTACCATTGAGGCAACTTGTTGAGGAGATGTGTGTTCCCATGGACACCACTACTACCATCTTCGTCGACAGTCAGAGTGCGATTGCCCTTGCCGACTATCCTATTTTTTCTAACCACACCAAGCATGTTGGTGTTCATTTTCACTTTACCAGGGAATAGGTTGAGCTTGGTACTATTAGGCTCCAATACATTCCTACGGTGGACAGAATTCTGTCAATCGGCCTATCCTCGAGCGTCTTCGCGAGCAAATCGGCATCGGTCCTCCACCATCACCCTCAGCATCTTGAGAGGGGGATCATCCTCACCATCTGCATTATTTATCATTGTTGTAAAGGGCACATGAGTTAGCGAAAACCCCATGAGGGCACTGCTCATGTGAAAACCCATTGCATAGCATTTACCATCTTGCATACCCTTTGCATCACATTTTGTTTTTTGTGTTTCGGGCGCATGTATGAATGAAAACCCAAATGGGCATTCATGCATGTGAAAACCCTTGTATTGTAGCATTGATCGAGTACAACCCAAACTCAAAACACTCTACAAAAGACGAAGAGCACATGATCTACACCCACAACAACCAAAGCCAAATACTCGTCATGTTCCTCTTCACCCAATTACCATCTTCTTCATCTTCTCTCATGGTCTCCTTTTGGCCTGAGGGGGTAGCCCAAATGGCCCAAAACGGCGCCCAAGTCCTCATCATATTATATAAAAAAACCCTACTCTGGTCGGTTTGTGCTGGCCGACTGTTGCTCCATGCACTAATGCACTATATAAATGTGCCCTTGATAATCAACACTCCATCCATCATGGTCAGCAACCAATACGTCAACCAACGGAACTAGCAGCCGTCAGCTCAGCAATGCAGCAGCCGTCTTCATCAAACCGGCCATCATTGCATACGCATCACCACGTCATCAAGCCCGTGCTATTCTGCAGCACCCAGGAGCAGCCTGTTCGCGCCTCTACAGTAGCACACATCTGCAGCTCTGATCACGCCCTCTTGAAGCTCTGTAAGCAGCCTGATCTCAGCTCAGCTGCACAGTGCACTACAGCAGCCTTCGACTACTTCGACTACTACCTACGGAGTGCCACCGTTCATGGACGCGAGCCTTCGTCATTGACCACACGACTCTGCATTGACTTCGTCCTTGCTTCATCACCAGACTACTTCTACATCGGGTTGCTTCATCAGAGCTTCACACTCGAGGCCTCTTGTACTGGATTACATTCACCATTATACATACATTCATTCACCCATTTGTGTTGATTTGCTCTGATCTCTCGCACATTTGGTCCTTTTGTCCTTTTGCCCTCACACAGTCGGCCAGCTTCTTGAGGGCAGTTGGCCTCCTTCGCCAGCTTCACTTCTCACTATATAAGCTCTTCCCTTCATCACTTATAATCCAGTTCATTCCTTCATTGGCACTTGTTCTACATCATCTGCTGGCTGGTATTGCCATTGTAAAAGCCTCATGCTACATAATAAGATGTTCATTGTCTGATGTCTCTCTCTCTCTCTCTCTCTCTCTCTCTCCCCCCTATGTTTTACTTCCGCATTATGCAACTTTATCATGGTATCAGTCGCTAAGGTATCGGCTTCCACACGGCGATCCCCCCTCCTGCAAGAAGGTTTGCGTTTTTTTCTGGAGTAGAGAGGTACCTGTGTTTTTCATCAACTTACTGTGTTTCTTCAAGGCGGCTGCGTGTTCTCCTTGGGTGCTGTGTTTTCTCAACAGTGGCTGTGCTTCTTCCTTGGTGGCTGTGTTTTCATGGTACTTGCGTTTTTTCTTCTCCTCCACTTTCTTCTCTGTCAGTGATCGTTGCTGGTGGTGTGTGGGCTGCGTTTTCAGCCTTGGACAGCCGTTGGTCTTCTTCTTCGCGTGTGGAGCGCTACAGACTTGTGGCATCTTCAGCTTGCCTCTTCTTCGATGGTTCTACCTACTTCGTGGGTGTTTTCCGGCAAGTTTTGGTGGACTGTTTGTTGCTGTCCAGCCCCTTTCTCTCTCAGTTTTGAGAGGGGGTTGCTTGGTCCTTGTACCTCGTTCCGTTGGAGAAGTGTTGGAGGTTGGTGGAGTACTGAGATCATCCTCATCAGTGGCACAAAGGCTTGCTTGCAGAGGGGTGCTATTGCTGTGGATATGGGTTCCCTCTTGGAGGAGGCATCTATCCTTGTTTCTCAAGAGTAGGTAAGGTTCCCTCCTATTTCACTTGAATTACACTTTCTCTCTCTCTAAGCTCATTTTCTCTCTAGAAACTTATCTGAAAAGGATGATTGATAACACATACTCATACATATATGCGATTTCCTTGGGGAGAGATCTTACAAGACGTGTCCAGAAACTTGGATTCCCTATCACTCACTATGTCACAAAGCAGATCATATTATTTGAAAAGCTGCTCAACGAACTGTTGTGCTAGTCGGTTGGTTTTGCGGTCGTCCTTGTGGCCATCTTCGTCAGCCTGCCTACCACTACCCACATAGCATCATGCGCTCTACTGGTCCGTGGTAATGTGACAATAAAATCCATGGAAATGCTTTTCCATTTGTTAAAAGGAATCTCCAGAGGATGTAAGGGGGAAGGAGAGAGAAAAGAGAGAAGGGGAGATTTGCACACCGCCTTCCACTCTTTTGTTTCATTTATTAGTTAAAGGCTCCTAGCCTTGAGTAGTCATGAGTCTTGGTGGAGGGTCATATATGACCTTCCAACCATTCCCTTGCACGAACAGAGTATATATTATTGCATGCCATTAGAGAGTAGGACACGCCTGTCTCTGCATGCTCCTCATGGCCACAACTGTCTTCGGCCAAAGAAGATATTAACATGATGAGTCTTGTTGCATGTGTTTCAGATTCGGTACTGCTAAGGATGAGAAAGAAGAGGCAGAAAAGAAGAGAGCCCGTGCTGCAAGGTGGTATGAAATTTAAAGCTAATATGTTAGTTTTGTAAGTGCCTGCATGCAGCACCTATTGACTAGCATCTCCCCCGTAAATATTGTCAGGTTTGGTATAGTTGATGAGGATGCGAAGAAAAAAGCTCGTCTTGAAAGGTTCAGTAAAGAATCAGAGCAGGAGAATCATGTGGAAAACGAGAAAAGGAAAGCAAGGGCTGCAAGGTACTCCTTTACGGTCTCTACTTTTTTTTTGTTTATGGTTTTAAGTGGGACACTTTCATTCCTGAAAGCAACTTAGATGTAGGGAAACCAGTTTCATAAAGGTTACGGTTCACAGCCTGGAAAATGAGATTGACAAGCAGGTAATGTATTTTGAGACTAACTTTTAAGCCATGGTTTTGAATATTGTCGTATTCTGTACCAGTACAAACCACCATTATACTTAATGTATGGATATTTTGGATACCATATGGCATGCAAAGGTTTCTTGAAGGTATTAGAAGGCCTATTCGTCCTAGACCTTGATTGGGCAGCACTGTGGCCCGTATGCTGTCAGAATATGCAGCGGAAATGATGACCAAATCTGGGAACACAAGAGCAAAAACGCAGGCAGAAAAAACAGCACAAAAAGAGAGAGATGTAGGCGTGTAACTCTGCTCTGATATACACAAGAAGATCCCGAATATGATACAAATGAGGTATGGGGGCTGGGGTCCTATAAATACCCCCCTAGAGGGCAGTCGGCCAGCTGAAGAGAAGCCCACGACTGATAAATATGTCCCACGACTGCATACAGGCAGTCGGCCAGCATACAGATGCCTCCGCCTACACAGAACAAGTCGGCCAGCACTCTGACAGCCCACGACTGATGTAGATCCAGTCGGCCAGCTTCAGAGTGCTCCTGGCATCACCTGGCAGCCCTCCCAAGCCTCAGAAAAAATGGGAAAAAATAGGGGAAAAATACGGAGTGTGGGGAAAAATGGGAAAACACCTCATAAGGGCGGGCACACCCACAACAAAGGCCCTGGTGTATAAAACTGGACAGGAGATGACTTCTAACATATGCCTCATCCATGCAGCCTCTAGGCATCCTCCATGCCCAAATATTGATACTTCTTATTTGAAAAAAAGGCACCCTATCTAAAGTACTTTCAGGACTCTACTCTTACCAGAAAGTGTGCGCACTGTACCTAGCATTGTTAAACATCCTGGTTGAAGAGTAATACCAGCATTTTTTTTAGTGAACAGATGAAATGGTTGTGTTCCAGGTTTGCTACACAGACTGAAGAAAACCTTTTAATGTTCAAGGAGAACTGATTGCCTGTGTACTAGAAACGAGGCCACCCAGCTTGTTACAAGAAGAATTATGCTTCAGGTGTATTTGCATCATAATTTTGCGTTCCTTTATAAATTTATTTTATTCGCACGAGTGGGAAGTAAATATTGCAGATGTTTTTTTTTTGGAGAAAACAAAAATATTGGAGATGGTTTTGAACCCTAGGCAGACTGATGGCTTGCTGTGGGTTTCTTTTGGAAAATCATGAATGCAGCCAGTGGCTTTAGTGACTTTTCACATGTTCTTGTGTGCTTGCTCATGAGAAGCAAGACAACAGGTTTGAGGTCATTGGCCGGGAGCCTTGAACTCTCAACACATCAAGTTTGGGGCCTTGTCAACACAAAAGCATTGTTTGCAATCGAGATGCCAGCCCTTTATTTCTCAAGTATACTGGTTGTCATGTTCTTAACAAGTACTCCTGATCAGTGACTATATGAGAAAGTGGATATAGAAGCTCAAGTGGGGAAAGTGACTCACTCTCCATAGGCTACAAATACTACGGTATCACAAATTATGAAAATTTCTGTTTTTTTAAGTAACCTTGTCCATGCTTTGTAGGGACGAAGAAAATCAATTCCACAGCTGTGATAGAATCTTGAACATTTGTACGTATACATGTTTTACTAGTGAATGCAGTTGAACTCTTGCCCAAGTGGTTGCAATTGCAACATGATGAACACACACACACCCACTTGCAAGCACGGACGGAAGCATGGTTTTTATTTACTTCTTTTCATGCTCAATTCAACCGTATCAATGATCAATGATTGTGGTGATATACACTTCTTGAGCTTTGTGTCCAAGGTAGAACATGCACACGCATGCACACACTAACAGTTGGTTCTTATTGTTGCTTTTCATCCTATATTAACTGCATCAATCATCGATGAATGTACACCATACATGTTCTAGCTTTGAAACACACCATTATAGGTGAAGGCGATAAAACTCTCTAGGTCTCTTAGGTTTTTGTCTTTGAAGTTACTCGAAGATGCTCACTTAATGTCTTTGATTAAACAGCATCCTTGCTATCAAAAAATAAACACACTCATATCTAAAGACATTGTTTAATTCTTTAAAGGCCAATGCACTTTCCTTGATCGATCATCCAGCTTTATTGGAAGGTTTGATTTAACAAATCATCCCATATGTACTCAATTTGGGTAGTTACATAGCCTTAGATTAAAAACATAATTATTGGTCGCCGAGAGTGTGACCCCCCTTTTTACGGATCCTCAAGGTTCATAGTGATTCTAAGCAACATCTGTGTAACACGCTTTTGCTGCTCCCAGCCAATCCACATCTTTCTTTGAAGTTGAGCCATGTTAGTAATGGCATAGCATGGATGTTGTCTTGATAGTGTGAAATGTCTTCTTCGATGGTGCACTATCTTGCTTAACAGGTACAATGTTGATTGTCCCTTCAGTACGTAGGCCATGCCAATGAAACACACTAGAAGGAAAAGACGATTATCGGCATTGATTGGGCAGGGGTATGGAGCCCGTATTGTCTCCAAGAATTGCAATGAGCCAAGTGAGCATGTCTCAAGGTGCACTAATCTCTTTTTTGAAGTGCCTTCCCAATTTAAAAAAATGGTGCAAGGTCACCTTGTGGTGGTAAATGCATATAGAACAAAGTTTGATTGATAAATTGGTATTTGGGAATGTTCCGGTCTAACCTGATTGAGGTATTGTGATAGATTAAAAAAATGAAAATGGAGTTGAAGAGTTACAGGAGACAATTTAAAGGATTTTTGGATACAATTACTCCACTTTCTCAAGGAATGCAACGAAATTTTTATTCTTTTAGAATTAGGTGCTATTACCAATGCATCTTTGTTGGCAAGCATTTATATTACTTGGGTTCTTGCAAGCTTCGAAAGTGTGGGATCCTCTTAAAAAAATATAGGGGTGATTGATGCAAGTATCCCTTTTTATGAAGCGTGTTATGTGGTCGACAGTCGAAGAATGATAAGCCACCACATGTTTTTAAGATGCCCACTATTGGACATGGCTCAAGTGTCGATTGGGCTATAGAACAAGTGCACTTTTCATCATGAGCATCATGTGAAAGGTTGGTCTATGATGGGGCTTGCACATGTTTATGGTTTTTCTTTGTTGGAATATAGATATGTATTACATAAATGAATAGGCCTTATAGAACATGGTATGCAGAAACAAGACAATCCCATTGGTCATCATATAGGGTTCGAGACTCATACAAACTCCTAGGAAAACATTCAAACATCATCTAGACTAACACAAAGAATTTGTATGTTTTTTGTATTCACAGAGAGCCAAAAGATATAGCTTGAAAACAATCCAATGAACTTGAGAAGTGCTTTTCCGCTCCCCTAAGAGCCTCCAATACTCCCACCCGTCCCCTCGAAAAAGGTGTGTGTTTTCTAGAATTTGAAGGTTTCTTACATATGGATCTTTTGGAGGGCTCTATTATGTATGGGTGCATTATGGGGGGTATGATCTACACGATTATCACTAGGCCACATTTGAGCTATTTTGTTGGATTGATGAGTTAGTCTATGTAGCAAGCCTCGCGACAAAGCCACACTTAGATGCAACTACGAGGATACTTCAATACATAAAGTCCACTATACACTATGCACTTTTCTATGAGGCTGGAGTACAAGTACATGTATAGGTACATGGATATTATACAAATAAAGAGTGGGCTAGTAGTGTCTCAAACATGAAATCTGCCTAGAAGCTTAAAGTTTTCTTTTTAGAGTTATTATTAGCTCAAGAAGTAAGACGCAACTAGTGGTTGCTTTATTAGAGTGATAGAGGTTGAGTATAGAGGCATTGTGTTATGGGGCAACATGTAAGGTAGCTTGGTTACAAAAGATACTTGTAGATATGGGCGAGTCCATGGATATGGTAGTTGTATTATAACAACATAATCAACATATGTAGTTGGCTAGTAACCCAATGTACCATACTAGGACAAAGCACATTGAGGTGCATTATCATTTTTTGTGGGAGAGGTTCTAGTAGGTGATGTGGATTTGGTATATGTCCTCTTCTCAATGTCATTGGGTATAGAGAAGGTCTGAAAGTTTAGGAGCTTACTTGGAGTGCAGGGTATGGATTTGAGCTTGAGGAGTGTTGAGATATTTAGCTCAACTAGTGCAGATATGGATGATAACTCCACACTTATGCCATTTTGCAATGGTTGGTGATGTGCAATATGTTGCCAAAGGTTTACAAGCTATGTGAGCCAGTTTGGTTCACTAGAATTAGGGGATAGTTATAGTGTCAGCTCATGTAGCTGGTTTCACACTATGGGCCAATCTTTTATGTTTAAGTAGTAGAGTAGTTTTCCTTATTTATGTTATGGTTGTAGAGAAGAGAAGAGACTAGAAGAAAAATTAGCCATCTATCTCTCTTGTGTGCTTCTCCACTCTTATGTGTTTTTATAGGTAGCTTAAGCTCACGCTCTCCCTTGCATTCTTCTTATTAACCCTATTGCTTCAGCAGAGCCATGAAGACCTTGTGCCTTTTGTCTAGTATATATACATAATTTTTGTGATGGCTAGCAAATAAAGTATACACAACAGAGAAAACTACAACGTGACTAGTGTTCAACACAAGAAGATAACCACAAATGAATTAAAGAAGATGAACACAGGATTTTTTGTTAAAATCATGATTAGTGAGATTAGATAGAATAAGGTATTGTTGAGTGTGCATAGGTTTGTACGCCACGTCCCACTCATTAGATTTTCTTTAATTAACAAATCGTTTAACTCTCCTTCCCAACTGCCCATTAGATTTTCATGCCACATGTAGTCCTACACATTGGATTTTCTTTAATTAACAAATCATTTAACTATCCTTCCCCTAACCACCCATGCATTTATCCCATAATTGTGACTATTTGCTTGAAGGGTATTATGCGTGTTTGCCTCTTTATGTAATGATGGTTATATTTCATCTCTTGGCCTTTTTTTATTCTATTCTTCATGTAGTTTTCTCGATGTCTTAGTGGTGGTTCTTGGCATTTCTTTCCTCTTTATCTATGTAATCCTTACCTCTTATTAGTTCTTGGCTTCTCTTTTCCTTATGCTTTGTGCCTCTCGGCTTCTCTTTGAGCAAAGTCTTTGGGCTTCTCAGTTTTTACACTTCGAACTACTCTTATATTGGAGTGGAGACAAAGGTAGCAACACACACACACACACACACACACACACACACACACACACACACACATGCAATAAGTAAGTAAGCAGAGATACAAAGAAGCATAACACTCAAAGAAATTTGATGATAATGATGAGTAAAGTACAAGTGAAGTGACATAATAAGGTCACACACACACTCATAAGAGTAAAAACCTGCTAAGCCTGAGAAAAGTACCCCGCCCCATTATTAGCATCCGCCTATATATCACAGCCATTTAAATGGCAGTGATACATTTCCCCTCGAGTGTGTACACACACTCGAGGGGAAAAACAGCCTAAGGAGAAAAAGCACCTCGCCCCATTATTAGCCTACATCTATATACCACTACCATATAAATGGCTCTACAAATAGCACTTGTAGTGATGATGTGAACATGTACAGGGATCATGTGTGGCTAATCCCTGTACACATGTACACATGATCCCTGTCAATAAGCTTTATAGAAAATGGTCCTTGTACACATGTACACAATGAGCTAGACACATGATCCTTGTGAATCCCCACATAGCAATAAGCCCAAAGATTTATAGAAAGCTTTGAACTTCTCTCATGAGAGAATCTTTATGAATATATCTGCCACATTGTCGTGTGTAGAGACATGAGCTAGGCTAACCTCTCCTCTACAATTAGCCTCTCCCTAACATAATGATAATGCACCTCAATACGCTTTGTGTAAGCATGAAACACTCGGTTCCTCGCAAAAGGTTGATGCACTACTACCAGTGAAGATGGAGGTGGGGGAATGTTATCCAACACTAAGATCTATTGAAAGTCATCCGAGCCATACACACTCCAGAGTTGTGTAAAAGTTACCTTATACGCAGATTTATGGCTTGAAGTGTCCACCATGGATTGCCTTCGTATTGAGCCATGATATACATGAATCAAAAGTCACTAGTACCTATAACATCAAATCTAATCGGAGTCACTAAAGCATGCAATTGAATATCGCCCCCTGTTATGGCTCACCCTAACCCTCCTTGAAACATATCCAAAAAGAGATGGATCTTTCCAATGGCTAAGCTCGTAACCCTTGAGGTCTCCAAGCTCAACAACTCCTTAAGAAGCAATTCCACCACGCCTCCGGCGAGCATTGTAACACTGGCGCATTGCACTACAGATCCTCGTCCCTCCTCTCACCTCACTTCACTCACACACAGTCACTAGCGTGCATGAGGGAGAGTAGCAAGAGCAAGACTCAATTGCATAGTGGGAGAGTATGTTGTATTATGAGAGAAATTTACTTATATACATGGCCATAAGTGTTCACACTCACTTAAACTGTGGCCGACCGGGCACTTTAGGCTCATAAGAGGCCTAATTGCTATTACAATGACTACTCTCATAATATATCCATGAAGTACATCACTTAGGACTTCATCATATCTTGCTGACACACGCTCTTGAAGCGGGAATCACCATAAATACTCCGTCACACCATTTTGGGCGCCCGTCCAAGTTGTAGCTTTGGACACTATGGCTTCATTTCTTGAATGTATGACCCTTTGGTGTATCTACCATGACTCCTTGATGTAAGATAATGGCGATAGCTCTTGTTAACCCTAGAATTGGGTTAACACCCCCTAATAATAGAATAGACCAAGGGATTGAGTACCTTGTAAGTATCAAAATACTCACTTGGTGGCGTACCAATGCTTACTTCCAGGATTGTGCATAAACTTGCACAACTGGATACCCCAAATTGAATGTATGGCCTTGTATTGTATAGATAGGTGAGGTGTATTAGAGGGAGAGAGATAAGAAAGAGGATTAGCAAGAGCAAGACTCAATTGCACAATGGGAGAGTATGTTGTATTATGAGAGAAATTCACTTATATACATGGCCATAAGTGTTCACACTCACTTAAACTGTGGTCGGCCGCGCCGGGCACTTTAGGCTCATAAGAGGCCTAATTGCTACTGTAATGACTACTCTCATAATATATCCATGAAGGACATCACTTATAGGACCTGTCCAAGTTTTAGCTTTGGACACTATGGCTTCATTTCTTGAATGTATGACCCTTTGGTGTATCTACCGTGACTCCTTGATGCAAGATAATGGCGGTAGCTCTTGTTAACCCTAGAATTGGGTTAACACCCCCCTAAGAATAGAATAGACCAAGGAATTGAGTGCCTTGTAAATAAGTATCAAAATACTCACTTGGTACGTACCAATGCTTACTTTCAGGATTTTGCATAAACTTGCACAACTGGATACCCCAAATTGAATGTCTGGCCTCGTATTGTATAGATAGAAGAGGTGCTGTATAGATAGAAGAGGTGCATCTTGGAGACTAACCATAGCACTATTAGTGTAGCAGAGACAGGCTTACAATCTTCATGTAAGCAGGCTTACAGTCTTCAAGACCAAACCATGTAATATTATCATCAATAGAGCCAATCACATTATTGGGTATACTTACCATTCTTCTTTCAATTAGCTAACTAATGCAGTTGCTCCATGATTAAACACAAATACTCACCCAACTAGTGGAAAAATGCAAGTTTGTATGCATCATAGCCTCGTCTTCAACATCCTTCTAGGTACATCTCTAGATGGGGGACCATGGTGGCAAAAATCCTAGTCAATGTGGTACGCCTGGATTCCCCTTAAAAAGGTGTAAGCAAAAAAGCCTTGTCAATGTGGAACAACCCATCAATTGGATTGCCCTTAAAAAGCATGGTCAATGTGGTACGACCTATTGGCTGGATTGCCCTCAAAAAGGTGCAAGCAAAAGCGTTCTAACCTCAATAGTAATGAATCCCTTTAACAACGTTCTCTCTTCATGATGATAAAACCCAAATTTGTCTCAAAAGAAGGTGAAGAACTTTTCAATTAACCTTGCAAGTCAAAAAACTCTTTCATGCCTCTCTAACAATATTTTGATTTCAACAATAGCTACAGCTTGGACTCACTCTAATGCACTTATTGTACATTTTCTTGTAAGAGTGCAAAATATATTTATATATTAAAAGATATAACAAAACACATGGGATGAGTAATACATGAATAGGTCCACTTCACACTCACTTCAAGATTGACAAAGTCTTACAACAGGAAAGCAACAATCAAGAAGCTACATTTACATCACTTCAATGTATCAAATGAGGAACTAAGTTTCACGCTCTCGTTCTGATGATTGTATTAATGTTCCTCTAAACTCCCACTTCTTCTTCTCCATTTTTAACAAGTCTTAGAATCATTGCTAACTTACATAATTAATGTAAACTTACTTGTGATTGCCAAAAAAACCAAGAAAAAAAATACAATCCCCACTCACGCACCGAAATCCCCATCCCATGTACTAACTTTGTCATTTACTAACTAGTCTTCTCCATTGAGCATTGAACATTTGTGGCAACATCATAAGCATCAACAAAACAACTTCTAAATTCTCCTCACAATAAAGTCTTCTACTCGATCATGAGAGGACGAGATCAAGGATGCAATTGACATCAAGAAGAGGAGAATGTTAACCCATTTTAGGGTTAATATAGAAGTTGCCACTATAATTCTACATAAAATAGCAAAGATGGAGACACCAAAACATGCATGATCAATCTACAAAACAATGGTGTCCAAATCTACAACTTGGATGGGTGCTTGGAAATGGTCCACCAACGGAAGACTTAAATGGCGATCCCACTCTAAGAGTGTGTGGAAATAAAGAACTTTACAAGAAATAGGCCACTTATGAGCCTTGGGGATGCTGGAGTGGCCATAGTTCAAGTGTGTGCGAACACTTATGGCCTTATATATAAATTATTTTCTCTCATAATGCAATACACTTTCCCATTGTGCAATTAAGTCTTGCTCTTGCTAATTACCTTCTCTAATGCATGATAATGAGTATGCATGAGTGATTTGAGGTGAGAGGAGGGATGAGGACCTATAGTTCAACGTGATGGTGTCACAACACTAACATGAGATAGTGACAAAAACTGCTACCCCCACGGAGATGTGGATGTCTTTAAGCAATGTGCTCGAGCTCGGCCATTGGAAATATCCTCACAAACAGTTGTAGTTTGTGAAGGTAAGCACTTGTGATTGTGTTTCTAGGAGTGATCCATAATAATAGCTAGGAAATTAAATGGCTATCGTTCTATGAATGGTCTAATATTCACTCCTGAAGTACTAGAGGAAGAGTTCCCATTTGACCCTGCAAGAGACAACTTTGATTCTCCCTTAATAAACTAAGGGGCTATAGCATCAATCAATGATGGAATTTTATACCTTGGAGGAGATCTCGAGATCAAATATTTCCAAATAGTTCTTAAAGTTGAATTTATCACAAAAATAGAGAATTTAATTCCACTCGAGGATGTGCTTCCTTAAGTGAGAGGGTTCTCAACCAGGGTATCCTTTCAAAAGCCTTAATTCCCATTCATGCCACTTCTTTGATGCTAGTATATCCTTCCTTAGAACCCATACACAACAAGAACTTTGTTTTCCAATCATGGTATGGTGGAAGGTGGTGCAAGAGGAAAAGCCTTTGGAGTTTTCACTAGTCCATACACACCCTCCACTTCTTATTGTTGCTGAGTCTGTCTCACTACAATAAGACCCCCTTTTCTTCCATTGGGTTTGGGTAATGAGCTAGCTTTTTGGCTAGCTTTTGAGGATTTGTTGTCGCACAAGACTTTGTTGGCTAAATTGGAGGGCAATGAATAACAAATGAGGAATCATACCTTTATTTTATCCTTCCCATCATCAACTGTGACTACTTTCCTCCTTTGCCTTACTTACTCATCGGTGTGGCACTTTTTAAGTAGAACCATCTAAATCATGAGAACCTTCCCATCACCAAACTATGACTTTCCTCCTTTGCCTTACTTACTCGGTGTTTAGCACTTTTTGAAGTAGAAGCATCTACATCATGAGAACCTTTATTCCCCATCAATCGGGCATCTTTAGCATGTGATCTTGCCATCACTACATTTATAGAAGTAAGAAAATTACTCCTCTCAACTTTCTAGTTTTGCAACACACCCAACATGTTCACACCCAACATTTATAGAAGTAAGAAAATTACTCCTCTCAACTTTCTAGTTTTGCAACACACCCAACATGTTCACAACTATAATAGGTCCACGTGGTCGATTGTGGCAAATTCTCAATGCCACACACTAAACGCCATCTTTCCAAGGAGGGAATAGGATTACCTTGTAGTCTTAGTTAGGGCACTCAACTCTCCTAGCTCAAGAATGTATATCCTTATCTTGGTTCAATGCCACAATATTCATTGGAGAAGTGTGTTCTTCTAATGCAACTATGGTGTAACCTGGAGGTGTGACAAAATACTCAAGAGTTGTGTCTAAGCTTTTGCAAGTGATGCATTCAGAGAAAAGGTCTCAAATACATTTCCCTCTTCTTCTCCCACATGATGGATTAGAGCGATTCTCGATGGAGTAGGATGGGGTGGTAAAACAGGTGGAGGCATCTCAATAGGTGTAGCCCCCCCCCCCCCCCCCCCTTCTGTGACTATTAGACTTGGAGTCACAATTGGTGGTGTCAGTAAGCAAGATGTGCATGCAAATATGGTGCTCCTATTGCCTGATTGACTCTTAGAGCTGGGTTGAACCTGTAGCGATGGTTAGTGTCATGATTTCCTATTTGCGTGCAATAGCCACACCACAAATTCAGACAACATGTGCTTTCTTCTCAAATGAGTCCAAACATTCATCATGTGCCCTCTTCTCTCAAATGATTCCAAGTGATACAAGCTCTAGTACAAAGTCCTAGAAGTGACTATCACATAGTCTTTTTCTCTATCTCTCACCACATAACCTCTTTTGGGAAAACAAAAGAGACGAACAACAAATTCTTCTAAGTTATCCCTAGTACATGCATATGTCTGAGATGCATAGGTTTGAACCATCTTTAGCTATGAGTAGGATCTCACCCATACCTTTGATAAGATAAGAAGAGTTATTTACACGTGAAACTTTTACCTTCTAGGGTAACCATCAATGAATTAAACAAGTCCTCTTGGAGGTGATATGTCTAGATGTTAAGAAATTGAGCTCAACTAGTGTGAATATGGATGGCAAGCCAGGATGACAGTTGTGCACTTATGCCACTGGCATAGTTTGCAAGATTATGATATGCCGCTAGTGGTTTACATGCTATGTGACAGCCACCTTGGTTTACTAGAGTTATGGCATAGTTATAGCACTAGCTCATATCACATCGGGTTATGGACTAACCTTGTATGTTTTAGTAGGAGAGTACTTTCTCTTATCTTATGTACTCTTATCTTTATGTTATGATTATAGAGAAGATAAGATAATAGAAGAAAGTTCAACCATCCATCTCTCTTGTATGCTTGTCTACTCTTGTGTGTGGGTGAAGAGCTCAAGAAGCAAGAGGCAAGCAAAGGATCTCAACCTCACCCTCTCTGATTCATTCTTCTCATGGTATCAAAGTGCCGATTCACATGAAGAGATCAAGAAGCAAGCAAGAGGCAAGCAAAGGAGTTGTACATGGGTAAGGGCAACTCTATCTCTTTCCCTTTGATTTGGAAGAAAATCTCTACAAGTAGCCACCGATAGTTAAGAGCTGCAAATAGGCACAACAATAAGGAGCAATGTCACATCTTGAGCCACCCTTAGCGGGTGAAGTAGAAGGCCATTATCATAGAGGCTAGACGGTGGGGCATCAAAAGGGAAAGGGCCAAAATACTTGGGTCCCCAAAGGGGCCCAAAAAGGGTACTTTTTAGTTGGCCCACTTCTTTTGTCTAGGTCCACTTTACCCCACTTGTCTCTTGCTTAATCTCCCTAATTTTAACTATTATACCTCTAATTCTTGCTCTTATGAGGCCTTTTCCACTCCAAATCTCCCCTAATGGTACAAGTAAAAATATATACATGATGTAAAAAAAGATACACAAATGTAGCACATTAAACTATAACCAATTTTGTGTCTTTAATTTTTATTGTAAATATCTAACGAGACTTTATGGAGTAGCATAATTCATTCACTCACTAATGGTACAATTGAACCAAAAGAGTAAGAGAAATCAAGTTTTATGGATGAATTCTTGCCAAAATTATGTTTGTATCATGACATTGGATTAGATCTCTTACTAAATGTTAACCATTATCTAATACCTATAATAGCATTACTATCCATGTTCTAAAGACCATAATTAAACAACTTTGAACTTTTTTAGCATGTCTATCTTACTACATATGCTTAGCCAAACAAGTTGAAAACAACATATCTTTGTTGGCCTCCTCCTTGAGCATCTCTGTTTTTATATGTATGTGCGTATGTGTGTGTGTGAGAGAGAGAGCCACCACCACCCTGCCCCCCCAAAAAAAAACAAAAAAAATTTAAAAAAACTCATCCCACATGCATTCAAAGTGGAATTATTGAGTGATTAAATATCAAGAGGTCGTAGATACCATCCCAATCTTCTTCTTGCCACCCACATGCCTCATCCATATGACTTGTCCATTCATAGCAACCCAAAATTCACTCAAATCTTCTCATCTTAGTCCTCTCCACCCTTTTTGGGTGCCTTCTTGCAATAAGAAAAAGACTTGCCGCATGGGAATAGAATAATGAGTCTCCAATTTTCTTTGGTTAATATGTGAATCTATATGTGGTGGGTTTTTTTCTATAAACCACCTCATCAAAACAATCCATGTTTGAGTAGAAAATTCTTAGTTTGGGATGGTGTGAAGGAAATTCTTTGCTACAATATGTGGTGTTAATCCACCCAAGGTACTAGGTTTGTCTTTGTTGTTGATACTCAATGGGTGGGGCTTGGCAAGGCCCACAAAAAATTAATAGTCTTTATGGGCCGGCGGGCCTTGGATAGATCCCAAGCTCCGAGGCTTGTCTTTTGTGACACCTCGCATGGCCCACAAAGCTCAATGGGTGGGGCCTTGGTTTTTCTTTTCTAACACAGGCAAGGACACCAATCTAACAATCAAAATTTATTTTTAGGTTGGATGGTTTTTTTTGGTACACACTTTTATACGTATGAGCTTAAGGGCAAAGAGTATTGAAAATTTGTGTGTGGGGAAATCCCCTTATGTAAGAGAGTGTATAGAGACAAAGTGCATTATTTGGGATTCAAGCACAATACCTCTAGTTATGCACATTATGGCACTAACCATCTCACCATACAACAACTGTTTTTTTATTGTTATAATTTTACCTAACACACTCTTTATTCCCCCTTTCATTGGATTGGAGGGGAGGGGTAAATTCAAGATCGGAACTCATTTCATACAAATTGTATTAAAATATTATCTTTATTTCAGTGGCCCAAAAGTGCCCTTGTTGGTGGGTGTGACCCCCACTAGAGATAAATTTCCGTGCTAAGGACAACACCCGAGGGCTTGCTTTCTATCCATAATCTATGTCTTTCTTGTTGCTAGAAAATGGACTAGTTGGTAGGCTTCCTCACGCTGAAAAGATCAGTGATTGATGAGGAAAGGGCATCCACTTGCAGTAATTCTATTTGCAATTGTGACTCAACCCTTGATATAGTTCAAAACTCGCAATAAACAGGGAGGAAAATTTTGTGGAAGGTCTTACCTCTAGGCAACTCTAGGCAATTGGCACAACTTCTAATCCAATGTTTTGCAAATGACTTTGTGCTCTTTTTAAAGTTGAGCTATAGAAAAATGATATATTGAGCATGTAAGCCCCTCAAGGGAAAAACGATCTCTTGATTATAAGCCAATGGGCTAGGCAATATTTTCAGTAGTATATGGGGTGATCTTTGCACGGGCATAAGAGGCACTTCCACTCAAATGTGGCATCACTAAATGATTCAATGAGCATGGAACAGTGGTAGGTTGGGTGACCCAGCATGGACTCTGACAAGTGAGAGTTCGTAAGGATGATATGTAGCCTTTTTTCTCTCCAATAATGGCACTATGAGATTGGCTCATAACCTATCATTCCATATTTGGATAACATTTCCAAAGCATACTCTCTCAATAAAATTAAAATCTCATCACATGATCTAATCGCCTCTATACCCAAGAAGTATCACTGCTCATCTGAATCCTTCATTTCAAACTTTTTCTCTAGGAACATCTTCACCTCATGAATGTTAACATTGCTATCATAAGTGGCAACAAGTTATCTATATAGATGACAATGCCCATGTTTATCTTTTTCAAAAAAAGTGAAAATCTATTTATAGATATCTAAAATCCAATAGTGATAAGATACTCTCCTATCTTGTGTGACCATGCTCTAGGTGCTTGCTTTAAGCCATACAACAATTTACGCAACCTGCAAACAAACAAAATTTGGGTGTGCATAGTTCTTATATCCTAGTGGTTGCACCATGTAGACCTCCTCTTGTAAATCACTATGTAAAAATGTATTCTTTACATCCATTTGGTGTAAAGACCATCCCTTAGCCACAACCATAGCTACTCTCATGGTTGTTGCCATCCTAGCAACCAGACTCAAAGTCTCCTCATAGTCAATCCATAGTCTCTGTGTATATCACTTGGCCTACAAATCTTGCTTTGTACTGGCTCATAGACCTATCTACATTTTGCTTCAATTTGTAGACCCACTTTTATCCACCAATTTCCTTCTTCTTCTTAGGCAAGTGTTAATCCAATTCTAGGATTAACAAGATCTACCGCCATTATCTTACATCAAGGAGTCACGACGACGATAGATACACCAAAGGAACATACATTCAAGATATGAAGCAATAGTGTCCAAAGCTACAACTTGGACGGGCACCCATAATGTATGACGTGGCGATTCCCGCTTCAAGAGCAAGTGGTAGCAAGATAGGATGAAGTCCTAAGTGATGTACTTCATGGATATATTATGAGAGTAGTCATTGTAATAGCATTAGGCCCCTTAAAGTGCCCGGTCGGCGTGAGTGTGAACACTTATGGCCATGTATATAAGTGAATTTCTCTCATAATACAAAATACTCTCCCATTGTGTAATTGAGTCTTGCTCTTGCTAATCTCTCTCCCTAATGCATGCTAGTGTGTGTGTGTGTGTGTGAGTGAAGTGATGTGAGAGGAGGGACGAGGACCCGTAGTAGTGCAATGCGGCAGTGTGACAACGCTCGTGAGACTTGGTGGAATTGCTTCTCAAGGAGTTGAAGAGCTTGGAAACCTCAAGGGTTACGAGCTCGGCCTTTGTAAAGATCCTCACGACAGTTGCAATTCGTAAGGTAATCTCTTTTTGGATGTGTTTCAAGCAGGGTTAGGGTGAGCAAAACATTTTGGCGCCACTGCTGGGGAGCCATCCCTTGGCTTTTTCCATCATTTTGCCTCTAATCTATGTATAACCCATTACCCATTATCTTGATTAATAGTTTTCCATGAAAAAGATGTGGATTTGATGGGGTGATTTGAGATTTTGTGTAGAACAGCTCTCTTTTTTTGTTTTTGAAAAGAATGCTTTTTGCTTAATTTTTAGAATAATTTATGTTTTTGTTATTGTTTTTGTGGTTTTTCATGTTCTTAGGGCTTGCACATAGTTTGTATCCATTACATCAAACAATGCAAGAGAATGCATTTCTTAGTGAATGTTAGCTCTCTTTAGTTTAAACATAGATCTAAGATCATTAATTCTAGTTTAATTGTGTGCTTTTTGTTGAAATTGTTTGGATTAGAGTGTTAGCAAGCATTAGGAGTAGCTTAATATTTCAAAAAAATTCTTAAAACCATAAAAAAAACCCTTTAATTTGACTAATTTCTCTTAATGGACTAGTTTTTGTCATTAAGAGTGATTAATCTTGTTCAAGAGGCCAAAAAATTAGAAAATGTGTTAATTGGGTTCTAAATTGATCATATGAGTAGTTAAAATTGGGGTTTTTGAGTGTTTTGAGAACATCTAGATGCATCAAAATACCTAATCACATCAAATTTTTCATGAATTGGAGAAATTTGACTCTCTTTGCTTAATTTTACCTTAAAAGAGGAGACCATAATTAAGAGTCTAATTAATCTCCTATTTTAGATTAATTTACACAATTATTGATGCACAAAGATTAGCATTCCCTTGCTCTATCCAATGATGTGCTCAATTATGTGAATTAATTAGAGATTAGTGGTTAATTAGAGTCCTTGATTAGTATAAGAGAGAAAGATTAGTGAAAGAATTAATCTTAGATTAATACTTAATCACTTTTTTACATAACTCATTAAGGCTAATGACCATTCAATGAGCAGATGCTCATGAGTTGTCAAAATTGTCCATTTTGGGGGTCATTTATGAGGGGTGTAAGGGGTGTCATTTTAAAAGGTTGTCTTTTTTGATTCCCACTTACCTTTTTAGGAAAATGCCCATACCCCTTTCATTTTAAATTCAAAAACTATTCCCCCTCAAAAAAGAAAATTTATATTTTCCACTAGACTCAAATAATAATAATTATTATTATTAAAAATTAAAGAAATTTCGACTGTGTAAGGCAAAAATCCGGCTAAAAATTTTGGCTGTGAAAGAAAATTCTGACGAAAATATCCAGTCGTGAAAGACAAATCCGGCCAAAAATTTTGAACCGTGAAAGACAAATCTGGCCAAAAATTTCTAGCCATGAAAGATAATTTCGGCCAAAAAAATCTGGCCAAAAATTTCGGCCATGAAAGGCAATTCTAGCAAAAAAAGAAATCCAATTGTGAAAGGCAAATCTAGCCATAAAAATTCTGGCCCCATGAAAGACAATTCCAGCGAAAAATTCTGGTAGAAGTGAACGAAAAATCTAGCGAAAAATCCGGCCATGAAAGGTAATTTTGGCGAAAGATTCTGGCTGTGAAAGACACTTCCGGCCAAAAATTTCTGGCCATGAAAGGAAATTCTGGCAATAATTTTCGATTGTGAAAGAATTTCTAGCAACAATTCCGGCCGTGAAAGAAAATCCGACCAAAAATTTTCAATCATGACAATTCCAGCAAAAAATTTTGGCCGAAAGACAAATCTGGCAAAAAATTCCTGCCGTGAAAGACAAATCTAGCAAAAAATTCCAGCCATGGGGGAAGGCACATAGAGTAAAAAAATCGACCGTGAAAGGCACTTTTGGCGAAAGTGAAAATTTCCAACCGTGAAAGGCAAATCCGATGAAAAATTCCGACTGTGAAAGACAATTCCGGTGAAAAATTCCGAACATGAAAGGCAAATTCGGCGAAAAAAGTTTGGCCGTGAAATAAATCCGGCAAAAAATAGTAATGAAAACCACCCCTGTTTGGAGGCCCGTATCTCAACCGTATATCCGATGAAGGCGCTCTAGGGCTCATCGAAAAGTTGACATCGAGCTCTTCGACTTTGGACTGGGTCTTTCGAAGTCAAAATCGACCATTTTGGCCTCCGCCACCAGCAGCCTCAAATTTTGACCTAGAAATGGAGGCAAAAAACAGCCCAAAAACCACAAAAATTCGTAAAAATTAGCACGAAAACGACAACGAGCCATATTCATGCTACTTTTTGAGGGTCTAAACGACAAAATCACGGACGAGTCAGGGGAACGAAGTTGTAGTACTCCAAAAATACTACAACTCCCTTGTATAGATTTTTTCAAAATTCCTTTTAGAACACCCTCAAAACGTGCTGCGAAACAGGGAAAAAATTCTCGAGAAATTTTTTCGCCTTGAGACAATGATGGAAAATAGGTTTTAGGACCTCCTCTTCCATCTGGGAAGTTCCTAGCATACACTTTTTTTGAAAAATTATCTCAGGTTCACGTGCGTATAGTGTCTAAGCTAATTAGGACAAACGGATACCCGTTTGATCCAACAAAGAGTACACCAATACTTTGAAGGCTGTAATGGGATGTGGGAAAGTATAAAAAGCAAAAAAAAAAACTGTGATTGCTCATTAAGGAACATCTAGGTACTTTTGACATGGGCACGATAGAGGGATTGCCATGAATTGCAGAAGCACAAAACCCAATAAATCTATTCCACAAATTCACCTCCCAATGCCATTGGCCATGCCTATAACCAGTGTGTCATCGGGTTTTACAGCCCCTACTATGGCTTCGATCCCACTGGGCTTTGGTCCCTTGCCTAACATTCCCGCGCAAGTCCTATAAGTACCAACCCTTTCTTGGATGCCCACACCTTGGACATACTGACTAGTCTAGGAAGGGGGGTGGCCCAAGGACTCACTGAGTATCTTCCAAGAAGAGCACTCACATACAGTCTTAGTGATTCATACAGAAATACGGCCATACAAATTTCCAATATTATGGACAAATATGACGGAACAACAGACCCTATTCAATTCATTCAAATGTTTGAACAGAGATGTGAAGCCTTTGGAAATCCCAACTGCCCCACTAAGGTACATGCGTTGAACTTATGCTTAGAGGGAAAAGCTAATCGATGGTTCATCGCATTGATGCCGGCGATCAAGACCAACTTCAAAACCTTGAAATCAGCCTTTATACATGGCTTTTCTAGACAAGGTGATCGGTGGAGTGCAGCAATAGAACTCTATTCAATTGAGCGTCGACCAAATGAATCCATTAGAGATTTTATCCTTAGGATAAAACTCTTGGACTCACAATGTGAGTCATGGGAAAAATTAAACGATGTTCAATTGAGGAGATGTTTCATGATAGGCTTGAAGAAAAATAGCTTACACAACTTGATCATTGTATCCAATCCGGAAACATTCGATCAATATGTTGCAAAGAAGCAATACGTTTAGATGACAACATGCTAGAAGATGATCATGCTACGAGGTGTTCATCTAAACCAAGTGAAGCAATGGTGGCAAAAGAAAGATCGATATCTCGAAATTGACATTCTTGAAGGAAAATAGCTTACACAACTTGATCATTGTATCCAATCCGGAAACATTCGATCAATATGTTGCAAAGAAGCAATACGTTTAGATGACAACATGCTAGAAGATGATCATGCTACGAGGTGTTCCTCATCTAAACCAAGTGAAGCAATGGTAAAAGAAAGATCGATCTCGGAATTGACATTCCCTAAATTTTATGTAGCCTTGCTTAAAACCTTACAGCAAACATCTCTAAGAGAGGATGAAAACCTTCAAACCCAGACATCCTTAATGCCTCTAAAATTGAGGAGCGAAATGCCTTGTGTTGAATGCAATCACTACGACCATCCCAATCCTCATTGTGCATACAAGGCACCTGTCCTTCTATACTGCACCAAACAAAAATAGTCCAAAGGGTAGAAACTTCTCAAGAAGCAGTTAATCAAACACTTCAGTGTTTCTATTGTCGTGGACCTCACAAGGTGGCAGATTGTATAGTTTGGAATACTTCCATGCCCATAGTCACTAACAACTTGCGACCAATGTGTGAATGATGTGGCATTGATCACATGTTCCAAGATTTCCCAAGACGAGTTGCTTCAATGCAACTTGTCTCACAAAATACAACTCTTAACATCTTAAGTGTACAAAATGGGCAACTGGCCACGGTACCCTTGAATGTGCTTACATGCTTACAAGCCAAGGCACGAGAAACAATAAAAAATGGAATGCAAAAGACAATACCTTAACATGGGTAGAAGAACATGCTTCAAAACAGAACCCAAAAAGAAGGAGCAAAACCTTCTAAAACCAAGAAAAACAAAGGACAAAAAACTATCAAACCCAAGGTCGAATTAAAAGACATGGAAAAGGAGTCTATACAGGACATAAACCCAAAAGGGGACATAAACACGAAAGAGCCAAAAGCTATACAGGATGAAGAAGCATCCACATCAAAGACCACCACGGAATGAAAAACTGACAAACCAAAGAAAGTCAAAAAATGAAACAAGTTCTAGTACATCATCACTAAGTGAGGATGAAACAAGTTCTTACTCTTCGCTCAGTGCACCACATAGACCAATCAAGAAACTAGAACTTACCCAACCACTCCAAATGAATAATAATGATCACATGACATATCCGGAACGCAAAAAGCAAGCTCTCAGGAGAACATGCTTAGCTTGGTTGAATTTCTTACAGGGTCACCGGTTGTGATTGAGCCTCATAATGCAAATCCTAAAAGAGCAACCAAGATTCAAATCCTAGAAGAGTACTGCTTTCCCTTTCAAGAGGAAGACATACTCTCTACAGAAGAGTCATTTGAGACAGATTGTGCTTGAGAAAGCACGTGAGGAGTTCGATAATTCCCTTACAAGATTAAAACAATCTATCAAAACCTCATTCAGAGGAATGCTCTTCTCTTATGATAAAGCCAGTATCACATCAACACTTGCACCTTTAATGGCTCAACCTGAGTTATACAAGGACATAACAAACTACATAAAACAAGACTGTGAGGATTCGCAAGTTTCTAAATAACCCTCATGTCGGGCCAAGTGTGCCAGTGTACGCATTGGGTACTCTTGAAAAAGCAATAGTCTTGCAAGAGGAGCCAATGGAGAAGTTTCAGGTTACTTTAAATACACTACTCAAACAATTAATGGTGATATGGAATTTACATTCCATGTTATCCTAGATTCCCTTCAGTATGATGTCATTCTTGGTGGTGAATCATTGTATTCACTAGATGAATCCATGTAAATAGTCACCTTGAACAGTCTCGCAGGCAATGTACAATCCATGTAAATAGTCACCTTGAACAGTCTTGCAGGCAGGCAATGTACAATTGATATTACGGGAGGAAGAAACCGTGCAGGAGCTGGAACTTCCAACATATCTTTTTACTGAAAAGATCCCTAGGATTTTTGTTGGATTGGAAAGTGCAAATAAAATCACCACAGCTCAAGCACAGCTTTATCCAACATGAGAACACAATCTCATGACCCTCGAGCTATGGGATTTGTTAGATCAACCAACACTCACGGCACATCCTAAAGGATTAACTTTACACAAGACTTGAACATGCCATATTTGGGGTACTTTGAACAAACACTATATATTGAAACTAACCCCCTCACTTGTAAGTATTTTGTGGTTGAGTATGTGTTAGAAGCAGATTTAATATTCAGGCATAAATGGACTGTTACAAGCACCACTGTGCTTTACTAGCGATAGAGTCATCATGATGGTCAACAACAAAAAGTTGACAATACCATACTGCAAGGAAGAGGATCCAACTTTAATGGATATCTATGATGCTGAATGCAAAAGGATACAAGCCTCTTCCATAAAAGCCCCTCTACACAATGATCTACCATCTGTGTCAACGACCAACTTCGATAAAACATCTACTCCTTCAACCCCATCCTCACCTATGATGTTTGATGCCAAGACCTCGCAATCAACATCTATTCCTGAAGAAGTTCCCACAGCCAAACCATCTATCTCTAACAAGGAACTCAAAGGAAAGGCCCCGGGTCCTATGCATCTTCATCAACAAACCTCATCAAAGTAGACAACCACATGCTCAAAGGCCTCATCATCGACAACCACTCCACAAGAGACTCTAACCTCATTATCATCAACAATGACCATGAGTCTCAAACCTGCAACCTCATCATCGCGACAACCACTCCACAAGAGACTCTAACCTCATTATCATCAACAATGACCATGAGTCTCAAACCTGCAGCCTCAGCACCAGCCAAAGTCAAGGAGGGCCCCAAACCTTCCACATCAGCCCTAAAGAAAACTCCACCAAGGCTCCCACAATCACGATATCTTAATAGTATCAAAATGTGGGTGAAGAAGCAACTACTTGTAGCTCAAGACTACTATGAAGGTGCCAATCAAATTTGGTTGCTTCGACAGTCAAAACCTCTTCCTCAATGCATCACTCGGAAGCCAAGGAAGAAGAAGACTACTCCACAACACCATCCACAAAAGCCTATGCGAGTTCCTCAAAGAACTCCACCAATGCAACAAGTGTGGGTACCAAAAACATTGTTGCAAAAGCACAAGCGTATCACAAAGTCCCCTAAGCTTGCACAAAGAAGAAAGCCTCAACACCAAGCACATCGGCCACCAAATTATAGATGGGTGCTTGTGCATGTACTTAATCAACAAGGATACTATGATGGTAATTTCATCATATGGTTGCCAAAATCGAACAATCTGAAGAAAGCCTCACCATCGACTTCAACCCCAACAACTTCACCTATAGTTCGACAAGAATGGAGGCCCAAGCAACAGCAAGCAAATCACTCAACCACTCTTGTGCATTCGGCACCAACACAAGAGCTTGTCTGTTCAAGCAAAAAATCAGCAATCTTCCCTACTGCCTTGACATCATCAGCAACAAATTTAAGAACAAATATGGAGACTTAGGAGCACATCAAAAACAAAATAACAATGCTCTTGTCACTCCTCTGGAAGTGAGAAATGAGAATACAAGAAGCTGTTGCTTGGAAATCATGACCTAGATGACCCATAAATTGTTTTTTTTAAAACCTCGTAGTCAAAACCTACAAATTCACGGAATTCCATCTCATAGAATTACAATTCATGGAGTTCCATCTCACGGCTTAAGAACCATCACTTTCACGATTTAAGCCCCATCACGGATTAAGCCATATCACACAATAGCCACTATATATTTGTTAAGCTTATTGCTTATATTCTTTTGGCTAAATTAATATAACATCTGCTCCATGAGTACATATCCATACTCATGCACTGGAGAATATTTGCACCAAAGCCTCACCATCGACAACTTCTAAGTACATCTCTAGATGGGGGGCCATGGTGGGTGAAAGCCTGGTCATGGTACAACCCATCGCCTGGAATTTTTCTTCAAATTATAAACCTCTCCAAATGATGCCACCATCTTCACAAATCAATGATCTTCAATCCTTAGTGAAGATATCTATATTAGCCTCGCAAGTCGACGTAATTCTTTCAATCCTCACCAACAAGTGACTACTTCAATACAAAGTAGTTCAATAAGAGTCTATATAACTCAATTCCTGTTGTACCTCATGAAAATCTTCTTCTAAGAGCACTTAAATATACATAAAAACATAAAAAGCACATGGACAGAAGAAGATAGGATCAGATCCTACTCAATAACATTTGACAAGAATCTTGCCACACAAAGGGACATTATCACAAGCCAATTACTTCAAATGATGAATCTCGCTTCAATGAATCAAATGAGGAACTGAGAATCACCATCTCGTTTTGATGATTAAGTCTGTGTTTCTCCGGATCCTTCTCTCTCTTCTCTCCCATTATTAACATCTCTTAGTGTCCCCACCAACAAAAATCACATGTAACCTTGCCGATGATTGCCAAAAATAAATTGAGCCTAAAAGGCTCACACAAATGTAAAAATGCAATTATTTGCAAAAATCCCCACCCCCCACCCCGTTTTAAGGAATTCCCAATACACAAATAACCTCTTCATTTATTAACTAGCTTTTCTTATTCCTTTCAGAGGAACAAATACCATTGAATATCATTCAACATCAAAGCTATTGACAAAGCTTGTTCATTCTCCCCACACAGAGGTCTTCAACGCGATCACACGGACGCAATCGTCATTCAGAAAGGGGGGGATATTAATCCAATTCTAGGATTAACAAGAGCTACCACCATTATCTTGCATCAGGGAGTCACGGTATATACACCAAAGGAACATACATTCAAGATATGAAGCAAAAGTGTCCAAAGCTACAACTTGGACGGGCGCCCGTTATGGTGTGACAGAGTATTTATGGTGATTCCCACTTAGGGTCTGCATATTTTTCAGCAAGCCTATAACAATTTTTTGGGCCTGCATATTTTTCAGCCCTGGTAAATATTGACATGACTAATACGTTTATGCTAAACATCAATGTCTAAAATCACACCTTTACTATGTGAAAACATTGTAGCCTTCACTTTAGGCATGTTTACATCTAGCGTAAACATTGTGCCAATTCTGTTCCCCTTTGTAACCATGTGACACTGGTTATTAAAATCTTCTATGTAACATCTATGAGGGTTAAACCACATGTATAGACCCTGCTCAACCATTTGTCCAACATAAAATCAAGTTCTTTGTTCAACAGAAGTACATCAACTAGGTACCTCATTTTGCCATACTGCATAGATAATAGCACCTTACCAACATGTGTAATAGGATGTATAGTATCATCATGTGTTTCAACATACCCTAGTTTTCCATTTTGCATATCTCTAAACCACTCATGTATAATAGTATGTGTAGTATCATTACCTATTTTAACATACCTTGGTTTTTCCATTTTACATATCTCTAAATCACTCACCCATGAGATTAGTCATGTGGTTAAAAAAACTTGATCAACATACCATACAAGATTCCGAGCATCTGTTGAGGGAAATTGAGCATATGCTGTATCATCTTTGGCTTTGAAGATGCATAGCTCCCTTATTTTGTAGCTTCCCACTTAATGCCATTCTATGTTTTCTAGTAGTCCTTTGCTATATAACCTGGGTTTTCATCACTCTATGCTATTTTCATTCTGATTTATTTACTATCCACCTTGGCCTCTCTGGCTCTCCCTGCCTCTAGAGTGGCATCTACCACTTATTTGTGTATTAGCTTCTTGCTTATTATTGACCATGATTTTTATTTCCAAAATGGCCTACACCTTGGCCTAAGACTTCCTCTCCTTTACAATGTCTGTGTAGAAGGCTTTCTTGCATATTTTTAGAAGATGACTTACTCCCGATACCTTATCTCCTTAGTGATCAAAAGGGCTGTAAGGTTCTCAAAGTTTGGGAAGAATTTTGAGTTTAGATAGATGTCCAAAACCATTCTCTTATGCAACTAATAGAGTGCTATTCTTCTCTACTCTCTTATGTTTCTTGCTTGCTTGCCTAATTTAATTAGAGCTACTATTGTATATGTGTGAGTGCATGTGAGAGAGGGAGATTGAGTGAGAGGAGGGTCGAGCTTCTATTGGAGTGTGGTGGCGGTGTTGGAGTGGAGCTTTGGAGTGTGGCTATGCAGCAAAATCATCTCCAACTACGAGAATCCGAGCACAAGCATTCATGAGGTGAGTGACACACCTTGCCCATGCAATTGTGAGCTAGGTTATGGAAGATTAGCTTCTCGATTTGAGCTGTTTTATGCTCTCGAGTGCGGTTGGGCAAACCCCATGACCTTAGTTAGCTCTTGACCTTTTCTATGGTGCAAGGGCTTCCCATAAATGGCACCGCTTCTAGGAATAGCCCTATCGCATAGCCACAATGCATTTTAAATGTGTGTGTGTGTGTGTGTGTGTGTGTGTGTGTGTGTGTGTGTGTGTGTGTGTGTGTGTGTGTGAATGAATTCTGTTATATTTTTGTTTTTTGTTTTTTCAAGAACGGTAGAAATGAATTGCTAAAGATCTGCCCATTTTGTGGCATTGTTGTTGAAATCTATAATTTTTACATGTTCAATTTCTGTAATTTCTACGTGTTTTCAATTTCTATATGTTTTGCATTTTTTGCAAGTGCTACAATTTGTGCATTTAGGTTAATTCTTCTTTCACTTATCATTTACAAGTTCAATTTGTGATTTTTTGCATTTTTTATTTCTTTGCATTTTTTATTTTGAAATCAAAAAACTGTTAATTGAACATTAAATTGAAAGAATTGGGTCAAATAGACCACAAAATCGGTTTTCTAGTATAGTGTTTATCCCAATTTTGACTCCTTCAGTAGAGAAATCGAAATAAAAACAAAAATTAGGAGAGGATTGGCTTGGCAATACAAAAAAAAATCTGTGTTTTTTGGACATTTTGCATTTTTGTATTAATGTGAGTTAATTATTTTTAATTCTCTCTCTAATTTGGGGTATCTTGATTAGCTCGCCGTCTTCAATGCATGCAAGCTTTCAGGCCACTAGCCTAGAAAGTCCAAAAGTTTGTTTTGAGTGGCTGCATGCATTTAATGTGTGCAGGCCCCAAGTCAAAGATTCTAGGAAAGCCTCTTTTTGGTAAAACCAAAAATTGAAACCGTAAACAGTAAACCAAAATGTAAAAGGCAAACAATAAAAAGGAAAAAAATAAAAAAAATAAAAAATAAAAATAAAAATAAAAGTGAAAAGGTAAAAGAGAAAGGGAAACAGTAAAAGGTTTGGGGTAAAAAATTATATATATATATATATATATTTGAAAAGTGCTCGCATAAACTTGCCTAATATATGTTTTAGGCTATTTTGCAATCGTGTTGATGCAACTTGTGTGACACTCGAAAAATTTGCATATTTACATAGTTAAGGAGCTTCCTTAATTATGGGAGCCAGCACTTGTAGCCAACTTGACTGACCCAGAAAAATACACTATTTCTAGTGCTAAACGAGTTAAGAAACAAAAAGATGTGTTTTGGAAAAACTTTGGCCAATCCAAAAAAAATTCTTAAAAAATATTTTAAAAATTCCCAAACTTATCCAGGGCATCTATAGGACCTTCTAACATCCCATATTCACATGCACCTACGATGTGGGTGTGTATTAGAGGCTGATATAGACGATAGTGCATCTATTGAGCTAGGTGCATACCAACCTACATTGGGCTTAGGTCCTTTGGTGGTCGAAACCTAGTTTAACATTGTACAAGGACCTGTACTAGGGGCCGATGACACTTCGTCAGATTTTGAGTCAATGGAAGGATCCCTAATCCCAAGAAGTGAGAATCCTAACCAGGTCTAACCAGTCAAGCCAACTACCAGCCTTTTTTGACCACATAGCTAGCTACCTCAGAGGTTTGGCTTCAATCGCTACCTCTGAACCAAATCTTATAACTTACAGACCATATGATGAAGGAGTGTGGTTGACTCCAGAGAGAAACCTATTGTACTCTCATCATTGCAAGCATGAAGCATTCATGTTGACATCCATGTCTATACAGCTCTTGTTGCACCTGCTGGTGGCAACTGTGACCATCAAAACCACCCCCTCAAAACCACCCCCTGCACAAGTGCTTATGTCCAATGGTAGGACATTAGAAGAAGTGCAGGCAGTAAAGGCACTAATCCAGGCTGCCAAAGCAAAGGAAGAAGAGACTTTGCACGTGGCACAACAATGATTATTAGCAGCCCAAATAGCCCAGTACACCCAAAATGAGTCCCAAGTCAGGATTGCGCAAGTAGTACCCATCGGTAATCTCAGTCTCAACACAAGTAATAACATTGTGTCTACCTCAGGGAAAGAACTAGGCTTGAAAATCATGGATCAACATCTTCTCACAAATGATTGGGAGTATGACACATCAACAAAGACTCTTGTGGATTTCACCCATTGGCCAAGCTTATGGTATTAGCTGGGAAGGGATTATCCAATCAATATATGAGGCCACAACAGAAGAGGAATGATTGCAAAGTATTTGCGATTGCATATATAGGGTCATTTAATATGAAAGGATCCAAAGACCTATGACGCAAGTTCGGACATCCAAATGAAGAATGCCCACAATGAGCGAAATGGTAACACCTCCTGTGAGCCCATCAAATCCTACTTTTGCAGTATCACTCGGCTATACCATGGACCAACCCACATCTTCTAACCCACAAGTCCATGCTATAGGGACTCAAGAGCATACTAGCATGAGCTTCACCTTCTTAGATCCTAGAGGTGCCCCATCCACTGGCAAGTACCACGCCACAAACTATGGCACCTATGACTAATGCAGAATTACCTTTGAGCCATGTGCCCATGGTTACCATGATAGCCAACACCACTTCACACATGGAGCCCCCTGCGCCTCGCATATCTAGTGTTACCATTCCTAG
Organism: Cibotium barometz; assembly: GCF_041138505.1. Lineage (NCBI taxonomy): Eukaryota > Viridiplantae > Streptophyta > Polypodiopsida > Cyatheales > Cibotiaceae > Cibotium > Cibotium barometz. Next base: position 6,130,619 of record NC_141061.1, read on the forward strand.
AAGGGTCACATCTCATTCTAGTGCACCCATGAAACATCCCTTCCCTAGAGTGAGTGTGCTACCAACTCCTGTTGCTGCAAGACCAATTGCACCTAGTGCCCACATGACTAAAGCAACTATTGGGGCTCCAGTAAGACACATACCTTATGTAGCACATCTACTCCCCACCAAGGTTTAGACCAATGCATCCTCATGCAGTGCCATGTGTTGCACCTCCACCTACTCTTATCATTTCTCTTGTTATGTAACACCATCTCTACCGACAAACCCAATTGCTTTTGCACATGCCCTAGGAAGAGCGGTAGCGGAAAAAAAGCATAGCACCTGTTGTGAGAGATGGTGGTCGAGAGAGCTATGGAAAGGCTACTCAGATAGCCAAGCTAACTCATAAATTCATTGGAGATGGTGATCCCAGGAGACATTTGGAAGTATTTGATCAAGTGTGTGAGGCCCTAGAAGAACAAAATGAGGTTGCCAAGACCAATGTCTTTAGTCTAACATTAGACGATAAGGTGGGCATTGGTATAGAACTTAGGGTGGTTGAGGAACGCCTAAAATTCACCGCTCTTAAGAGATTGTTCTTGAAGCAATTTGTACGTGAAGGAGTCTTATGGGGTGTAGCTTCATAGCTACGCAAAGCCAAAAGGGAAGGAGAGGTATCAGTTAGAGAGTTCATTAGCCATCTCAAGCATTTTAACTCTCGTTGCCTTCCACATGAGCATTATTCAAATAATCGATTGCTGGATAGATTCATTCATGGGCTTAACTATGAAGCAATCTATAATGGCATAGTCATTAGAGGGATCACTACATGGAGGGATGAAGTCATAACAAATGCCATCCAACTAGAAGATAATCTGATGGTCAAAGGAGCTAAAGCATCTGATTCTATACCTATTACTTCCGGAGTCTTGGGACATAGCACTTCTATAGTTAAGCCTTGCTAAAGGCAACACTTTAGTGTGGAGATGAATTTCACAGATTTCATGAAGAGGGAATGAATGCCAATAGAGCCCCCAAAAACGTACATATGTCCCCAAGGAGAGAGCCTCAATAGTGCTCAATCTGCTGACAAGGACATTTGACCAGTAAGTGTCTAGTCCTAAGGGTATGCTATAATGGTAATTGTACTTTTTGTGGACATTATGGTCATGAGGCTTCACAGTGCCGCACGTGTTTGCAAACCCTTGCTGATGCTTCTAGACCTCAACAGTTGGCTTTACCGGCCCCATCACAACCACAAGTCATAATGCCTACGAGAAATATCTTAACCCAATGCTGATCAAATGACACAACAACCTATTGCAAGGGGATTTACAATGCACAAAATGTGTTGTTACCTCCACCAATTTTGGGACCTCAACCTCCACCCCAGAGGATCACACCATTGAATCAAATAGGTTTCTGAGCACATGCTGGTTCTGAGCAAACTGGAGACACTCAAACAAAAACTAAGGAGACTAAAAAGGAAGGGATTCAAGCCCCTAAGAAACCAAACAAAGAGAAATTTGGTTCATATCCTAACCCTGTAAAAGAATTATAACAACTTCATGAGCTTAGGGATATGGTCACACATACTCATGAGGAGTTAGAACTAAGAACAAAACAAGTAAACATCTCTGACACTATGCATCCAAATAACCTAAAGCCGATTGTAACCCATAAACCTGGGATTACATGAGGTGATGGGTAAGTGGAGGACGAGTCTTGGATGTTGATAGGTTTGGGGTATCCTCATCCACTAAGAGTATGGTAACCATTACGTGGGGGTGCTCAAGTGTTGTAGTTCTTTTCCACCAAATGACTACACAATCAGTGGGCAGCAGCAATCCATTCCCTCCCAAGGATGATGCTCTCTTTCATTGTACCTACAGCATAAAACTTGCAAGATGCAGGTTTAGTTCCTATGTAAATTTTTGTTTCAAAACATGATAGAGGTCAAGGTGGATTAGGAATTGTTTACCACGCTGATGTTAGCTCTGAATGGTGCAAGTTGTGTGTGGCCTAACGAGGTTCACATCTCCCAAGGAAATACGTTATGACTAGCTCCGATGTCAACCAAGGTTGGCCACATAGCTATGTGGTCTTTTTCGGGGAACTCTAATGAGGCAAGCAGGTTCCACTATCCGCTCTATTTCAAATGCATCTAGCACACGAATAGGAATGTGATTTTAGTACCATCCAATCGTGTAAACCTTGTCCCAAGATTTTGTGGAAGAGTGTCCATGGTCACCCATCAAAATGTGAATCCAATACTTGGAGTCATTAGGCTCTGGGAGGGGCTTATATTTATCATCCTCATCTTCACCATCCAACACCTTATTACACACTCTACAGATATCAATTGGCATAATGTGAGCTTCTATGTTGTGCATGCTCTACACATTTCTATCAAAGTGATCTAAATAGTTGTGTCAAACTCATTGGTGAGATATTAATTAGCGTGGTGTAAGCTTCTACATTAATGTGGTGGAGCTTTTATGTTATGTTCCTATTGATATTTATTGATGAAGTAGCTCAAACGGTCGTGTAAGACTTGTTGGAATTAGGGTTGCAGGAATGCACACACAACTTCAAGAAGATGAGGAAGCTTGAGCACAACACAGTAGTGTATTATGAGTGCCAAAAAAGATAGATAACTAGCCCTAGAAGATAATGGGCGTATATACAATGCACGGGGGAAAAAACCTCCTAGTGAGGGAAAAAGTGCCCCGGCGGTCCTAAGTGTGTTCACACACATCACTACTATAATATGGTAACAAATCCCCCCTGGAGTGATGCGGTGAACAAGAGCTAGCACTCATGTATAGGGAAGTGTCTAGCTATGTGGACGAATCCACAAAAGGGAGTAAGCCCAAAGCTTTGCGAAAAGCTTCGAACTTCTCACGAGGCAGAGCCTTTGTGAAAAGGTCTGCAAGGTTATCCTGTGTTGGCACATAAGCCAAACTGATCTCTCCTGCAGAGAGTCTCTCCCTGACATAATGGTAGTGCACCTCAATGTGCTTCGTACGAGCATGGAACACTGGGTTCCGCGCAACTGCCAATGCGCTCTGACTGTCAGTGAAGATGGTGGTGGCAGATGGCTGCCCAACACCCAAATCAGCCATAAGGCGTCTGAGCCACACACACTCAACCGTAGCTGTGAAAGCTGCCCTGTACTCAGCTTCACAACTAGAAGTGGCCACAGTAGGCTGCTTCTTGCTCAACCATGATATGCATGAGCTTCCAAGCATGAAGCAAAAACCACTCGTGGACACGCGTGTGTCATAACAACCAGCCCAGTCAGAATCTGAAAAAGCATGTAAATCTGGCGGCAATGATCCCCCCTTGGGATAAAACAACCCAAGATGCCGAGTACCACTCAAATAGCGAAAGATACGCTTCACTGCCTGCCAATGCTTAATGCCTGGGCTATGCATAAATCTGCTCACCTGTGAGACTGCAAACTGAATGTCTGGCCTCGTAATGCATACATAAATGAGGCAACCAACAGCTGTCTGATAGAGTGTGACATCAAAGTGATCTCCAGCATCATGAAGACTCAACTTCAAACCTGTCTCCATTGGAGTAGCAATAGGCTTGCAGTCTTCAAGGCCAAATCTCCGCAACAATGTTTCAATATACTTTGTCTGACACAAAGCAATACCTCCATCACACTGCTTAAATTGTATCCCCAAATAATGATGCAAATGCCCCAAATCTGACATCTCAAAAGAGGCATTCAAATCAGCCTTAAAATCAGCAATATGACTCTCATTTGGTCCTGTGAGCAGCATGTCATCGACATAGAGAGCAATGATTAGATGTACACCATCCACACGTTTAGCATACAAAGTGCTTTCTGTTGGACTATTCTGAAACCCATGTGCAGTCAAATATGCATGTATTTTTTCATACCAAGCTCGTGGAGCTTGCTTTAAACCATATAAAGCCTTTTTTAACCTGCACACTTTGTTTTCCTGCCCTCTTTGAACAAAACCACGAGGCTGCGATACATACACCTCCTCATGCAAATCTCCATTTAAGAACGCAGTCTTTATGTCCAGCTGATGTACATTCCAACCATTATGAGCTGCTAATGCACAGATGCTACGAACAGTGGTCATACGACATGTGGGAGCAAAAGTCTCATCAAAATCAATGCCCTTCTCTTGAGCATAACCTTTTGCAACAAGCCTAGCCTTATGGCGATCCACTGTGCCATCAGGCTTACGCTTCAATTTGTATACCCACTTAGTGCCAATGGCCTTCTTGCCAGGGGGCAAGTCACATAAGGACCATGTACCATTCTTCATAATAGCATCGTATTCTGCTTGCATAGCAGCCATCCAATTTTCTGAACTTTGTGCCTCATCAAATGAAACAGGCTCACTTTCATTGCACAGACTAGAAACAGCCAATGCATAACAATCTGACGCATAAGAGGCACCATGAGAGCCAGAACGAGTGCGACTAGACAAAGGGGCATCCAACTTGCTGTCACGCAAAGTCTGCACCAGCCATCTAGGCATGTTCCTAGAGCCCTCAATCTCTTGTCTCTCATCCTCAAGTGCATCATGCACATCTGCATCAGATATAGGCTGATCTGTGCCATCATTTAAAACCTGCATAGGCTGAAAAACTGCCTCATGAGGTATTGCACTTGACTGTGCACCACTGAAAAGAGGCAACAATGTATCATAGACATCACGTGAGCTGATATCTGTCTCCTTAGTACATGAAACCAAGGGCTGAACTGCATCTTCCACAAATACAACATCACGGCTAACCAAAATGCGCTTTGTCTGTGGATGATACAAACGATAGCCTTTGCTCTCAGCACTATATCCAACAAAAATACATTTGACAGCTTTGTCATCCAATTTTCTGCGATGTTGCACAGGCACTAATGCATATGCCAGGCAACCAAAAACACGTAAATGGCCAACAGATGGCTTGCGGCCATGCCAAGCCTCATATGGAGTGACAACCTGTAATGCTTTGGTGGGACACCTGTTTAGTACATAAGTGGCACACATGACAGCCTCAAGCCAAAAACCATGTGGTAGACTTTGACTCTTAACCATACATCTTGCCATTTCCATGAGAGACCTGTTTTTTCTCTCAGCCACACCATTTTGCTGTGGTGTATACGGCACTGTACATTGGTGTTTTATCCCACGCTCAGCCAGAAATGCATTAAATTCTGAAGACATATACTCCCCCCCTCGATCTGAACGGAGGGTGCCCATCTTACTTTCTGACACATTTTCAGCCATAACCAAAAACTGTTTGAAGCACAAAAACACTTCGGACTTTGCCTTCAAAGGATATACCCATGCATGCCTGGTAAAATCATCAATGAAAGTCACGAAGTAAAGGTAGTTTCCAAATGATGGAGTTTGCATGGGACCACAAACATCACTGTGAACAAGCTGCAATCTGCGTTCAGCTCTCACTGATCCATCTTTGGGAAAGGAAGCACGCTGCATTTTACCCAATATGCAGCCCTCACAAACATGCTTGACAGGTGCCTCAAGCTTAGGCAAAGAAGACACCATTTCAGATTTCTGCAGGCGCAGCAAACTTGCAAAATTCAGATGACCAAAACGTGCATGCCACAGTTTTGCATTTGAAATAGCCTGCGTATCCATAATAGCACATGCTGAATCCTCTACACATTTGCCATCCATATTGAGCTTATACAGCCCTCGACATAGTGAACCAGATGCTACAATGATGTCACCACAAGAGAGATCATGAACAGTACATCTGTCATCCACAAATTTTACAACCAAACCTGTTTTGGCAAATGCGGAGACTGACAGCAGATTCTTTTTGATCCCTGGCACATACAATGCATCAAAAAGTGTAAAGGTGTTGCCATTTGCAACATTCAGCACAATCTGTCCAACTCCTTTAACGGGATAAGAGGAGTTATTGGCACAAGTGACAGTATTCCCTATGGGAGCAGACTCAAGGAAAGTGAATAAACTGCGCTGCGAGGTGATATGCTTAGTGGCACCACTGTCAAAGTACCATACATCTGAATCCACTGCAGACATACATGTGTCATGCAAAGATGGGTCATAACTGCACTGCGCATTGAATGCCCATTCTGTATCTAGCACAACATTAGCAGATTCATTGTTAGAAGGAGAGGCATCTGCAACAGCCATACCAGCCTCTTTCTTCTTAGCCTCTTTCGCAGCCAGCTTAGGACACGCTTTGATGACATGATCATTTCCCTTACAGTACTTGCAAAATGTCTTCTGTTTGTCACCCTTCTTCTCATCTTTGTCTTCCTTCTTTGGTTGCGCAGCATTTGCAGATTTCTGCTTACTAGAAGAAAAGCCAGCTTTACCTTTCCCGCTTCTCTGACTAGCAACGAAAGCTTGATCTGCGACACGCATAATATTCCTGTTTTGCCTTGACTGGTCTTCTTGCAGCAAAACAGAAACTAACTCCTCAAATGATAAGGCATTAGGATTGCCTTTCATCATCAAGCGAAGAGTGGAAGCAAAACCCTGATAAGAATCTGGTAGACCATTCAAAACAGTCTGCACAAGTGAACTGTCTGACAGGATTTCATCTGCAGAAATGAGCTGCTCTTTGAAATCCTTGATCTTTGTCAAAAAGCTATCCATAGAATCACCTTCGTTCATATGCTCACTCTCCAACTGTTTTCGGAGATAAGCAACACGAGCCTCATTTCTTGCCTGATACAATGTGGCAAGTACATCCCAAGCATCCTTAGAAGTCCTGCAGGAGCGAATATGTGGGATAATGGTACGTTTGACAGACAGCGCAATCAAGGCATGAGCCTGCGCATCTCTACCATCCCAACGAATCTGCTCTGCTGAAAGTGGTGGTTCTCGAACAGCTGCTACAGCACTTGTGCCTGCACCATCATCAACAGTACCCGTTTCTGATGTGTTTGCAGCATTCCCAGCCACAATAGGACGTGCATCAATACCCTGCACAATGTTCCATAACCCCTTTGCTACCAATACATGTCGCATCATATATGCCCATAATGGATAGTTGGTGCCATCCAACTTATCCTCAGCAGCCAACATGCGGAATACATCATTGTTGTCAGCCATGGCCAATGACTGTACTACTAGATGTAAATGCTGTCTGTAAGAGGTAAACCTGTATAAAATCGACCTGTGCTATGTAGCACAGCCCAAAACAGACGAATGGGCACCTGTCCTGCAGATTTTAATCCTGACAGAAAATCTGCACAGTAGGACGATTTTGCCTGCGCAGTACTTGGAATGCAAAAACGGAGGGCGAAATGACTTCAGATCAAAATTCTGAAACAACCGAGCCCTACGGGCTCACCCACGGCATATACTAACCTGCAGACGCTCGTGAAACCTCGTTGCAATCGGAGGAGATGAAGCGGCAGGTGCCGGTGATGCTGCCGGGAGGAGGAAGCCTGCTCTGATACCAATTGTTGGAATTAGGGTTGCAGGAATGCACACACAACTTCAAGAAGATGAGGAAGCTTGAGCACAACACAGTAGTGTATTATGAGTGCCAAAAAAGATAGATAACTAGCCCTAGAAGATAATGGGCGTATATACAATGCACGGGGGAAAAAACCTCCTAGTGAGGGAAAAAGTGCCCCGGCGGTCCTAAGTGTGTTCACACACATCACTACTATAATATGGTAACAAGACTCATAGTATGTCACATATTAATTGGCGTGGTGTGAGCTTTTGTGTCACATGCACTATAGATTTCTATTGAAGTAGTCGAAACGGTTGTGTCAAACTTATTAGCAAGAATGCCTCAACCCATGGGATGAGCTTCCTTAACTCATTAGCGCAAGAATGTCTTACGTCTCTCATATAAGGCCTTTTAAGAATCATGGTGTATGAACCTCTTCTCTAGAAATCCATCACCATGAATGTGTGGCGGAAATAGCCCAAATGTCTTAATCATGGTGTATGGGCCTCTTCTCTAGAAATCCATCACCCATGAATGTGTGGCAGAAACTTAGACCAAATGTTTTAATCTTTACATCTTGTAAGACGCGTAATGGTTTTGGTTATGTTCCCATTGGGGACAAGCTTGAGGGCCTATGAGTGGTGGGCTTCCCTAGGCCTTCCAACAATCCTTGGTGATTATGTTGACACCAACAACACCATACAAGATTGTGAAGACCAAATTCATTTCGTCGTTTTTAAAATAGTACCCAGCTTATTCATGGGAACTTTTAGCTATCCTTTGGTTTTGGTTATGGAGGGAGGGTGCTCAATGTGGCATGGCTATGAGTGGTGGGCTTCCCTAGGCCTTCCAACAACAATCCTTGGTGATTTTGTTGACACCAACAACACCATACAAGATTGTGAAGACCAAATTCATTTCGTTGTTTTTAAAATAGTGCCCAGCTTATTTATGTGCACTTTTAGCTATCCTTTGGTTTTGGTTATGGAGGAAGGGTGCTCAATGTGGCGCGGCTCACCCTCCTCCTCTTTAGGTTTAGGTGTGTGGGCTCTTATAGGTTCGGGTGTGTGGGCTCTTATAGGTTCCCAATGATCTAATTAGATAAGTCTATCCAAACCTAAGAATTCTCTTATAAAAGGAAACTTATTGAGACCTTTGTGGATAAGAAGGATGTGAGGCTTGCTATATCACGTAGAGGTGATATTCTCACTCGCTTGGTTTGTGCTCACTATATGGTGGGCTTGAGCCTACTAATGTGTAAGGAATGTACATTGATCCTTCCCAAGGAGACAATTCTAAAGGGGATGAAATGAAGTCATCAATCACCACCTGAGATAAAATGTTATGGTGAGGATAATGGCCCATGATGGAAGGTAACCTTTTACCTCGCATTGAGTCCCCTTCACAATACTAGCAATGTGGGGTCTATTGTTGGAATTAGGGTTAGGGTTTCAACAATGCACACACACAAGATAGAGAAGCTTGAGAGCACACAAAATCATTAGAATAGAATGAACAAATGTGTCCTAGATACAAAAGATAAGTACACTCCCCAAAATGAGTAGATATGAGGGTGTACATACGCACGTGGGAAAAAACCTCCTAGTAAGGGAAAAAGTGCCTCGGTCATCCTAAGTGTGTTCACACACATCACTACCATATAATGCTACAAATCCCCTCCTAGAGTAATGATGTGAACATGTACAAGGTATGGCCGATCAATCTTGAAAAGGCAGTAAGCCCAAAGCTTTACGAAAAGCTTTGAACTATTCACGAGGAAGAGCCTTCATGAATAAATAAGCCATGTTGTCATGTGTAGGCACATAGACCAAGCTGATCTCTGCTGCAGAGAGTCTTTCCTTGACAAAGTGGTAATGCACCTCAATGTGCTTAGTGCGAGCATGAAACACTGGGTTCCTCGCAATTGCTAGTGTTATGGCTGTCAGTGAAATCGTAGTCCTAGCCAACACACAAATCAGCCACCATTAGACGTCTGAACCACACACACTCAACTGTAGCTGTAAAAGCTGCTCTATACTCAACTTCACAGCTGGAAGTGGCCACTATAGACTGCTTCTTGCTGAGCTATGATATACATGAATCACCAAGGCAAAAGCAAAACCCACTAGTGGACACTTGTGTGTCATAACATCCAGCCCAATTTGAATCACTAAAGCATGCAGCTGTGACTCACCCCCCTTTGGATAAAATAATCCAAAATACTGAGTGCCCTGCAAATAGCAAAAAACCCGCTTGACAGCCTGCTAATGCTTTGTACCTAGGCTATGCATAAATCAGCTCAACTGTGAGACCGCATACTGTATATCTGGCCTCGTGTTGCATACATAAAGAAGGGATCCAACAGCTCGCTGACACAAACTAGCATCAAAAGAGTCTCTTACATCTTGAAGACTAAGTCGAGTACCTGTCTCCATAGGTGTAGCCACAGATTTACAGTCTTCAAGATTAAACCTCTTCAATAGCTTCTGTATGTATATATTTAGACTGCAGCATAACAATGCCATCATTGCGCTGCATAAATTGAATCCCCAAATAATAATGCAAGGGTCCCAAATCTGACATCTCAAACGATGATTGTAAATCAGTCTTAAGGGCTGAAATCTGATCTATATTGGGTCCCATGTGAGGAGCATGTTATCAACGTATAGAACGATGACCAAAAATATGTCCTTACTCCTCTTCACATAGAGGGTACTCTCCGTTGGACTATTGCAAAAATCATTTGCAAACCAAGTATGCATGAATCTTCTCATACCATGCTCTAGGAGCCTGCTTAAGGCTGTAAAGAGCCTTTTTCAACTTGCATACTTTAGACTCTTCTCCTCTCACATCAAAACCAGGAGGCTGCAATACATACACCTCCTCATGTAAATCACCATTCAAGAATATAGTCTTAATATCCAGCTGATGAGCATTCCACCCATAATGTGTTGCCAAAGCAATGAGACACCTAATGGTAGTCATACGAGATGTGGGTGCAAAGGTCTCATCATAATCAATGCCCTTTTTCTGGGCATACCCCTTTGCAACAAGTCTGGCCTTGTAGCGATTAATGCTACCATCTACTTTGCGTTTTAACTTGTAAACCCACTTAGTACCAATGGCCTTCTTGCCATGAGGTAGATCTGTCAAATACCAGGTGTTATTCTTGAGTATAGAGCTATACTCATCATGCATAGCATGCATCCAATGATCATTATCATGTGCTTCCTCAAAGGAAACAGGTTCCTCCTCATTACATAAAGTAGAAATGAGAACATGATCCACATGAGAATAATCTAGATCATGATGAGAACCTCTGCTAGGTAAAGGAGCTGCCAACTTGCTATCCCTCAATGTTTGTACAAGCCATTTTGGCATATGCCTAGATTCTTCTATGGCTGCTCTCTCCTCATCCACTACATCCTCAATAATTGCCTCATCAAAAGGTTGATTTTACACCTGCAAAGGCTAAATTTCAGCACTTGGTTGAGCATTTAATTGCTCTACATATGGTTGCCCTCCATTAAACAAAGGTAGGAATGAATCAAACATGTCATGTGAGCATACATTCTGCTGTTTTTTACATGAAAGCATGGGTTGAACTGAGTTTTCGACAAAAACCAACATCTCTACTTACTAAAATCCGTTTTGAGGTTGGATGGTAGAGTCTATATTCCTTGCTTTCTAAAATGTATCCCACAAATATGCATTTAACTGCCTTATCTCATCAAGCTTACTGCGTTGTTGCTCAAGCACAAGAGCATAAGTAAGACAACCAAAAACACACAAATGAGCCACAGAAGGCTTCTTGCCATGCCAAGCTTCATAAGGAGTTTTAGACTGCAAGGCCTTGGTAGGGCATTTGTTCACACATAGTTTACATACATAGTTGCCTCTAACCAAAAACCATGAGGTAAATCTTGGGCATTCACCATACATCATGCCATCTCCATGAGAGACCTGTTCTTCCTCTCAGCCACACCATTTTTCTGAGGTATGTATGGCAGTGTACATTGATGCCTTATGCCTTTTTCAGCCAGCCATATGCATGAAATTCCTTGGACATATACTCCCCCTTCGATCTGAATGAAGGGTGCCAACTTTACATTCACATGCATTTTTAGCCATGGATACGAAGTTCTTAAACCACATAAAAACCTCTGACTTCTGCTTTAATAGATACACCCGGCTATATCTAGAGTAATCAATAAAAGTGACGAAGTAGAGATATCCCCCAATAGATGGTGTCATCCTCTCATAGGACCACATACATCACTATGTATAAGCTGTAATTTCTTAACAGCTCTCACAGATCCATCCTTTGGAAATGATGCCCGATGCATTTTACCAAGAATACACCCCTCACATACATGTCTAGTAGGGGTCTCAAGAGTTGGTGACTCAGACACCATATCATGCCTTTGAAGGCGTAACAAACTGCCATAATTTAGCTGGCCAAATTGTGCATGCCATAATTCTACATCACTCATAGCACTAGTCGTAGAGATTGAGCAAGCATCATGCTGCAACTTCTCAAATACATCCATCTTATATAGGCCATGAAACAAGGTACCTAACACAATGATAGAATAACCGTCATTTCTATCTTGAACTATACATCTGTCATCCACAAATTTCACCATCAAGCCTGACAAGGCTAAAGCTGAAACTGACAGCAGCAAGTTCTTCTTAATGCCTGGCACATATTAAACTTTCGAAAGAGTACAATGAGCACAACTCTACCAACTCCTTTGATAGGATATGAGGAACCATTTGCACATGTGACGGTTCTTGCACTTGGGACATATTCCAGAGATGAGAACAAACTTTTTTTTGAAGTAATGTGCATACTAGCACCACTGTCAAAATACCAAGCATTTGATTCTGCCACCCACTGACATGCATACATCATGAACAGAAGGGTCATAACTATAATGTACAGTCCATGCCCAATCATCTGGAGCAAAACTTGCAGATTCTTTCTTCTCTGCACTTGGTGTAGATGCATCAACCACAACCATGCCCGATTCTTTCTTTTTCTCCTTCTCTAGCCTTTTCTTGCACTCATGTATGTAGTGCCCTGGTTTCCTGCAATAATGACACTTGCCCTTCTTTCTCTGTATCCTTACCTAAGGATTCTGATTTTGGCTTATAGCCAGTATGCGAAGAAGCTTTACCTTTGCCTTTCTGATTGGCAACAAAAGCTTGGTCACCAACTCGTATATTAGATCTGTTTTGCCTAGACTGCTCTTCTTGCAAGAGTACTGAAACCAGCTCATCAAATGTAAGGGCATTTGGATTTCCCTTCATCTCATGAGTCTAAGGGTAGAGGTAAAACTCTGATAAGAATCCGGCAATGTATTGAGAATTGTGGGCACCAATGTACTATCAGGATATATCTCATCCACACTAGCAAGTTGCTCCTTAAAATCTTTGATCTTGGTCAAGAAGCTGTCCATTGAGTCTCCCTCATTCATGTGCTCAAACTCCAACTGTTTGTGCAGATATGTAACACGTGCTTCATTGCACACCTGGTAAAATGCGGCAAGTGCATTCCATGCCTGTTTTGAAGTCTTACATGATCGAATATGAGGAATAATGCTTCGCTTCACAGAAAGTTCAAGCAATGCATGTGCCTGTGTATCTCTTCCATCCCATCTCGTTTAAGCAGCAGTGGGAGGTACTAGTGGTGCATGTGGAGGAGCCACATCTGTATAAGATTCTACTTCAGATGTACCCGCAGCACCTGGTTGCAATGGTAGTTGTGAAATAAGACGAGTTTCACTACCACTGACCACATCCCAAAGGCCTTTAACAACCAGTACATGCCTCATTATATAGGACCACAATGGGTAGTTAGTCCTATCAAGTTTGTCCTCAGCAGACAATATGTTGAATACATCACTACTACTACCAGTCTCATGAATTTATACCAAATGCAAAATCTTTCAACACACTACAAGAACTTAGTATTCACTGAATGCAACCCTGGATGGCTACCAGCTAACTGAATCACCTGCAAAATGTATGAAAAGTAACACAGAGTAGAGCATAGAGTGTATGATGGCCGATGTTGTCGAAGACATTGTAGATACTGCTGCACACCAAACCTTTGCCGCTACACAACCCAAACACCCAAAATTGTGCAGAACCAATCCAAAATGACGCCTCTCCAGAATGTCTGTAGAAACCTTACTTCTCTACTTCTTTGTTGCCTTGTGATGGCATTAAGGAGGACTATATGAATAAGTACACCTTAACACGTTAAGGCTCATTAAAGTGGTTGATGCTCCACTAGGGTGATTGTCACTCTATTGGGATAATCTTTAAAGGCATGTTCAAATCCACACTTGTAACACGTGCCTCCATATGGAATGACACCGAGGTTTGGCACTGGATTCAGGGTGGAGTTTAGGGCACTTGGTGTGACAGCTCTGTGTGTGTGTGTGTGTGTGTGTGTGTGTGTGTGTGTGTGTGTGTGTGTGTGTGTGTGTGTGAGAGAGAGAGAGAGAGAGAGAGAGAGAGAGAGAGAGAGCATGGGCACATGCATGGCACGATGAAACATATGAGCTATCTGAAAGTGACAATGTTGAGATATGGCATGATTTATTGCCATTATAGAAAATTATAATTAAAGCCTTAAGGTTTCAAGCCAAAACTCCAAAGAAGACGATTAACAATTGAACCCATTTAAGAGCAGTAATTAAAATTATCCATTTAATGTTACTAGAGATGTCAGATATGGTCACTAATGCTTTTTAAAAAAATGGCATTATAGGGTATATTTTGATTGGTTGAAATTAAAGAAAATGGGCTAATAGTTTTTGTAGCCCTTATTATTAGGAATGAATTTTCATACATTCTAATTATAAAACCATACATTCTTGACCAATGAGGTGATAGCTCAAGTGGTAGATGTGTTTGTCTTCAACCACTTCCTCGGCAGCATCACCTATGGGCAGAATAAAAAGTGCCTACAAGCATGTGGTGAAGTATAGAAGGATCTTGGGCCTAATGCTAGGTGGAAAAAAAACCATACATTTATATAATAAAAACTGAGAGTTATAATAACTTGTTCTTATTTGGGGTTGATTGAAAGTGACTAATATAGTGTGTGCATAAGCTATAATGAAATATAAAAACAAAGGTGGTAATCGATCCATGAGACTTTGGAAGTTGGAATTTCCTCCTTTGGCATCAAGTTAAGGTTTGGAGCCTTGTGATGGCATTAAGGAGTCCTCCTTGTATACCTTAACAAGTTAAGGCTCATCAAAGTGGCTGATGCTCCACTGGGGTAATTGTCACTCTGTTGGAACAATCCTTAAAGGCATGTTCAAATCCACACTATGTGCCTCCGTATGGAATGACACTGAGGTTTGGCACTGGATTTAGCGATGGAGTTTGGGCACTTGGTGTGACGGGCTGAGAGAGAGAGAGAGAGAGAGAGAGAGAGAGAGAGAGAGAGAGAGAGAGAGAGAGAGAGAGAGCATGGGCATAGGTATGGCACAGGATTTAGGGATGGAGTTTGGGCACTTGGTGTGACGGGCTGTGAGAGAGAGAGAGAGAGAGAGAGAGAGAGAGAGAGAGAGAGCATGGGCATAGGTATGGCATGGTGAAACAAACGAGCCATCTAAAAGTGACTATGTTGAGATATGGCAAGATTTGATACCAAAATATAAAATTAAAATTAGAGGTTTCAAGCCAAAACTCCAAAGAAGACAATTAACAGTTGGGCCCATTTAAGAGTACTAATTAAAATTGTCCATTTGATGTTACTAGAGATGTCGGATATGGCCACTGATGCTTTCAAAAAAAAGGCATAATAGTGTATATTTTGATCGGTTGAAATGAAAGAAAATGGACCAATAGTTTTTGTAGCCCTTATTAGTTATAAAACCATACATTCGTGACCAATGAGGTGATCGCTCAAGTGGTAGAGGTGTTTGTCTTGGACTAAGAGGTGGACTAAGACCACATGGTGCTTCCTTTGCAGCATCGCCTGCTGGACTAAAAAGCGCAGGATGGATTGAAAAGTGCCTGTGGTAATGGGTGTTGAAAAAACAGTAAGTATGGGAGGATCTTGGGCCTAATGAGAGTAGGAAAAAAAACAAGACATTCGTGTGATAAAAACGGGGAGTTATAATGACTTGTTCTGATTTTGGATGGATTGAAAGTGATTTGATATAAAAGACAAGCATAAGTTATGACGAAAGACAAAAAACAAAGGTGGTGGTTTCGTCCTTTTGAAAGGAGGCGCCCTCTTTTTTGGGGGCGTATACACGTGGCAAGATTTGGCGGTTGGAAACTTGGGGGCGGATTCGGGAATGTTTTAGCGGCAGGGCGGGATTTGGCGGTTCTCGCTACTAGGCTGGCGTTTTAGCGGCGACTTTCTGATAAACTCGGCGGCTGCCAATTTTTGGCGCTATGTGTGTTACACGCGTGTGCAAGTACGCCACAGAGACACGAGCGTACCACCTACAGTAGCCTACTACCTAGGCACCATCGGGCCTACAGTAGCCTCTTAGGCTCCTACCTAGGCGCTATGGCGTTAGCGCCACGTTTGCAAACCGCCCTGTACGATTCTCCAAAGTCTCTCTCCAGCGCGTGCGTGTAACAGGATCTTCAGAAGCATGAGCTACAAGATAACGCCACGCACAGAATCAGCCCTGTACGTTGCAGTTTGCTACAGTAGCGTGTGTACAAGGACGTCAGAGCAATCTATGGCGCCACAGGGTAGCGCCACGTAAGAGTGCCAACTCAGCCAACCGCTCTTTCTTGTGTTAATTAAGGCCAGGGCGCTAGTACACGGCTTCATCTAGCTGGAGCTGCGGGGATGCCACATAGGACTGCTTTGTCTGCAGCTCAGCAGACAGCGCTGTCTTAAACTACTATGTGGAGCCCGTGATACTCTGATTATGATAATGAGCAAAAATAATTAAAATTTTCATTAAAAAACGCGGCTTTGTCAGGTTGTCTGCCAACACTACTTATAATGGCAAAATTTGGCTTTGGAAAATTGGGGAATTCCTGCACAAACACATCCTGTCAAGCTTTTGGCCATGATTCTCAGCAACCCTTTAGCCAGTATTCTCAGCAAGCTCTCTTTCTCTCTCTCAGCTTCTTCGTCCACAGCTGATGCATTGAACCAATCTGGATTCTGGCTATGCGTCGGGCTTATCAATTCTCTGTAATTGCGACAAGTTCTACTCTCCTTGTTGATGAATTGAGCATTGCTGGCCATGGCAGGAGCCCAAATGAAGTGCCATAATGCAGAGTCCAAGCATGGCCAACAGCAAACTGCAGCAGTAGAAAGGGTGTCCAGTAGCACTAGAGAGCTCCTGGCCATGGGCATGCATGATGATCAGGCCATGGCCACCGAGAATGGCATGGCCATGGGTGTCATGCATAATGAGGGTGATGATGATGCTGCCCATCGTTCTGTAGAGAAAGTTATGGGGATCTCTACCCCAAGATCCCATCACAGCAGACCCAGCAAGCTCTTCACCATTCTCCACGCGATTTTCCACCTCTTCCCAGCCCCCCCTATCGCCTGCAAATGGCTCGCAATGCCATCTAGCCGTTCCAACTACTCCTCACTGGGCAGCAGAGTGACAGGCACACTCTTTGGCTACAGAAAAGGCCATGTCCACTTTGCTGTACAAGAAGACCCCAGAGCCCTGCCCCTCCTCTTGCTTGAGCTGGCCACACCCACCAACACCCTTGTCAAGGAAATGGCGTCTGGTCTAGTTCGGATTGCCCTAGAGTGTGAAAGGACACAGAACAGGGGGAAGCTCTTCTTGGAGCAGGTGTGGACCATGTACTGCAATGGAAGAAAGACAGGGTATGCCATAAAGAGGGCTTGCTCTGATGCAGATTTGCAGGTCCTGAGGCTTGTGCAAGCTGTGTCCATGGGGGCTGGTGTTCTTCCCATGCAAGAAGAAGGGCCTGAGGGTGAACTCATGTACATGAGGGCCAGATTTGAGAGGGTAGTGGGATCAAAGGACTCTGAAGCATTCTATATGATGAATCCTGATGGCACAGGTGGGCCTGAATTGAGCATTTTCTTGCTCAGAATATGAGGGAAAGTTCAATGGCTAGTTGATGTCTTGCTAAAGGATTCTCTTGGCAAGGATAAGGAGGACTGTGGTTATCCCATGAAGGTCTCTGGATTGGTGGTGTCCTTGCAAAACTGGAGAAGATTTTAGGATGCCCAGACTCTTGACAATGCAGATAATCTGTGCCTATGTGGGTATCTCATTTTAGTCGATTAGGTCGTGTTGGTGGGCATTGTGCGTGCCTATTTGGGCTGATTCGGGTCAATTTGGCTGTATTTGGGTGCAGATAAATGGGTATACGGATTGCGAATTTGGGTGTTTTTTTGGGTGCAAGAATTGGCAGAGCAAAAATTGTTTTGGGTGTTTTTCGGTGCGGATTGTTTTTGCCTATCTGGACTATTGGTGCAAATGGTGTCAATGGGGGGCTTTTTGGGCTCTTCTGGGTGGGGATGAATTGTGCTCTCTGAGGTAGCCAATTCTGATGCAAAGTGCTCAATCTTTCCAATGGGTGGTTCTTCTGGATGCAGATGCTGCATGCACTTGATTGTTTTTGGATGCTGATGCAGTTGGATTTTGTGGGCAATTGAGCAGAAGGTTATCTGTTTTGCCTTGCTGTTGCAGGCAGCTCTGGTGCAGAATGTCAGCAGCATAATTGCACAAGATTAGAGGCCATGGGGGGCACAATGTTGGGGTACCTTCTGTGGGCAGACAGTCATTAAAGAGTATAATGGCGAAAGATTAGAGCCTGCACTATTGGATTATGTGTGGAAAGTTCTTACTTGGAGCCCGTGCTGCTTAACATTAATTATAGCTTATTCGACCCGTAACTAATGATGATTAAGGCGCTTGGCCTTGAGATAAGGTAGTCAAATCGTGGGCTGGTGACTTTGCCTTGTGGAGAAAGGAACAATGAGCGGCCGTGTGACGAAGTGGAGTCGACGCATCTGTACGTTGGAAGGCTTGAAAAAGCTGAAATAATAAAAAGATTGCACTCTTTGAGGAAGTGTCCACACTATCCATCATGTGCTCCATACATTAAATAATAAGAAGTCCCTTTGTAGTCCAAGGTTTGTCACATCTAACCCTATGCTTGGTTCAAATATCAAGTCAATGGAACTGTATTTCAATAAGTAGTTCATCAATGAAGAGGGCACTTGCTCCCTTTCAACCAATAAGTTTGGGTTAGCAGCATTATGTTAATGTTGGCTCTAAAATCTTTCAATCTTTGGAAGTGGAAACGTTTCAATTCTTTTGAAGTTTGATGTTTATTTCCATATAAAATCCACCCTAGAACATGTGACAATCATACAAGTTACTAGGTACTATCACAAACCTTCATGAATCATGATTGAGAATTCATGGGGACATCCTTAAAAAATCCATCCTATAACATGTGATTGGCATAAATTACAAGATAGTATCACAATCTGGGAACCTTCATGGTTGAGGTGAATCAATTTAAAGACAATCATGTCTACGTCACACATGATCTTAGGCGATACTTTGTGTGTATTGTATGAATAAAAAGACTATGATATAATTATTGTGCACTCCTTTTTTGTGTACACATGCAATACAAAATTTAGAAAAGTGTGGTAGTCTAGAGAATTTGAATAGAATGCAATGCCTTCAAATGTTCTATGATACAAGAACAAAACACGCCCATGGATGGTAGATATGAGAATCCACTTGCACATGCTTGTAGCACTGCATAAGCTTGCACTCAAATGTCTTTTAATTTGATCTGACTAACGGACTATGTTAGAGCTTGGTTGTAGAGTATTGATTTTGAGAACTTGGACTTAACCGATAATCACCTCACATTAAGTATGGCAAGAGATAACCTCATAATAACAAGCATGGCATGTGCACATTTAATAGTGGAACAGGTAGAGCCACTGACTGCTCTTGGGCTCACCCTTGACCTTTAGAGGAACAAATCATACATGTATGAGCAACATGTGAGACAATAGATTCTCCATGTCCCATATTGCACCTAACTCCCTTGGGAAGGTTCTTACCCTTCAAAATTAACAACTTACATTGAATATTACATGTTCTTTTTTTTTGTGCCTTTTAAGATAGTTGACAATTATTTCAAAGATTACAAGTATTTTTAACATTTGTGTAGGGTATTCGAAGCCTCATGTGTGTGTATCTCTTGTGTATGAGTTATCTTATGTGCATGTGTGTGTGTCATTTATATGTGTGTAAACAAGTGCTTAGGTGTGACACCCCATTATATCTAGATAAGATAAGTGTGACATGTGTCATGTGTGTATTTGTGGGTATGATTTAAAAGATAAAGCCTATGCCTAAAAGCATTATACTTGATGAGCTTCAACACATAAATCAAATCACTATCAATGAGTCATGTAAATATTCTCCCTTTTAGAGCTTTGATCTCTCTCTTCTCTCCTATCTCTCTCTCCCATGGCTCACCATTTTTTACAAATGGTATCAGAGCCACATTTCCCTTGTGCCTGCGGCTGACCTAAGTGCCCACCTCTTCACCTCTAGTTGAACCACCCTGCTCAGGCATCGCCACACCGTCTTCGCCCTTACGCCATCTATGCACCCACCGCCTTCTTAGCTTGTGCAACCTTTTCACCATCACCATCACCACCTTCTTTGCTTGTGCAGTCTCTTCACATTTCGGCATACATCTCTTTGCCTCCGTGTGCCTTCTTCGCCCTTGTGCCGTCCATGACACCCACCTTCTTTGCCTGCCCAGCCTCTTCACGTGACCTCTGCTCTCTAAAGCCTAACACCTCCCACTCTCAAAGATACCTACAGTAGAACTTCGGCCAAGCCATCATTGCTGGCATTTGAGTTGCCTCTACTTCAACATCATGGCATTATCACTAGCAACAATCAATAAAAATTCTAGCACTAAATTTCCTACCTCTGGCAAACCAAGATGTAGCTCCTCCTTATGCGAGAGGGAGTATGAGAGACAATCTATGGAGATGACGAAGATCTAGTAGATATTACTACAGACAAACAAAAGGTGTGGTGACAAAGAAACAAGAAATCCATCGCCCTACTTAGCCTAAGTCTTCCATGCATCACATAGACTTCAAGTCCACATCCAAGCAAATCTAGGCAAAACTGGAAGGTACTGCAAAAGGATGGGGCACAATGTAATTGCTCCCCATGGGAGACCAACCACAATCGAAAAAACAAATGCACAATCTTAGATCACTTAACCTTGATATTAATGAACAACTTAAGCAACCACAAAGCTGAAAATGACAATACATGACTTCACACCACCACTGCGGCGGAAAGGAAGGCCATCCGCTTCAAAAAAAAACTAAAAAAAGAGCAAGAAAAGCATCATGCAAATTTCATAGGTGAAGATGAGGACGTACCAACTAAAGAAGAAGAGTACCCTTGCTGCTTCGGTCACTTGTTGCTAATTAGAGGATTAGCATGGCACGGGAGTTGCTCATGGCTAGATTGTTCCTAGATCACTCGGGGGGTTGTAGGGTATTCGGATCCTCGTGTGCATGTGTCCGTCTCGTGTAGTCATTTTATGTGTGTGTGTAACCTTATTCATGTTTATGGTGGGTGAACACCTGCTCAAGTGTGAACACCCCATTATATCTAGATTAGATAAGTGTGGCATTTGTCATATGTGTATTTGTTCTGAGTGTTAAAAGATAAGGCCTATGCCTATAAAAGCATTGTACTTGATGAGCTTCAACACATCAATCAAATCCCTATCATTGAGTCGTGCAAATACTCATTCTTCTCTCTATCTCTCTCCCATGGCTCACCATTTTTAACAATTTGGAACGCCCAAAAATAGACAACGACCATTAAAAATCAAGGTTGATCCAAATGGACCTTTTCTAGTAGAAATGGTTTGTAAAATATCACAACATCTAGTGGTGGCTGCACCTTATATCCTCATTTCATTGTGTTCCAGATAGAGTGTGTTGGCTTCTAGAGTGAATTAATGCAAACATGGTAGAGGATCTCTTGATGAGTTTCGGGAGCTCTAGCTATACATCTTGTTAACCACTCCGTAGGTTAACATGGTTTCACTTGCTTGACTGTAAGGCACTTTTCCATCTTACTACTCGAGTGGCACTTATTTTTTGGAAGACAGTGTTGGAACATATAGAGCGGCCTTACCTTGTGCTAAATGTTAGGGAAATTCTAAGGAATTTATGTACATACTTGCTTAAGACTAGTAATAGAGGCCGAACCATTTTTTAGTTTGACTAACCTACTGTGAAAACTACTCACTTATATATAAGTCACGTTTTGTAATAAGCAATAGACAATCATTCCCTTGCAATAGAATACTTGTGAGCTCTTCTCTTCTCTACTCTTGCTTACTTGTATGATATTAGATCCATGCATGCTTGCTTAAATAGGTTTGCTTATAGGTTTCCTCTTTGATTAGCTTCTTCTTCCCTGCATTTTGCGAGAGAAAACCATTTCAAAGGACCATCTCTATTTGGGCAAAGAGAGCTCTCTCTTCACCCCATCAGCACAAGGAGCATTCTAATGCGACAAAATGGAATGAGGATGTGACGCGGATGAGCTAGCACATCCGCATCAAGAAGTTATAATTGGCACTCTACGGCAAGGCTCAAGGACACATGCTTCAAAAATGCTAAGGGTAATCCTGGCCATCCAGCAACAGAATGTGCGATGAACGACAAGTGGTGTGCTATCTATATCAGCAACTCTCCCATAACACGTCGGAGTGTTTCTATAATGGGAGGGGGCACAAGGCTCGCCCCAACAACCAGGTCATTAACATTGGGAAAGACATGGAACTGCCAGAACTCTCAACCGCATGGGTATAGGTTGGGAGCAATTCCGAGCAACCCTATTGCAACAACAGTGGCGGTAGGGGTGGCGGTCGTGGTGGTCGTGGTTGCAGAGACCGGGCCATTGTCTAAAAATTTATCTTTTCTATACAGAGAAGGACATTGGCACCAAGATTGCCCAGAAGCACAAGAGTACGATCGGAAGAAAGCGGAGAAACAGGCAAAAGCTACAGGAAAACAACCGACGGTGGCCATGGTTCAGATTGAGTCGATGGAGGCAACTGTGGATCCTAAGGTGTGCGTGGTCACACGCTCTGGTCACAAATTGAAGCCCCCCAACAGGCGCACAGCGCAACCACTTTTGGATTGGCCCGCACAGGAAGCTGTTCTCACCAAGCAAGTTACTTCTTGGGTGGACAAGCAAGCTCCGGAATGTGTTCCAGTGCTCGGACCAAGTAAAGTGCAGTTTCGGGATGCTGTGACTCTCATCGACGACATACCTCAGCCGGGGCAGCCTCTGCCACAAGCCCAGAAGGATCTTCCGAAGGAACAACCATCCCAACACCCTAGTTTGGTCGAGAGTGAAGGATGGGATGGATTGCTCGATGCCCCTCTACAAATCAAATTGGGTCACCTTCTTAAATTGGTTCTGAATTTTCATAAAGCACTACTTCCGTCGGAGAAGATGGGCAAGGCGATCACGTGGCAGATTACCTTTCTCGATTGGATTCGGGGGAGCCAGCAGTCAGCATGGATGATGAATTTTTGGATGCTTCACTATTTGTGGTTCAGCCAAATGCGGAGGGGGTACAGTCTGAAGAGGAAGGAGCAACTCTCCCGAGCATCCCATGGACCTGGTATGAAGAAATGTTTTCTTTTATCTCTAGTGGTGGTGAGATGCCTGCTCATTTAACCAGGGACCAGCGACGGCGCCTTGCTTTGCGGAGCCGCTCATTTGAAGTCTGTGTGGGGGAACTTTATTATCGCAATGTTGCAGATGCACTGTTGCGGTGCATCCTGCCCCATGAGCAGGAGACAGTGTTGTGGGAAGCCCATTTGGTGGGCATTTCTTAGGAAAAATCACCGCGAAGAAGGTCTTACAAAGTGGATTATGGTGGTCATCTGTTCATGCGGATGCACAGTAGTTTGTGTTTTAGATACTAAGCATAGGGCTATGCTCCTAGCACCTTGGAGCATCTACACACCAAGTTTGAGCCTGTTTCGCAGTAACTCTAACCAGGAACAGGTATATTCTTACTGCCACCCACAGATTACTGTACGAAGTGGGTAGAATCATGGGCTTTGCGGGATAATACTGCTCTCTCTGTGGCAAAGTGTCTCTTTTGGATGTTTTTACCAGGTTTGGCTGTTCAGTGGAGTTGGTCAGTGATCGGGGCGGTCATTTTATCAATAAAGTCATCAAACGAAGTTTTACTTTGTGCTGCATCGCAAATCGTCCGTATTACCCTCAGGCCAATGGGCAGGTGAAATCTTCTAATAAGCAGATAATCCACATTCTGACTAAAGTGGTCAGTCTTCATCGGACAGATTGGGATGTGAAGCTGCCAACGGCACTTTGGGCTTACCGCTTAAAGTAGCAACTGGGTTGACACCACTCAAACTTGCTTTTGGCATGGAGGAAATCACACCGGTCGAATTTGTGGTTCCCAGTTTGCGCCTTGCAGTTACGGACAGATTGCTGCCAGAGGATTCATTGGCATACAGATTGGAGGTCATTCAGGAATTAGATGAAGAGAGGATGAAAAGCTTTTATTGGGCGTAGGAAATTCAAACTCGTAGAAAAGGCAAGTGGATCGGCATTTGAAGAAGAAATTTTTCCAAAGAGGGCAATTAGTGCTGGTGTTTTCTTCGCGTGCATGTTCAAGCCCGCAAAACTGAAGGTACGGTGGACCGTGCCGTTTTGGGTGTATGCTTCTTGTGGTCCCACCTCTTATTTCCTCGTAAATCTTCATGGGGAAGTCCTTTCTTCTCTGGTTAATGGGTTTCAGATGCGTCATTATTTTCCGGCGGTTCCTCTTCAATGCCCTTTTTCGGTTCCTCTTCAATGCCCTTTTTCCGGCGGTTCCTCTTCAATGCCCTTTTTCGGTTTTTGAGGAGAATTTCTGAGGAGAATACACTTTCTTTCATGATGGTTTCACTCATTCCACATCAAGGGCGGCTTTCGTCAATTCGTTTTTCTTGGTTTTTTCTAGGTGTCATACCTTCATGCATCAAAAAGCGGTCGTTGTTTTGCATGCAAAAACTCCCTCCTTTTTGTGGAAAAGCATTCTATTTTCACTCTTATCTTTCTGCTCGCCTTGTGCTTTTCTTCCTTGCGCTCTTTTCTTCTATAGCAGCCATGACTGCTTCTCTTGCGCAGTTCTTACCGGTCACGCTGATTGTTCATCTCGAGCGACCAGCTATTGATGCATGGCTCACCGATAAGAGCATCCGCGTTTACTCCAACTTCCATTTGGAGCGTGTGCAGGTACACCCGCAGTCATTGCCCTCGCTCTACGGCAATTAGCTGTTGGCGATATGGTGGCTATACAGGATGCAGCGGTGGAGCTCACAGTGGAATACATTCAGCAGAAGCTGCACTTACCCGCAGACGGAGCTATTGCTCTGCTAGCAAAATGGTGGTAGTTCTCGCAGCCGAGATGGAGGCAGAGTTTGGTCCCAAAATCAGTCGGAAGTATAAACTTTCTGGATGCACTGATTTGGCAGCAAAGGAATGCTACAGATGGTTTTTAGAAGCCATTTGGCTGCAGGCAAAGACTTATACAATGTCAGTAAAGGTGAAACAGCTAATCAAAACTTCTTAGTTCGGGCCTGTTTCTTGGGCTCGTATTCTAAAGGACCGAATTCGATTTGAGGCTCAGCGGGTATGTTCTCACATGCAGAAAGGGCAGGTAGTACACTCTAAGGTGGGTCAGATATTGCAGATCTTGTTCCCTCTACCCGCCAATTTTTTGGTTTCTCTTCGGCCTGCTACCTGTCATTTTTCGGCTCCATTATCTACCAGTGCTTCAGTCACAGTCATCGTTTCTAATGGAGTACCGGTTGTCAGTAGCAGTTCTAGAGGCCAAATGCGCTCGCATGCAGAAGTGGTGGCCAGTGATGTTGAACGGGGTGAGGGCACTGTTTCTGTTATTACTGCGGCTGTGCCTGTGGTGGGTACCCCTTTGCGCCCTCGGTTGCAATGTCACCACAGGGGGTTTCTGCTCTACACCGGTGGTGCCAACAGATTCAGGAGCGGTCACTGGTGAGCACGACACCAGTCGTTGTGCCGAGTACTACCCTTCCAATACCGACGCCTGCGGGAATTCAACAGCTCACAGCACCTGCGGTTTCAGTTTTTGGGGTAGGGACCGCAGTCTTTACTGATGCGGTAGTTACCACAGTTCTTCCTTTTCCCTGGGAAACCCCGCAGTATGAGGTCCAACCAGCACACTTGGAAAGTGTTGTGCGGTTACTTCAGCATCCTGCAGACTTATGTCGCAATGCTCCTCAAGCTAGTGCCCAAGCTACTCGCATATCAACTCTTGAAGCACATGTGGCGCGTCTTTAATCCCAAAATGATAATTTATTGCATGAAGCTAATAGGATTCTAGGTCTTCAGAACAGAATTTCTGCGCTGGAGCAGCGGTTGCAGGAGGCTGAACGTAGTGAGGAGGTTACAAGAGATAATCATGAAGTTTTTTGCAGAGCTGTTAATGATGAACTGGCCAGACACCTCACTTATGAAGCCTTAGCTAATTACTTACAGAAGCAGCATCCAGGGGATGTCCTGATCAATATGGAAGATTTAGAATCCTTAGCTTTAACGCTCAGTTTTGAAGTAGCTCATCATCACTGGGTGGGAAGAACAAATTGCTATGTGGAAGGCCAGTGTTTCCCAACAACAGCCATCTCAAGTTTCCAACGTAAGTACTGTTTCTGTGCCCATTGCACAGAATGAGAGGGGTAAGGCTCCTATGGAAGAAGGTTCTGCTTCGCACTGCTTCGCAGTCTGTTCTTCTGGGTTGCTGCTTGGTCGGATGCAGATATTGCCAAAGCTGGTCCGGGAACGTGACGACGCAATCTGTGCTTTGGCAAAGCAAACTGCTAAGAGGCGTAGAGCTTCTTCAATGGTGAATAGGCAGAAGGACCAAATTCAGCACCTATGTTTCTGGCTGGAGTAGATGGGACATTCATTTGCCCTAGCATTACCCCCTCAACCACCGTATTGGACGGAAGCTGATTCCTATCTTAGCCGGCATTATGAGCAACATGTACCTTTTGCTCAGCTTCAAGCCCCTCCTACTGCTGAAAGGGTTATTCTTAGGGAACCTACACCTGAAGAATGAAGGGCCGGCCGAAATGTATATATGCAACAATGGTTTTGTCGCACGCACTGGCTTGCAACACGAGGCCAATGGTGGTAACAGAAAGATACACGGACCTGGTGAGGGAAATTGATGAATTACATAGAGCCAGAGTTCCATAGTCTACGGGAGAGCATGCTGCAATTGCTGTGGAGGATGCAGCACAACAAGTGGAAACTTTGGATTCAGATGATGCAGCTTAAGAGGAATGTAGATGCGGTTCGATGAATAAGGCACTTAACTTCTATCAAGGGCAAATGCCATTTTTTTGGGTTCGCGCAAGTCCATCGTACATGCCAAGTGTTGCGGCATTTACCACACACCACAAGGGAATTCTTCAATCAATGAAATCTGTTGCAATGTTCTGTGTAATTTTTCCATACTTGTCTTCACTCTGTGATGCTGTTAACTTAATCTTTTATCCATCTGTAAGATTAGTATGTTGTGAATGATGGCAACCAGTCCCATAATTGTTTACTGTCTGTGCAAGAAGTAAATGCGATTATAATTTGTCTGAGTGGTCTCTCCAATTGTCCGTTGATTCTGTCCAACTTGTCCGGAAGATCCCGCTCCTTCGGCTCCTTCAGGTCCTCCGCCGGATCCACCTACTATGGATTCATCATCATTCCATTGTCTGAGTACATCTAGACGACATGTCAATTGAACAATTTTCTTAAATTCTTGAATATATCCAATGTAGAGATTGTCTATAAGCTCACGAATACGAGCTTCATATGTGTCAACTTCACTCCAGATAGCTCATATGCCTCTGCATCATCCTCTGCATCATCTTCTGCATCTAGAGCACTGATTCTGCTTTGTAGCACCTGTAGATTTTCTCCGTCTGCCTTTGACTGAGCTTCATGCTACTCCATGACAAACATATGCTGGCTTAATAGATGTTCACTTTGGAGCGCAACATTTGTACATTTTTTTACAGGCTCTTGATCTCCTACTGCATCTACAGTTTTTCATGTTTAACTTGAGAGAGCTCCCTAGCCTACATATCAATGATACTCCTAAAATGTGTTTGTTCCCTTTACTAGTTGTACTCTAAGTGTTTGCAGCTCTTCCTTTGTTTTACAGAGCTCTTCTCTAATATCATCTACTCCCTGTCGAGGAGATACAACTTTGTCTACACATAGGGAGATATTTGCAAGTAGCCTGTATCTTTTCTAGATTGATTTCATCAATTGTATTCAAAAAAGAGATATTTGCAGAGCACTATTGTTGACCAGCTGGATCCTGAAGAGCGTCTTCATTGCAGTTGTATGTTGCTGATCCTCTTGTGTTCCTTCTATAAAGCAGCACTTCCTTGCACTTGATTCTTCTTACTGCATTTATCCATGTGCATGAAACCAAATGCACCTCTAGTAGCCGTCTACGAACCCGTTGTGCTCTACAAAACTTCTTGGTGCATGAATTGGATAAACAGACCAATCTTAGTCTTGGAATTAGGCCCAATGTTCTTTAATTCTGGCTTCAACTATAGGTACAAAATTTGAGCCCATGCAACTGGCTTCCTTGTAAAGATATACATATATAACCCCATGGCCTTTTTTGACATATAAGTTACCTTATGTGTTAAGATTATCATTTCGAACGATGAATTGAAAATGCAATCTATTGTGAGCATCTTGATGGTTGCTGAGCAGCTGATCCTTTGGAGTCGAAATAGGACTCCAAAGGAGTCGAAATAGGACTCCATGTCCTCCTCTGTATTGTGAGCATCTTGATGGTTGCTGAGCAGCTGATCCTTTGGAGTCGAAATAGGACTCCAAAGGAGTCGAAATAGGACTCCATGTCCTCCTCTGTAGGTAGTAGCAGCTAGTACGTCAACTGTGCCGTCTGATGGAAGATTGAAAACTTGAGAAACATATTCAGTAGAGTGAAGGTAAAGTTGCCATCTACAATTTTGATGATTGCATTCTTCTACACTTCCCAGCAACTGTTTTAAAACTTTAGGACCTGGTGGTATCTGGTTCCATGGCATGGAGGCAAACTGTAAATAGGCCCACTTTTTCCAGCCATGCTCTATTTCAGTTAAGATTGACATCCATGGTTAACACCATATTGGGGAATATGGGAATTTCCCACAAGTTTGGGACACGTGGTCAAAAGTTTGGATTAACCATAACTTGAACACCACTAATCCAAAATGAGCGCTTTATAGCTCTTTAGATTCCATTTTTCAAGCGCTTTCCAACGATAGGTCATATGATAGGGTTTTGAGAAACTTACAAACATGTTATCCATGTCCCCCTTTTTTAAGTATTCAAAAATGAGAATTGGGAAATTCCCAAATTCACTAATATGGTGTTGGTTGTTGTAAGCCTTTAAAATTCCACCATGATTGCTGCTTCTGAGTTTGGAGGTGAGAGTAAACTGTGAAGGCAACAAGCAAAAAAAAAGCATAGAGAATACACAAAGAAAGCTAGGAAAGCAAAAAGTGCAAAGTGAGCTCTGGTAAAGATTGTAAGCAAAGGATAAAAAGTAGATAATAAGAACATTAAACTGCGGTAATGATAATCTAAACAAAAAAAAAAGATTTACCCACGATATCACAATAATGACAATAATGAAGTTACACTCTATCAAAAGAACATGGCGGCGACATGAGTTAAGAAATGATTAAAGAAATGCCACCCAATTTGGTAATGCACGAACTAATGCATGAGTGCAATGTGGACTACGACACATATTAGATGCATGTATGATAGAAACAGTGTACACTAGGACGACAGACACCCGTTTAGGTAATCGTCCGAAATAGGGCTTTAACCGAAAACCATTTACAGGCTTCGGAAGTTTCACACCATCCAGTGTCACCAATTTGAATGTGCGAATGCAAAGTTTGGAAAATTCATTAACATAAAAAAATCAAAGTTTTGTATTGCGATCGATCCACAGCTTCCTCTAGTGCTAAATGAGATCAGATGTCCAGACACTTTGCAACCTCTTTTCTTCTAAGGCCAATAGTTGTTCCAATTGGTGTGCTTCGGATTCTTCAGAAGATAGTCATGCATACATCGCCACTTTAAGTTGGGTACCACAAATTCCATTGGAACTATTGCCTCCTCCAGCCCATAGACCATGGAAAATGGCATTTGTCATGTTATTGTTGCTGACTTTTGTAAGCTATCCGGAATGCCCAAAGTGCGGAATACAACTTTTGATCCTAATCTATCCAGTTTTCATTGACCACTTTCTTCAAGATTCTCAATAAGATTTTGTTGGAAGATTCAGTTCAACCATTGGCTTACAGATAATATATTGTGGATTTCTTATGAATAATAATATAGTATTAAGTCATTCTATTAATTACTCCATTCAAAAAATATCCACCTTGATCACTGACTAACTCAATTGGGCATCCAAATCTCGTCATAATCATTTCATAAAGAAATTTTACAACAAAACTGGTTTTATTATCTTTTAATGCTTTAGCTTCCACCCACTTGGTACAATAATCTGTGGCTACCAGAATATACTTGTTGCCAATTCTCTGAGCTGGCGGTTTAAATGGTCCAACAAAATCCAGACCCCATTTTTGAAAAGGTTCCATTGAAAGTACTCGACTATGGAGCTGGCTGACCCAATCGCTCACAAATATCTTACTCTCGAGCAAACTTCCATGCCTCTTTAATCACTATAGGCAACCATAATCCAACTTGAAATATTTTTCGGCCCGTTACCTCTCTAAAAAAATGGCCACCACTTACACCTTAGTGTATTTCCATCAATATTGCTTGTTGCTCATGTACTTGGACACACTGGCAAATTATTTGATCAATGTCTATTTTGTATAATTGACCTGCAGCTTCCAAAAAGGTTTTACTTCAGAGAGCTAAATGCCTCTGAAGATCTCTGGTCATACCATCTGGGAAATTTCCCTCTATTAAGAACATAAGCATTTCTTCATACCAATCTGGAGCCACAGTAATTCGGAACAAATTCACATTCAATAACTAATTTGATACACCTTCCGGAGCTTCTCCAGTATCTATGTGGGATAGAAAATATGTGCAACTACATATTGATTGCCCGGTGTATGATGAACAAAAAATTCAAATTCTTGTAATATCAACATCCACCTTGCTAATTTTCCTGATAAATTGGGCTTATTAACCAAAAATACCAATGCTTGATGATCTACATGAAAAGTAAATTTGTTGCCCAAAAGATAATGCCAATTTTTCTTCGTTGAATAAATCATTCCAAGTGCTTCTCGGTCTGTATAGTAGAATAATTCTTTTAAGCTCTAGACAACATTTGACTGGCATAATAAACTCGTCGGAACCATCCATCCTGAGATTCTTGCATAAGAACACTTCCAATAGCTACATCAGAGGCATCAACAAAGATATGGAATGGTTTGGACCAATCTGGTGGTTGAACAATCGGTGCGACTGTCAACATCGGTTGTAATATCGAAAAGATTGCTAACATGCCTTCGTCTAGACATACGAAACATCTTTCTTTGTTGTAAGAAGATACATCGAATAGCCACATTTGCCAGATACCACAAGAATCGGTTATGCCATTTAATCTGACCCAGACATCTTTATAATTCTTTGATATTGCGGGGTGCCAATAAAGCCTTACTTCCACCTTCTTGGAATCTACCGCAACGGACACTACATGCCCTAACAGGATTCCACTGGTGACTACAAATGCACATTTAGCCAGATTGAGACTCAGACGGGCGGTCCGGCACCTTTTGAGACAGATTGAGACTCAGACGGGCAGTCTGGCACCTTTTGAGACAGAGTGTCAAAAATAAGAGATGCTCCACCATTTTACTGAAGACACTAAAATAATCCAAGAATACTTTTATAAATGTGACCAAGTAATCATAGAAATTTTATTGAACCATTCGTTGAGAAATGTTGCTGGAGCATTCTTTAGACCAAATGTCATCACATTGGAAGCAAATGCTCCCCATTCTGTAGTAACAAAAGTTATTTTTTCACGATCATCCGGAGTCGTTAGGACTTGATTATAGCCATTGAAACCATCCAAGAAAGAATACATCTCACGGCCTCCGAGAGAGGTGACAGCATCTAACATTGAATTTGCGAACGCGAGTGGAAAAGGATCGATCTGTGTTGCAACATTGAGCTTCTGCTAATCCACACATACATGGAGCTTTCCATTCTTTTTTGAGCACAATCAGTATCGAACGAGCCAAGTCACCTTATCCACTGGATATGGTGAATCCTACTTTCAGGAGTTTATCAATTTCCTCCTTAACCTACTTTGCATAATTCGGGTTCTTCCGGTACCGCTGTTGCTTGATGGGAATGGCATCCTCCTTAAGATTGATATGATGATAAAACTAAGGATCAACTCCCTTCATATCTTTATAACTCCAAGCAAATACATCCATGCATGATTTTAATAATTTCTAGAGTTGTTTAAATTCTACATCCAGCTTATTGCTGACAACGAACCATCTTTGGATCCTCCACATCACCCAGATTCATGTCTTCCAGCTCATATGCTATCAACCTGGCTCTCGTTCATTGCTTTCACATGATTTTCTTCTACCTGGATGAGAGCATCATCTAAGATAGTGCTCTCCAACGCAGAAGACTAGACCATATCCGGAGTTAGACTATAGTGGGAAATAATTTTATCCACATCCACTTCAAATAGTGATACTAAATTTGGATTCTGGTTAAGGATTTCTTCCTCTTCATCCGCATCAACTCCTTCCAACCACTTTAATCCTTCAGCACAAACTGGGCACATGGATTCTTGTAACATCTCACTGGATGCCACTTGTACACAGACTTTCTTCTTCCAATTTCGGATTGTAATATGATAAGTTGCCCAATTGTGTTTAATTTTTGCTTGCCTCAACCATGGTCTACACAATAGCATGGGGTAAGATTCAGCTACTCCTTCCATCTTCAACACAATGAAAGCAATTGGGAAGTCACATGCTACTATCTAGATTTCAGAGTTTCGGAGTAATCCATTTCTGTGTTGATCTGCCATTCAAATGAGAAATGGAGCCGGTTCTATTCTTTCTCCAAGATGTCCAGTTCTTGGCGGGTTTTATCTGTAATAATATTTACTCCAAATCTACCATCAAGAACCACACCCTTGATGGTCTTACCCTGTATCTAAATTGTGACTTTTAGAACTAGCTCGTCCTAATCCGCAGTATAGCAGGCTGGCTAGATTTTGAAAGTAGATTGATCGGGTACTAAAGACAGCAATTGATCCAACATCATATCCAGCTTCATACTCTTCAGATCATCCTAGAGATCATACTCAAAAGCTGCCATCTTTCCACATCTCGATTGTTTCTTTCCAGATGACTGGATAGTATTATGTTGCTTTGATTAACTTTTCCCCATCGAGCTGAAGCTTTTTGCTTCCTTTGAGTTGTATTCACACCTCTTTGGCGGAGTGACGTCAAACTGAACAGCTTTCCCGCATTCTATGTGAATCGGCACCTTCCGGCCTCCTTCATCCAACTGGACTTCTTTAACGCATTCGATGCATACTAGCACTCTCTAGCCTCCTTCATCCTTTGTCAGTTCCTCTAAGAGGTTGGATTCTCCTGGCCATCCACAAACTTCTTCTTTCTTTGACCTTCTTGAGGCTTTCTAGGAGAAGGAATGACAATCGTACTTTCCTTATTGTGCTTCTTTGCCAGCAAAGTCAAACTTGCCACCACTGGAATCTAGGATTGGACGTGCCAATCGTTCCGAACCGCCTCTTGTGCTTCTTGCACTAACTTGGAAACCTGGTCCCGGACATGCTTTTGGTCCACCCAATCCACAGGTTTGTCCTTTGCCTGTGGGCAAAGCATTCTTTTCTTGCATTACTGACTCTTGTGAATGTGTCACTGCCAGTATAGCCACCATTGGTGGATTATCTTCCACCGAAATAAGCTCAATCTGAAGAACCATATTCATTGTCGGAGCTTGAGAAGTACACCGCTCTGCTTGATTTTATTGTAACTCCCCGTGATGGCATTTCCAAACTGAACATTTAGACTTCTAGTGGCTTGGGGGTTTACAATAATAATAATGAAAACTGCCTCTGGGTACTCCTCCAGATCTACCGTTCCCATAACAACAATACAGTGGTGCATTAGTATTTGCCGGATTTATAGATGCCACTTGCTATAGACAGAAACACTGGGTTGCCCTAGTTGTGTGACTTGTGGTGGATGATAAACATGGCTGTTGTACCAGCAGGCTCCTATGCTATGTGTGTTGGTCGTGCAGATTGCACAATATGGGGTCAGCTTGCACTCCTCCTTGGTATGACCTTCATTGGAGCACTTGGTACACCAAAATCTAAGGCAAAATCTGGATCTAATCCCACCTGTACTTCCTCTGGTAAACTTTGTCAATACCACCAACAATCATTCACATCGACATTCTTATCTAGCCTCTGGCTCCGCTGCTTCCGGATCTGGTGCTTGGAATTTGCATCCAAATCCAAATTTGAGTCCGCATCCAAAGTTTCCTCTGCTTCCTAGTCATCATCTAAGGAATCCAAGTTATGCTTATGCTTTCCCTTCTTAGAAGTGCGACTTGTCAAATTGCGCTCGGCATGTCGAGCGGCTTCCACCAATGCATCAAAGCCCGCGATCGTAAGATCCACCGAAGCGGACAACTGGTTTCAGCTCCTTAAGCAATCCATGAACAAACTATTCCCCCATTAAAGCTTCAGTAGGTCGATCCATAGGATCCACCCGACTCTGAAGAGTACGAAAATGGGCCGCATAATCAAGCAACCACTTCTGTTCCAGTCGACGAAGCTTATCTAGCACTTGAGAAGAGGTTTTGTCTTTCCAAAACTGATGAAGGAAAGCATCCTGAAGGACCTCAAAGGTAAGAAAATTATTGGTACCATATTGAGCATGCCAATTGGTTACTTCACCACATCAAAAGTGGCGCTAAAAGCATTTCGCTTGGTCACTGTGGGAACAGTGGGAGGTATACCATTAGCACGCCATATATTTTCAAAATTAGCGACATGGGTAGCTGGATCTTTCTTTTTCTTGTCCTATTGAACTTTGGATACTTTAAAGAGACCTGATAAACCATTCTGCCAGGTGGCAAAGTGGCAGTGCCAAGGCCCAATGGAACCAAAGCAAGAGCGGCAGCGTCGCTGAGACCCGCCAAGGAGGAGACCAGAGACTAATAAGCTCCATGCACAAATAGGCCATCCGGACATTCAGGCTCACTTCCAAATTCTTCGTCAATGGAATTATCCTCTGATGTATCTCTAAGATCCGAATTATACTAGCTAGCATCGTCAGGGGATTATCATCGGCTATAGCGGTGTGAGATGAGGCGAAGTCCTTCCTCTGATGAGCAGCGTAACGTTACGCATGGTCAGTCATGCGGTCCACGACGATCAAGAATAATACCCTTGCTCATCCGAGAGAGTTTCCAGACCATCCAGTTCTTGCTTAGTATCCGGATCAAAGAGCACAGGCATGCCACTCAGTAAAGGGAAAAACTGAGGAAAATTATCAAATCACATGGCACGAGGAATATAACGTAAAACTTGATGGCAATAACGACCCGACCCATTTGAAAAATGAATGGTTTTAAATTCAATGGCGATCAATATTACCCCAATGACTAGCTAATTGGATGGCAGTGAATTCAGCGCGACAGTGATCAACATACGAGAGTGCATAGGCATCTACAACTATAATCTTGATATAAACGGGGATAAAACCCCACAACGCCACATTGCGATGAATGATTTTAACATTGCCAATATCTAAAAGGCTAGACACAATCACACGCTTAACTGGGAGAGGTAATAGCTCAACCAGTGAAAGATCCATGCATGGAAAATAATATACTAACAAATAAACAGAACTAAGAGACTCAAACAGAAATCGAATATAGTAGGATTGCCAAAGTGTTGGCGGAAAAGCCAACGTATAAAATCACGCATGTTAACATACAAAAATTATCGAATATTAAAAGATAACATTACAAACAAGTAAATAAAGAACAGGTAATTGGCAAACCATCAGTGGACCATGCATATTATTGCTGCTCCTGAATGAATTAATAAGTGAATACATAAGCAGTGTGCTTTGCGCCTTAAGATGTTAACAGGTGTGGTACAAAACATCACATACATTTGGTATGTCAGTTGAATTCTCATGGCTATTCAGCGGATAAGTATTAAAGTACTAAGGATAAACTATGGGTTAACATCTTTTCCCAATTGGTGTAATATGTCCCACTATTACCTAGCCCTAGCCTTGTGTTATGGGCTACCGCACCTTCCAAGAAAGAACTCTACCCATTCACAATCAAAAGAAGCAATAGACAACAACCATTGTTGGGTACTTACCAATGCTTCGAGCTCACGTCCCTTGAGGCTCCCCAAGCTCACTTTTAGAAGCTCTACTCCTCCAATCTCCACCTCCACACTTTCACCGTAGAGTCGCTCTCACCACAATGCAAGGCAATCTACCTCTCACTCTTCCCGGCTCACACACATGCATAGAAAGGGAACATGCACTAGAGTACACTCTCACAAGACAAAGCAAGAGCTCTCATAGCACAAAGGGGGGATTGTGTCTTTTCATTATGAGAATTTTCCTTTTATACAATTGGCCCTTATTCACACTTGGGCGCCCAAAACTTACTAAGGCCTTGGGTGGCTAGTATCTCAAAATATACAACGTTTATAGTGCCTTTACATGACACTTATTAATGTCCTCGATTGGAGGAGCATCTTTGTTAATCTAAAATGGGATTAACATCCCCCCTACATGATGTAGGTTTTGTCCTCAGAACCTTTACCTAGGCTGAAAGACTTGGTCCCTAAACTCGTGTCTACGGCAGTGCGATAGGACTGAAGTTTTTTAAGGGTTCTTCGGAATGCTGAGTGGGAAGTCTAGAACCCGGTGTCAACCATGTTTTTGAATGTGACATGCACGTATCTAGGAAGACACCTTAGGCGATGATAGTAAAGCATCATGCCTCTTTGAGTTGGCCCTCTGTTCATGTCAAAGCAAAGCTGCTCCACGTTAAATCCATTATGTCTTTCTTTTGGTTGATCGATGAGGACTATGATCAACTTCAAGAATCTTACAGCAGCTACTATATCTCGATATCCGGGATTTTGCACCATGCTCTTATCCATGTGAGCACAATTGCTATCTTTGACTTGTTGTATCTTGGAAGGTTGATGGTGGCGAGAAATGCGAGAAGTTGTAGCAAACATGAGAATCCCGTTTCTTTGCCTCTTGGAATTGTAGTGGAGTTTGGCGCCTTTTGAGTGGCATGAATAAAGGATCTACTCTTTGTGCTAGGGGGAGCTCTGGTACTGATAACTGTATTCGGGCACTGTTAGGTACTCCTTTCGCCTGTCCGGCTGTATGCCAAAATCTACATGGCGGGGGTTGGTATCGTTTATGTGGATAGTTGTGTAGCCTCTCCTTGTATGCATAGGGTGTTACTTCTGCCATCTGTGGAAACAATAGTAGTAGGAGCTGATCCATAAATGTGACAATTTTGATTTCTAGCAAATTAGCCAATTTGCGGATTGGCCAGCTTTGTGTGACGAGCCACATTTTCCCATAACGTCCTTTCTCCACCCATCGATAAAACAGCTCCTCTAAATCTAGTTTTAGAGCTTGGAGAGGGTATGGAACGTAAGGCTACCTCCTTGACTCCATGGTAGAGTATGCATCCGGCAGGATTCTTTTAGTAGGCTCAAAGGGTGTGATTTGCATCAGCACCTTGAACATTAGGTTTGGTTTCAAGAGTGGATTTCCTATGCGGATGAAGCCCTCATATTCTACAGCTATCAAAGACTCAAGAATATTTTCATCAGAAAAAGCTTGGATATCATCGTGAGGGTGATGGCCGTGTACCTCATCGATCGACCTTGGTGGAGATAGTGTTGGTGCTAGCATCTCCTCGGGGGCGAGTGCTAGTGGGAAAATCAACTGGGAGAGAAGAGAAGCGAGAGAAGATGCAACCTACCTCAGTTTTGTTAGTTGGAGATACATTAGGAAAGGGGTTTAATAACTTATTGGCCATGGAAGAGAACACTGGATAAGTAAAAGATGAGGAGGTTCCTTGTGTTTCTTCTTAACCCTCTCCAAAACTTGGGGGCGGGAGGTTGGGCTTGTTAGTTTTCATAAATTCCTGGAGATCACTTATATAATCAGTGGTGGTTATATGAGGATATTCTATATGCTCTTTATCAAAATTAAAAATCACATTAGTGAGCATAGCCTCTAAATGTTTACGGATATTTTGATAAAGTTTTATAATACCAAAAGGATGATATAATGTAGATTCGGAAAGATTTAGATGTTGATGGGTATTATATACTTCAGTCCATCCATGGCAAGTTCGTGCAACCACCTCGTAGTTGGCCGGTGTCATTGGGATATCATCTGGGATAAACAAGATGTCTGACTGTTGTAGTACCCGACACCAACTACGAAGGTTCAGCACTATGGGATGTAAGGGGAAAAAGAAAATATCAGCTGGGTTAGTTAGAACTATATCCCCCTCGTAGGATTCCTATTATGATGGTTGGGTCAGCATCCCTTTCTGTATTTTGGTGAATGAGGGTTAGGTCTCCTAGACTGAGATCTTCAGTTAAGTTAATTTCATATTGAAGAAGAGAGAGGCTTAGTGTAACAATGTTAGAGTTTGAGGAGGGGCCCGAGGAGTTACTAGCAACAAACCTATCTCCGCGCATTCAATGAGTTGGCGTAATTCGTCTGGTTGGCCAGTTCGTTGGGATCTTTGCTGGAGGGCGAGCTGGCATTCCTAATCATGTATTCTTGAGTCTTTGGTGGTGAGGATTGTGGAGATGGCGGCTTCCTGCACATCTCGAGTAGTAGCCAATTCTACATATCTTCTATCTGCTTCCTCTGTTGTAATCCTAGACGTTGTGGCCTAAATAGTAGCTTCTTCAAGTAATCTTTACCGCTCCTCTGCCAAGCTTTGGCTTGTAGTACGTGCTCAAGCACCTGTTGATAACTAACAATCATTTGATCTATCTCTTAGGACTTTACATTTATCACCTCATTGAGGGCCTTTAGTTTCTCATCATGCGCTTTGTTCATTTGCTTTCATTTTGTCTGAAGGCTTACCACTCTTTTTTCTGCTTGAGTAATTGCTTCAGTGAGTGTTTTTATTTGTCCTGTATACCCATCTTCTTTTGCTTGGAATGTGGCTTGTGCTTCCTCTAGTTGCCTTGTATATTGTGCTTCCTTCTCCTTTGTATATTGTGCTTCCTTCTCCTTTGTATATTGTGCTTCCTTCTCCTTTGTATATGCCACTTCCTTTTGCAGTTGGACTTTGACCTTTGACCTACTCTAATCTTGCCTTGAGCTCTTTGTTTTCTTTTGTGGTACGGACTATGGTCTTACTAATGAATCTGTTATTACCTTCCAAAGTCTGCAGTCTTTCCTCATGTTCCTTGGCTGCCTTTAAGCTCTTTAGGATCACTTCCATGTGAGTGGCATCTACTGCTACTATTTGCTCCTTAAGTTCTTTCACTTGGTCCATAGACTCTTGGACCTATTTCCATAGCGTAGCATTCCTTTCATATGCAGCAGTGTTAAGCAAGTGACTTCTCCATACTCATTACTCTTGGTTCCAAAGATCTGCACTTGTGGAGGCCGAGCCTTTTGTTTGGTGCACTAGCAATGTATCGAGGCCTTCCATGGTTTCTTCGAGAAAGTGATGAGTGTTGATATTTTGCAAGGACGATCCTTCGTCAACAATTCCCTTAGCTTCTAGGCGCCTTCTCTTACTTGGACTCGTGGGCTCATCGGGTCTCTTCCTCTTCTCAGCTTCTTGAGATTATGGGTGTGTTGAGGTGGCCTCTTCATTCCTATTGCCTGCATCGTTTTGTGGCACTTGTTCTACTGGAGCTTGTGTTGCACCAACTTCTGCTGAGGTGAGCTGATCTCAGATGACAGAGTTATAGAGTGCTGAAAGGTTTGTGAATACCATTTGAGCAGGGCAAGAAGGTGGTGTTTGATGTATGGACTGCTCCTGCTACCAAGCTGATGTTCTCTTTATCTCTGGCCTCCTTTTACTCCAAAACCTACTGAGAAGATGCAATATCATGTGCCACCTCTTCTTTCATATGCTAAGTTTCGGATTCTAATTATTGTAAGCTACCTCGTATCTTTTTACCTTTCTTTGTTTTATTACCCTCCTTTAGTTCTTGAATGAGCTCCTTTGTCTCTTTTAAGACCGCATGTCCCTGTTTTGCAGCTCTTCTGAAATGTGTGTAGAGGGCTCTAAAGATCCTTCAGTTTGAGATACCCCTGCCTCCTGTGTGCCGGGGATGGGAAGATTTGCTGCATGACTAAGGAATTTTGTGAGGAGATATGGATTACACACCTTGGACTGGTCTGACTTTAGGTAATTCTCCATCTTGCGGTGGATGTACCAAGCCCAGTCCTCTTGTTTTTCCTCATGGACTTTTGCTATTCAGTTGAGGGGGACCCTGTTATACTTGTCCACTAGCTTGACTTGCATGAGCATTGACATTTCTCTTCTGCAAGCTTTTTCATCCACTTCACTGATGTTCTCGTATTTTGCTCCATTTGAGTTGAAAGAGACCCTCTTTAGCATATCCTCCATGGGCATCTGATTTATGGTATGGACATGTGTTGGTATGGGTGGGGGGAGCTCCATAGATTCTTGGATCATTTCTTCAGTGATGAGGACCTGTTCAGTGGACCCATCTGCCTTGTGACAGTACCCCTCTTGTTGTTTCTATCATAAGTCTTTAGGAATTCTGCACATAGTATTGGGTTGATGGTGCGGGGGAGGATCTCTGCCATTTTTATAAGGCCTACTTTCTCTAGCTTGTTCTTGACATCTGTATCTTCTAATATCCTCAAACACTCAGGCTGTTGTGGTGATAGAACATTATTTTTACGTGAGATGTCTGAATGTCTTTTTGGATTATTGTACCTTGGACTATCTGTGCATACGGCCCAAGGTAGGTTAACTTGGTGCCATGTGGTGCTCTCTTCTGCTTTTTAGTAGCTGGTGACCCTATGGTACTGGCCTGAGTTATGGCCAGGTTCCCCTCTACCTCTAGTTTGTACGTGGCAAAGTAGGCCATCTATAACATGTGAAAATACATTAGTCATTGTGACTGGTAGGAGCTCACAAGCCTCCTTATTATTATTATTTTTAATGTGTTAGTAGTGAGTTGCATGGGTGTATGATGGGAAGAGTGTTAGTGTGGTGAGCAAAAAATCAAGAAGAGATGTGTGTGAATTAGTATTTCTCGGGAGTTAGTCCTAAACCGTGAAGTAACAGGCCGTGAAATGGCCAAGCATGAAGGAGTGGTGCCTGAAAGATTAATTCGTGAGATGTTAACCCGTGAAGAGTTACACGTGAAAAGTTAGTTCGTGACGTGTTAGTACGTGAAAGGCTTAACCCATGAAGTATCGGGCATTAAATCATGAAAGAGTAGGCGTTAAATCCATGAAAGAGTAGGTGTTAAATCCGTGAAAGAGCAGGTGTTACATCCGTAAAAGAGATGGTGAGATGAGTGGCCTAGATGTGGGCAATGCAACCTTAGCCATTTTATTATATGTTTCCCAACCTGAGATTTGCATTTGACTTCGTGAAATAGCAGACTGCTATTTCACGGGTCACACCCGTATACATTTATGAGATTGGGCTGGTGTCAAGATTAAAACAAGAAGGACCAGATGAACACAAGATGAACACAAGATTAAAACAAGGAGGACCAGATGAACACAAGATGAATGAAAACAAGAATTACATAGACTCAGTCAATGTGTGCAGAGATGATTTAATGAAAATGATAACCGTTGTTTTCATTGATGTAAAGAAAACAAATGAAATCATCAAAAGTGTGAAGAGCTATTACTTGGAAATTGATGGTCGCCAAGCAATCGCCAAAAGAAGCACGCACGCAATCCAAAAGATGATACGGACAAAAATACCACGAAAGAAGCAATTTAGGGGATGAAAAAAATGACAAAAATGAGAAAGAGGATGTATTTATGATCTAGTCGTCGGCCCTCGACGGCCATCTTAATTGGGTATGCCATGTGTTTCATAGCAGTGTGAAGTGGCATGAGTCGGTTCATGGCAGGAACCATTTTGAATTGTTTCATGGCGTGAACTAACCTGAATCGGTTTACGATGTGAAACAACTTGTACCCTTATACATGCAAATATTGATACCCTATTGTTTTCTATGTGCTCAAGCACTCCAAGGCTATATGTTATGCATTTTGAGGAGCAGAAGTGTACACGTGAAACGAATGAACATGTTTCACGGCATGAAAAGCATACCCTTTTATCTTGTACACCCAGTTGTTGGAGCTGGGTAACCTTCATCATTCTCCATTCTTTTAGTGCCACGAGAACCAATGTTGTACTTTGGAGCCTGTGGGTATGTGTTGTGCAACCGCATAAGTTCTGAGTGAGAAATTTTGAATTTTCCCTCCATCCAGCGAAGGAGTACATCCACCAAATCCTGGTGAACTTGCTTTGCTTCATGTACCTGTGAGTGCACGTCTTTCTCACATTGGTTTACAGCTTGGTTCAGCTTTTCCTCCTTGGTGGATGTCATTGGCGGTCTAGCTCTCCCTTGATTACTTGGTTGAACTTGTTTCTTTTCCAAATCATCTTTGGTGCTTCCTTAACATTTGATTTAGCTGGGACTTGGTCATGTCTATGCTTATGGCACACTTATGTTTTTCTGGAAGTACATGTAGAATTGGGTTTTGGATTTGTTTTTGGTACCCATACCGTTTTGCTTCCTTGATAGTAGCCATGTGCTGCTAGTAAGTCTTTTCGGGCCCACCACTCTTGAATGCTGAGTTATGTGCGGGCTTGCTTAGAATACAGCTTCCTATCCTTGTCTGGCTTTCCTTGTCTCTTGCTTGTAGCATGTCTGTTTTGCTTTGTTACCCACCATGAGGTTTTGTCGGTCTCATATTATCCTTGTGCTTGGAGCTAGGCCTTGGGAATCCACTGGTTTTTGCCTGGATACTTTTGTTCCCTTTGCTTTGGTTCTCTTGAAGAGGGAAGACCTTTCGATGTGGATGCTTGTTCTGTTAGGCCTTCTGTTTTTCCTGGAATTGGAGATTCCATCTTGCATGTCACTGCCTATTTGCCT
Organism: Cibotium barometz; assembly: GCF_041138505.1. Classification (NCBI taxonomy): domain Eukaryota; kingdom Viridiplantae; phylum Streptophyta; class Polypodiopsida; order Cyatheales; family Cibotiaceae; genus Cibotium; species Cibotium barometz. Next base: position 6,173,429 of record NC_141061.1, read on the forward strand.
TTATTCAATGGACTCCATAATGGCACGGTGATAGTGTCTTTGCTATCATTGAGTTGTACTTCTCGTTTTGCCCATTGGATGTGGCAGTTGCTGGTGCAAATCCAGGCTCGTCCAAGAAGCATTTCCTCCTCCATTTTCCCTGCAGGCATAACAAACACCTTCCCGACCAAGGGATTATTTTTGACAAAGATGTTTATTCAAAATTCCTATTGTATATGTAAACAGATGGATGCACACTTTGAACCTCTGCATTAGTTGCCTCGGGGGGGGGGGGGGGGGGCGGGGGGGGGAGTTGTTTAAAGCTACCCTACTCAAAATCAAGTTATGACTTGACCCCATATCAATGAGTGCGATGCTTATCATGTGGTGCCCTCCTTTGTAGAGACATTTACACTGAGTCGTGCAAGTTCAATGTCCAAGTCATCCTTGACAAGCAAGGTGAGTAAAGCCATGTTGATGTGTAACGTTCTCCCTTGGAGTCTTTGTTTTGCTTTAGCTTCCCTCGCCTTGGATTCCTCTTGAGCTTGTTTGATCTTTTCCTTGACTAGATCTTTTTTTGTTTTAGGATATGCTCTTGTGTGAGCATTTCCTGGATCAGGGGTCCATAATATTTCTTGAGTTTCCTTCCATTGATATACCTTCCATTTTTACCCCTTTGATAGTTTCAACGTAGACTGACCCTTGAGGGGTGATTTCAGACACTCTAAAAGGCCCTAACCCTCTGTATTTTAGTTTCTTTTTCTTGGTGCTTCCCACACCATACATGAGGAGGATGAGGTCCCCTATTTCAAGTTCTTTGTGTTTCAAGTTATGGTCAAACCAGTGTTTTCTCCTAGTTTTTGACCATAAGCCCATGCGAGGCAATCAGCCGAGTTTCATCGAGTTTTTCCAAGTCAACCAACTTTTTAGCTAATGTATTTTCAGTGAGCCTCTCTTGTACATCAATTTGCAGGCTGGGAACTAAAAATTCGATAGGCATTACCACATGAATGCCATTAGCTAGATGGAAGGGAGTGTATCCTATCTCACTACCTTATATAATGTGCGATAGGCCCATGGTGCTACAATCAGCTTGTGTTCCCAATGTGTGTGACTGGCTTCCAAGGTTTTAGTCAAGATAGCACATAATATATTGTTTGTGCTTTTGGCTTGGCCATTTGCTCGTGGGTAATAAGGTGATGATTTGCGATGTACTACAAGGAACCTCGTAAGTAATTGTTCAATCACCTCATTAATGAAATATGAACCCCGATCCACTGACTAATTTAAGTGGGCAGTCAAATCTGGAAATGATCTTTTCATATAAGAACTTGGCCGTAGTTCGAGCATCAGCTCTTTTAGAGGCTCTCACCTCTTGCCCACTTAGTGAAATAATCTATAGCCCCAAGATCACATAATAGGCTTGTGTGAGAGATGCGATGCCGGACTAATGGGTCGTCCAACAAAATCAATACCCCATTTCTCAAAGGGTTGTCACACAATTACAGGGGTGAGCAACATCCTGTCCTTTTGTTGTGGAATAGAAAATCGTTGACATTTCTCGCATCTCTTTACAAATTCTATGGCATCCCCGAATAACATAGGCCACCACAGTCCTGCTTGAAGTACTTTGCAAGCCGTAAATTCTCCCACAAAATGTTCTTTGGCTATTCCTGCGTGTGCTTCTTTAAGATCATGAGACAAACTCATCTTCTCGCACACATCTCTTGAGGATATCATCCTTGCCTAGATTATATAATTCTCCAGCAGTTAATTGATAAGGTGTGGCCAGCTTAATAAGCTCACGCATCTTATCTTTGTTCAAGGGTCGATCTTGTGGAAACCCATGAGCCAGATAGTCAAATATTTCCTCACTCCACTCGGGCACCATGTCAAGTTTGAATAGACAAGCATATGGAAGGTCATCGTCGTCAATGTATGTTGCCGGTTCTCCATTAGGAATTCTAGATATATGGTCCGCCAAAACATGTTGTGTTCGTTTTCTCACTATGACCGTAAAGTCGAATTCCAAGAGTAGAAGCAACCCATCGAGTGATTCTTCCTATGGTGCAAGGCTTGTTCACCAGATATAATAGGACATGATGGTCCACAAAGAATACAAATTTGTTGGCCAGTAGGTAATATCTGTATTTCTTTACAACATAAACCATGGCCAGCCCTTCACGCTCCGTGGTGGTGTAGTTTATCTCTGCATCATTCAGTTAACGGACTGGTAAAGCAAACTGGGTAATCCAATTTGAATTCCCCAGGTTGCGCCAATACGCATCCTATAGCAAAGTTTAATGCATCAATGTGCACGTGGAATACAAGATCCCAGTTGGGTGGTCTTAGGATTGGTGCACAAGCTAGTGTAACTTATCATAGGACTCTTGGCATTCCTCAGTCCATTTGAATACAATAAGTAGTTTATACATTGGCCTAGCAATTTCAGCATAGAATATGATGAAGTGTCGATAATACCCAATATGGCCCATAAACCGTTGTACACCTTTGTAGTTGGTTGGTGGGAGTAATTCCAAGATCAATTTTACCTTGCTCTCATTAGTGGAAATACCATTTTTAGACACAATGTGCCCTATGATTACACCATACTTGACACAGAATTGACACTTTAAAGGGTCGAAGGATATACGATATAATCAACATCTTTCAAAAACCTCCCTCAAGCAAGCCAAGTGCTCAGTCTAGCATGAGTGTGCACATAGATCGTCATTGAATACCTCAGCCACTTTTGCAAGTATTCCTTGAAGGCTGTGCACATCAGTCGTTGGAAAGTTGTGGGGCATTGGTGAGGCCAAAAAGCATAACCTTATATAGCATATGTCCCCCAGAGAAGGCCATCTTGTGCTGGTCATCTAGTGCTATGGACACCTGATTATAACCTGAAAACCATCTAAGAAGCTGTAGGCTTCTTTACCTGCTACCTGTTTTAATACATGTTTTGTATATGGCAGTAGGTAGTGGTCCTTCCTGGTGGTTGCATTGACCTTTTTGAGATCAACACAGACCCTCAATTTCCCATTTTTCTTCGGCACAATCACGATTGGCGAAAATCTGTGTGCTTGATTTCGCAGATGAAATCCGCAATGAGTTTATCAATTTCCTCCTTTACAATTGTCGCGTATTTCGGATTCATCTGATACGGTTTTTTCTTAGATAGTCTCGATCCGTCCATGATCGGGATAGTGTGTTAGACCACCTCGAGTAGTACACCCTTCATTTTCGTGTATTTCTAATTAAAACAGTCCTTGAATTCTTTTAAGAGAGCAATGAACTCTTCTTCTTCAGCCCCGCAGTTAAGTCTTTAGCAATGAACTCTTCTACTTCAGCCCCCGCAATTAAGTCTTTTTAGCAATGTAGACAGGTTTGGTGTCCTCCCTTGGCTCTGCAATATTAACCTCCTTAACTTCAGTTGGGCCATCGTAAGACGTGGATTGGCCATCTTCCTTTACTCCTTTCATCGTCAATTATTGGACCACCTTTCATTCATCAATGTGTATGTTTTGAAATGGTCTAGCACTGAGAGCAAGTCTAGTTTGTTGTCCCTCCTCATCCTTAGTCCGAGCCATCACCTTCTTTGCCTCACGCTTGGCTTCAGCCATAGCTTTATTTCATTTTCTACGTCACGCTTTAGTGAGTTTAGGCATTTCCGGCCCTTGTGTCATAGCCTTTTTCTCTTGTTTTCATTCCAGGGTTATCTTACTCAACTCCTCACCCCAATTCTTAGAAAACTCCTTGTGCACCTTAGTGACCTCAAGATATCTTAGCCACCACTAGGCGTCTATGGGTTTACTTCATAGTAGGGCATTTCTTTGAGCGACCTCGAGGGCAACACATCTATAGTGGCAAGCACGTGCATCTAGTTTTTGCTACGATATGGAGGTGGAAGCAATGCATATATTGCGGCGTCTTCCTCTTCCTGTGAATTCTCCTCAACTGGTTTGGTAGACCTGTAAGGATATGGTTTGCTCAGTGGGTGACCGAATCATTTCCAAACAGTTTCCCTTCCATGGGGTCTACCTTCCATGTATGCAGATCGATTTTTAGAATTTACGAATCCTTTCAACATACACCTAAGCCAATGCCCAATCATGCACCAATTTGGCTTCCCTTGTGAAGGGTTTGCCCAAGATAATGTCATATGAATCTGACTTGCGCAGAAAGTCCATTACAACAAATGTATGATGGTAGCGGAATGAAAAGACCTTAAGCCTAATATTTTTCATTAGCCCCATTGGTCTTGACGATTAGATTTACCCTTTCCAATTTTGGTTTTTCCCAGTTTTTCCAACATTGTTTGGTAATAATGCTCACACTTGTGCCTCCATCCAAGATAGCAAGTGCTTGGTACACCTATTGTGGTGGATTGGAATTGTGATATTTGTATCATCACTCTCGTAATACGGGCCCAATTGGTTGAAAGGTTTTTTGACGAATCTGGGCATTCCTTCTTCCTCATGCACTAGGTTTTTCTCTACCAAAGGTGATTGGCTCCCCTCTGTCGTGGACATTGGGTTCAATCTCCCTTCTACCTACTCCTTGACATCTGCCCACAATGCCGGTGTGTTGCATAACAATGGTCCTAGTGGCATTTTAACAGTTGTGGAGAGTATGGCTGCAAGATTGCCTATGTCTCTAGGTTCCCTGGCAAGTGAGGGCTCCTTACACATGTTTGTCATGTATTCAATCCTAGGGAATGAATGGATTGACAAATCTTGATTTGCTTCCTCAAACATTCTTGCCATGAGGTCACTCCTTTCCTCGAACTTTTCTGGGATTCGAGTAGGCACGTCCAATCTCCTTTCCTTCAACAGCTCAATTCTTCAATACACTGTATCCTTAGCCCGATTAGCTCTTATATAACTTGGCTTCGTGATTGTGTTCACACTCCTCAGCCAAGTCCTTAGCTTCTTCAAGCTTTCTTATTTCTTCTTCAGCATTTGGATATTCTCCAATCCCTTTAGGGGTTGATGGTCTCTCTCAAAGATTCTTGGACATGCCCATCCTGTTTTGGCACTTGGTCACCTTCTTCCTTTGATTAGATGGATCTGATGTCAATGGTATCTTCTTCAGATCCATCTTGAATTATGGCCATGGTATCTCCCTTGGCTACTTTTTTTTCCCTTCTTCTTCTCCCAGTCTTAGAGGTTGTAACACCTCCTGGGTTTTTCCCTTTGTCCACTTGTTTTACTTACGCTCGTATCAGGACATTCAATGACGTGATATTCCCAGGCTGCACACTTATAGTCATGATAGTGGCTTGGTTAGAAGTAGAAGCAGAACTACTCGCGCGATATGGGTAGTCTTTAATCAAATGATCGACACCACACTTCACACATGAAAGTGTAGGCATCACGTTGGTCTGTTTGGCTGAGCTTGGCCATTCTTTAAGAAGACACTCTGCTTTGATGAGGTCCATTACAATGAAAACATTGTATGGGTCCCCTCCTCATAGTTGAGTTTATGTCTTTTCCCTTCCATTGTACCATGGTTTGAAACACTAGCACTGGTATGCTATTTTTTAAGATATAATATTCTGGTGTGATCTCCATGGGCTCCTCGTAGTAGTCATTATTAACTTCTACCTCATGCATAACACCTGGTTGATTTGGCATGTGGTGGCTGTGGGGGTAGAATAGGTGGTGGCAAAGGAGACATGTCCTGCATTCGGAACATCCCTCTAGGTAGGTATTTGACTACCCTACAGTCAGATTGGTTTGCATTGGTGGTAGTGGCAAGGCTCTGGGTGCTGGCAGACCCTCAGATATTTGCACACAGTAGTGTCATGGTTTCCCAATCTTTGACAATGAGCACAATAGAGTAATTACCTTGGTACTGGCAAGGCTTTGGGTGCTAGCAGACCCTCAGATATTTGCACACAGTAGTGTCATGGTTTCCCAATCTCTGACAATGAGCACAATAGAGTAATTGCCTTGGTCTTAAGTGAGGGCATTTGGTGCTCGTGTGATTTCATCTACAAATTGAGCACCAAATTAGTTCTCTCCGAGGGTAGAGATGATCATTTCCTAGTGCTTCTCTCCCATCCTTGACTTTTAATTTCTCCAAGATGGCATTACTGAGTTCTTCCACTGTTATATTGCCAACTTTCTTGCTCTTGGTCCCTGTGTCTTGATGACTAGAGACTCGCGATGTTGTCACTATTGAACTGCCTTCGCATCTTCTGGCTGTGGCAACTCAAGCATATTGTCCTCATATTCAATTGTCAGCTTACAAGTATCTAGAGTAACTAGTTGAGTTAACACTAGATAATCATGCATCTTACGATCTCAAACTCCTCTCCGAAAGCAAGGCAACAATTGATCATCAGTTAGCCTTTCCCTTGACTTGCATCTTGAATCGAGAAACATAATCCCGCAAGGACTCATTTTCCTTTTGCTTGATATTATGGACCTGAGCCACATGATCTCAAACTCCTCTCCAGAAGCAAGGCAACAATTGATCATCAGTTAGCCTTTCCCTCGACTTGCATCTTGAATCGAGAAACATAATCCCACAAGGACTCATTTTCCTTTTGCTTGATATTGTGGACCTAGCCACATGACTCCATCTGTCACCACTTCGAGCAAAGCTCAGTATGAACACATTTTTAAGTCAAGTGAAATTGACCTTATCCTCAGGTTTTAGTGTTCAATACCATTGGTGAGCCTTCCCTTCTAGGGTTAGAGAAAAAGTATGTATCATGGGTACGTCGCTCTCACTGGCCCACATGTTTCACAGGTAGACTCAAAGACCTCTACATGTTGGATTGGGTCTCCATCTCTCGAGAATTTTTGCACAAGATTTAAAATAATATGTGGCTTTATCTGGAATGGTCAGGATTCCAGGGTAGTGCCTAGTTCCTAACCATACCTCGGCCCATTTTCACGGCCATATTTGGCAGATGCACCCTTGTGATTACATTTAAGTTTGCGTTAAGATCCACAATTGGCCTCCGAGGAGCTACTCCCCCCAACCTAGACCACGTTCTCTTCCTGGATAGGTTCTTCTATTCAATTCGGGTCTATGGTTGGGTCCATATAATTCCTCATTACCTAGCTCATTTGTTAGCAGCCTCAACCTGCCTTTGTAGGATCAGGAGCTCCATGCTTTGCAAGAACGTGGAATCATCGATTATTTCTTGTATATCCTCTCTTGTGTAGAGACGATTCTCACCTCCTGCAGGTGCCCTAGGTAGATTGTCCTCCTCTTCTTATGTTTCAAGGCTTTTGTCAGCCCTTGGTTCCTCATTGATGGGTTCTAGATTTGGTATCACTCCTTCTGTTATTCCCATCCACATGCTATCAGTAACATTTCTAGATGATTCTGGTTCTTTTCCACGTGGTCGAAATTGATTTAAATCCTCCATTTCCCTCAGTTCTATCCTTGTTCTTCGCGTATCGAGCTCTTGTTTTCTTAACCTCCATAGCCACAATTGTCACTCTGCCTTAGCACTCTTCGAGTCTATTTCCATTTCTTCTGATGTGGGGAAGAAGACTTGACTTGTTCTGTGGTTGGCGGCACTTTCCTTATCTCTTCTAACCCTAGGGGGTCAACCCACTAATCCTCAATGTGTTACAATTTCTAGGGCCAAAAGGTTGGGTTAGTAAATCCGGTCTTCGATCGTGTTTTACGCTTATTTGACGGGCCCGTGCCTTCAGATTGCACTTCATCTTCCGTGCCGTGTTGGAGACAGAAAAATCCCCTCGCCATATCAAAGATTCCACTGGATCTCGCTGGAGAAGAGGGTTTTCTTCCTCTCCAAGGCCAAAGAATCTTAGCCCTTCTTCCATGGATTCCTCACTACTTGTTTCTATGGTGGTTAGATTCCTCTAAGCCGAAACACTCAATTGAGTGCTCGTCGAGCAACACTTTTTTGGTAGGAAGAACCTGGGTGATTTGATGCATTGTAGTCGGTATGGTCGTCTCCAATGAGTTTCCTAGACCTCAAGTGCATGAGTTTCCTAGACCTCAAGTGCATGAGAATGTGTTTCAACAGGTGAAATCACTACTCCAATCATTTCACCTAGTTTTTTGTCGAACTGTCTTTTCTGGTTGTGAAATAGCAGATCTGAAACAACAAATAATGGTTCACATCGTGAAGTAGTAGGCAGTAGTTCACACCGTGAAATAGCTTGTTGTTCACGTCGTGAACTGTTTTCACACTGCAGGAACTGGTGTTTCATGTTTTGAGTTTTCAGCTTAGAATTACTTTAATCTGAGTCACATAGACTCCAATGGTGCAATTAGGATACTCTCTTATCTCTGGTATGACAACACTTAATTTGTGAACTATTAGTTCTTGAAAGGTTATTTCATGAACTGCTAACACATGAAGCGTTAGTTTGTGAAGGGTTAACCCAGTGTTGATTGTGGAAAGTGTTTCCTGCCCCGTGAAGTAGCAGGATATGTTTCACACCGTAAATGGTTTCTTGCACTTTCACGGGTTAACATCCACGTCGACCAAATGATGGTTTAGAAGGTGATTTCCCTATCCTATTGATCCAGAAAGGTTGTGCCAAGGATTAGGAATGCAATGCAAAACATAAACACAACCAATGGCTCCTTTTTTTGTAGTTTTTTGTGATTCTTAGAAAAAACAATACACTATGTGTCACCAATTGCTAGCTCACGATGTAGGAATTGGTGATGAAAAACAACAAAATTGAATGTAAAATTAAGTGTAAATTTCCTCCAGGTTCTCCCAAGTACTCACCCACACTTCCAACACACAATTTTTCCATAACTAATGTAATTCTTTCTCTACCACTCAAACCTTATCTACACAATTTCTTCACAATGCACTTTCCAAATGCAAAGGCAATAGTGAATCTTGCATAATGGGAGAGCTGGAGCTTTAAGAGGATGGAATAAACAATGGCATTTCCCTAGTAGCGGTGCCAAAAATGTTATGGGCTACCACACTTGCCAAGAGAACTCTACCCATTCACAATCAGAAGAAGCAATAAACAAAAACCATCGTTGGGTACTTACCAATGCTTCGAGCTCATGTCCCTTGAGGCTCCCCAAGCTTGCTTTTGGAAGCTCCACTCCTCCAATCTCCACCTCCACGCTATCACCGTAGAGTCACTCTCACCGTAGAGTCACTCTCACCATAATGCAAGGCAATCTACCTCTCGCTCTTCCACACACACATGCATAGAAAAGGAACATGCGCTAGCGTACACTCTCACTCCCTCTCTCCCACTCACAAGACAAAACAAGAGCTCTCATAGCACAAAGGGGGATTGTGTCTTTTCATTATAAGAATTTTCTTTTATACAACTGGCCCTTATTCACACTTAGGCGCCCAAAACTTACTAACTAAGGCCTTGGGTGGCCGTATCTCAAAATGACACTTATCAATGTCTTCAATTGGAGGAGCATCTTTGTTAATCCAAAATGGAATCAACACCTTGTATTATGGTGGGGTTGTAGATAATTATTTTCTATCAACTTCTTAAAAGATTTCCAAGTTTGGGGTTTGTAACTATTCTTGGTGGTCTACTATAAAGCGTAAAGTGGCACTCTCCACTAGATAATTCTTTTTGATCAACTTCTTAAAATATCTCCATGTTTGGGATTTGTGACAACTATTGTTGGTGGTCTACCATAAAGCATAAAGTGGCACTCTCCACTAGATGGTTGGTAGCACACTTGATTTTATCATGTTCGAAAAATTTCTTCCTTGAATAGTAATCATCAAGCCAAGAAAGTCCAACGTGTGTATCTTTCTTGCCATTATAATTTTGAAAAATAAAATCTTTACGACTAATCTTACTATCCTTCCTAGCATCTAGAGCATGTAGATTTGCTTCAATAGTCCTATGTCTTTAGAAACTGATGAGTCTAGATGTGCCTCTACTCCTCTTTCTTTGGGATAGTCTATCTTCTAACTCCCTCATCAAATCCCTCTAAGTAGCTATTTGATTGTGTAAAATGTTAAGTTTCTCTTAGAGAGCTCTTAGAATAGATTGAAGTTGTGGATTATTGCCTAAATTAAAGAATATTTAATAAAAAATGGAAGATAAATGATAAATTTGGGTGGAAAGAGAAATAAATCAAATAAGTGGCTTATCTTTCACTCGAATGATGAAAGAAAGAGTTATCGTCGTGCCTTGAGTAGTTTGTTTGCAAAAGTCGAGTTCCACTCTTTATTTTGTCAGTAAGATATGTGGTGTCCATAACTCCAAGTTATTTGATCAAGTGGTAGAAAAGCGATAAAATTTTTCAAGGCACCTGCAACAATGTAAGAAAATAGTCTTCAAAAGGAACTTGGAACAATCTAAGAAAGCAGTCTTCAAACCTACATAGGAAGCCGAGATCATTTGGTAGAAACGCAATAAGTTTTTTCAAGGCACTTGAAACAATGTAAGAAAACAGTCTTCAAACCTACATAGGAAGCCAAGATGATTTGGTAGCTTTTTAGAGATGTTTCCCCTTATTTATAGGTGCCGAGATTATGTAGAAATGGTATGCAAGCATAACCCCTTATAGTTGGACCCCAATTGTGAAAAGGACACAAGTGCTAGGCCCCAAAACAATGTAAAATGGATATTTTGTTGTAAGCCTTACAAGCACAAGGGCTAATGAACAAGCTTAATCTTGAGTTTGGGATTAAGAAAAACGTAAGTTGCTTGTGGAAAAGCTCACGAAGGTGGTGCCTTTTGGCTAGGAACTTCATGCTTGATTTCTACACATAAGGTGGTCATGTTTTTGCATATATAGCAAATTCCCATTATGTAGAATCATAGGCACCTTTTTGTGAGAGGGTTCTTGAAGCCCTTCAACTACACACACCTCTATATTATTACCTACCCAAAGTTCCTCATCTTTACTTCCTTTTTAATCAAGGGTCCTTTATAAGCCTTCCTTTCAACTTTAGCTTCCCATTTGCAAGTTTTTGAAATTTTCCCTTGATTAATACCTTAGCTTTTTATCCTTGCAATTTTTTGAATTATTTCCTTGAATGATAGGCTTTGTGAGAGGGTTCTTGAAGCCCTTCAACTACACATGCCTCTAGAAGAGCTACATAAATGGGATGTAGGCAAGAAAAGCTATGAATTAATGCCAACCACAAAGCAATTATCTAGTGATAGCTCTTGTGCTATAAATGAGTTGTAAGTTGTAAGCGATTATCTAGTGATAGCTCTTGTGATATAAATGAGTTGTAAGTGGGTGACATTAGCTCTCTATGTGGGTAGCCAAAACCTTTATTTCCTTAAAAGTATATGCCACCTTAATGTTTAGAGTGAAAGAATTTAAATGAGAATGAACCTAAATGAACTAATAAAATCATGACCATATAGACCTTCTTGAATGCCATAACTTTGAGCACACTCCATATCACTAGCAATGAGTTTACCAATGAGAGATGCATCATTATCTACACGTGCATCTCCCACATTAGTTTCATCCATAAATTTTCACTATAGTCATTACTGAGATCATCATTGCATCTTGAGATATGCGCTTAAGGAACTATGAGGTTCTGTACAGATTTTATGTGAAAGCTTGCCACCTTGACTATTCGATGTATGTTAATGAGAGATGTGTGAGTAGGGATCAAGTATCTGCTTCATTGCATGTAAATGTGTAAATTATAAGGAGCATCATGCCTCCAAACCCTCTATGTGTTGGCATGGGTATTCCAATCAAGTTGGTAACAAGGTCCTCTAGTCACCATAGGTGGTCAAGGTTTCAAGAATCTAAGGAACTATGAGGTTCTATACAGATTCTATGTGAAGCTCGCCACCTTGACCACCTATCATGACTAGATTCTATGCTTTCAACCATCTAAGGAACTACAAGCTTCTATATAGATTCTATGTGAAAGCTTGCCACCTTGACTATTCGATGCATGCTAATGAGAGTGTGAGATTAGGGATCAAGTATCTGCTTCATTGCATGTAAATGTGTAAATTATAAGGAGCATCATGGCTCCAAACCCTCTACGTCTTGGTGTGGGTATTCCAATTGGGTTGATAACAAGGTCCTCTAGTCACCATAGGTGGTCGAGGTTTCAAGAATCTAAGGCCTTGATTCCAAACCCTCTACGTCTTGGTGTGGGTATTCCAATTGGGTTGATTAACAAGGTCCTCTAGTCACCATAGGTGGTCAAGGTTTCAAGAATCTGAGGCCTTGATTCACTCTATTCACAACCGTATGGGATTGGCCTTGATTCACTCTATTCACAACCATTCGAGATTGGGTGTAGGAGATAGATGTGATAAAGACTAGAAATTGCTTGAGCAAAGGAAAGTGTTAGAATTTGTGGTCTCGCACTAGGTTCTTCTATAGATTGAGGGGGAGCATATATCATTGTTATGTTATATAGGTACAAAGTGCATTGAACAAAGGCTCGCTATGTAAAGATTAAAGGTAAAGGTGAAAGCTTAATGAAGTCATATGTGTTCTATAAGTCACATGGGGTGTGTGTGTGTGGGTTTCAAGAAGATCCATGTGGATCTAAAAAACTCTTGGTGAGCTATAATTCCTTGTACTTGCAAGTTCTTGGTTGAGCAATCTAATGTAAAGCTCGATTAGAGTTTTAGGTCTTATTTGGCTTAGCTCAATTGGTTTAACTCTTTAGTTTATGCAATGGCTTGAATTTGCTTTTTGTTAATCTTCTTACGTATGTGATTTTGCACAATAGACCTAACATAAAAGACTGGTCAATAAGCCAAAATGGATGTTGTTAAGCCTTACATTTGTGTGGTTCTCTTCCTTTTGGGGGAAGAAACCACAAATTATTTATCAAAGATTCATACAAAACTAAACAAGGGAGGTTTTGCACTTTACATTATTTGATTTCCTTCTTGTATTTTGTATCTTCTATATCTCTCACTTTTCCTAGTCTTAGTTGATATGTTCATTTGTTTTGATAATGTTTGACCTTCGTGACTTGCATTTTAAATGGAATTGAAAATTTCCATTCATGTGATAAGTTGATGAGTGATGATCCTTTATAAATGTGTGATGATTCTTTATAAATGTAGTATGAGTATTTCTATCGAGTAGATAAAGCTCTATGATTCCCAAGAAACTAAAAGGTTGATGCCTATTTGAGAGACTTTTTGGTAGGTTGTGACTTGACTTATAGGAAAACTAAGCATATATTAGGAACATGAAGAAGAAAAGGCACATATATATGACACTACAAAGCAAGAATTGTATCACAATCCTACACATTTGAATATAAAGAGAGGTGTGACTTGCTCTGCTATTCAATATAGTTCATATCATACTATACTGACTTGAGGATGGTTGTTGGTGCCTTGCATAATACTTGTCATGACTTAGGTGAACAAATTGCCTCCACCTAAGGCGTGAACAAACTGCCTCCTCCCTACCACTATCATGTGGTCGTAACACATCCCTACCGCTATCATGTGGTCGTAACACATCCCTAGATGAAAGGCAAAAATGTCCAAGAGTAGACATGATGCTCTTATAATGTTCACATTTACATCTACCACCTCATGTGTGCCAAGTAACAGAAGGATTCTTCAGGGTTGGAGGACTCGGGATTCTGCACTTGCCTATTCATGCCAAAGCAAGGGTAGCAATTAGGTTACCAAAATGTCTTTTGCAAGAGGTAATTGGGGCTAAGATGGTTAGAGAGGTGATTGAAGAGTCTAGTGTACAGTTCAAAGGTAGGTGGCTTGGACTGGATTGGAAAGCTAAGTTGCTGTCCCATGCCCCTTTGAGAATTATGAGTTCCTCCTTTTGTAAGTTTCTATGTCTGAACTGGAAGGAAGTGATCGGTTTGATGAAGGGGGAAGGTTGTACTAGGGCTTCAGGAAACTCTTTGTTGTGACCCACAAATTCACTCCCCCCCTTAGCTCAGCTAGATGCAAGAATAGCCAGGAAGCTAAATAACAGAGGATTGATAAGGCTTGGAGAGGAGACTGTTGGGATTGCTCTAAAGTTGGGTGGAAGTAGTTGGGATAGATAAGGGAGGAGTTTGGGCTATAGCAGAGGGATCTATAGGTGGTAAGGCATGCCGTGGAGAAAATTGAGAAGGGCTGGGTTTCCATTGCTTTCAATGAGGTTTGTTGGCTGAAGGACTGGTCTTGGTTCAAAGGGGTTAAGTTGGATAGGGTACCAGGTGTTTGTATGAGGAGACGAGCAAGAGTGAGATAAATGTGTTGTACTGCAACAAAATCTGGAGAGTAAGATGGAGTCCTAATACATGGATGAAGAGATAGAGATTGCTATGGGAGTTGGATATTCCAATGAAGGCTCAGAGCTTTTTTTGGAGGGTTTGTATGTGGGCTCTTCCCATTGGATACAAACTTTTATAGAGGAACTTTACATATGGAGCCTGCCCTAGATGTGGAACAACAATTGAAGATGGCAGACATGCTTTCTGGGGTTGTCGTGCTATTAGGGGGCTGTGGGACCGGATTGATAAATGGGTACTATCTTGCATAGGGGTAAAGGGGACTTGGGGGGACTGGTTGTTGGGGAGATTGATTGAAGCTGAAGGGGCTATTAATATAGTCTTTAGTCTTATTAGATATTGCTATCTCTGGGATATTTGGAACTCTAGGAATTGGCCGATGTTTTAAAAAGGTTCAAGGCAGGGTCTGGATTTGGTAGACCTGATGTATAGATGTGTGCATTAATTATGTATATTATGTAAATAAGATGGATGATAAGTCTTTTGTTGAGGTAGTGCAAGCCTTACAAGCTGGGATAGGTTGAGTTGCTTTCAGGCTGTTGAGATGTTAGTACATATTAGGGCAACCTAACAAATTCTGGCATGTGTGGCAAGGTTATAAAGGGAAAGACTTGAAGAAAAGTTGGCCAAAGTTTGGACCTAAAACTAGAAGATGGTATTTGAAGAAGAAGTAGCCAGTTTATACGGCCTTGATAGAGAACCCTATTGGCATGAGACCCGATGTGAAGATATGGACCAAGGAGGATTATATGGAGGATTAGACTCCCAAAATGTACTATTGAGTCCTTGCTTATGAAGTTGGGATATCATATCTCTTGGGAACACTCATCTTAGGTGGGATAACCTTCTTTATAGTGATTGGAAATAGGATGGGAGTTAAGACGAGGACTTTTGCATATGGCTGTACTTAACCTATAAGTATAATTATATTTATGTAAAAAAAAAACATAAGGATTCACCACATAGATGTAGAAAAAGGGCAAGGAGAGATCCTAAGGCAAACCAATTTTACGTTATTCAGACTCGAGAGGCCCCGCCATCATTTAGTGATTATCTTTGCTCAATATCGTAGTTAATATAAATTAACCAGATTATTTATACGGAATGAACAAAATTGATGTGCAAAAGACCTTCGAAGTTTGAGCAATCTGTGCAGAAAAGAAAACCCTAGCTGGTCCACAACAATTTGCAGCAGAAGCTCGAAGAAGAAGGTTTGTGATTTGCTTTGCGTTTGTCTTTCTTTTCATTCAGTTCTCTCTCTTTTTCTCATTCTCTGTCTTTTGCCCTCTTCGCGATGGATCTCATCAGGACTTGATCTCCTTGCAAAAAGATTGCACTACTCTAACATGAGTTTCCTGTTCGGGAAGAAAAAGACCCCCGCAGGTAGGCCATATTATCTCACATCCAATACCTTTTTTTAAAGGGTTTCAAATCCTGTTTTTTCTTACAGCTCCGTGTCTTCACAGAGATCTTGCAGTTTCAGGGTTCCAAACACCCTTATTTTTTTCTCCCATTTTCCTCCTGAAGCCTGTGAGTGTGCCTTGACAGAGATTTTGCGGGAGAACAAGCGCATGCTTGATCGATCCATCCGAGAGATCGAGCGGGAAAGGCAAAGTCTGCAGGCCCAGGAGAAGAAATTGATAGTGGAAATCAAGAAAACAGCAAAGCAAAATCAGATGGTATGTTATTAACCCCGCTTTTACATTCGTGTTTATATTGGGGATGCCCTTAAAAAAAAAGGGTTCATAATGCCTCGATGACATTTTCTAGAGCAGCATTTTTTCCTCACCAGCTACTACCCACGCTCACGTGTGCTTGTGCATCTTGAGCAATCCGAAAGTGGCCATGTATGATTGGCTTTGCTCTTTGGGGCTAGCCTTCACCATAGCTGAACCAGCTCTTCATGGAAACTGAATATGGCTGCACATATATGAATAGCTGTTCAATAAGGTGGACATATTTTTTATACATAAAGCTGAACCTACTTTTGGGTGATGTGTGATGTAATCACCAGGTTTGAACTTTGTGATTAGATTCATAATGTTAAGATCACACTGAGTATTTTTCATTGGTATATTATTGGATTGGTTGGGTGTGAATGTGACAGATCATTTGAAATGGTTTCTTTTTTGAAATTCCAGCAGAAGAGGTCTTTTATGGCATGATAGCGAAGCACTTTTTGTCTATACTGAAGAGTCTAGGGTGAAGTATTTTCTCAGCGTTCAGGAAGTTTTCTGCTTTATAGGACTGAAGAATATGTTGTGGTTGTTGACAGGGTGCTGTGAGGGTAATGGCAAAAGATTTGATTCGAACAAGACATCAAAGCACCAAATTTTACGCTCTTAAATCTCAGTTGCAAGGTGTTTCACTTAGAATACAGGTGAGCATGAAGGATGGTTACTAATATTGGCTATGGTCGAATTCTGATGATTTTTTTGTGATTATGTAGACATTGAAGTCAACACAATCAATGGCGGATGCAATGAAAGGTGTTACCAAAGCAATGAGGCAAATGAACAGGCAGATGAGTTTACCTGCTATACAGAAGATAATGCAAGAGTTTGAGAGGCAGAATGAGAGAATGGAGATGACCACAGAGATGATGGGAGATGCTATTGATGATGCAATGGAAGGAGATGAAGAGGAAGAGGAAACTGAGGAACTTGTCAACCAAGTACTTGATGAAATTGGCATCGACCTTGATTCTCAGGTATGCCATCCTCTAGAGCTGTACTGTTTGCTTAACTTTCTTTTTTGGGTGATTTTCTCCAAGTAAAGTACTGTTTTTTTGTGGTAATAAGTTATCCAGCCCTGCCAGTGCCGTTCATGTAGGTAGTTAATGTGCTTGTACACTACATTTGTGCATTTATACATTTGTCCATCAATGTGGTAACTGTGATGCTACCCTCCTTTCCTTTGAACTTCATAGAGTGAAACATGTGTGATCAGGAATTTAAAGGAAATTTTTTTGGGAGGCCAATGCTTGATTTGAACATGATGCGTACAGAAGTGTCTTCAAACTGCCATTCACTTTGGTATAGAGGAGCAGAAACACAGATACTCTCTGTGCCATCGTCATCAACGTCACTGATTTTGTGATGACTCTGATTCAGCATATGAGTATTGCGGTAGAGGCCTGGTTGGTTCTATGGAACCAGAATGAAATGACGAATTAGACAAGGATACAAAACCTTGAGAATCAACTAGTAGGAGAGTGGAGAAGGAGCTGAGCAATTCATTACGTGGATCAAGGATTTTTGAGATTACATGGCAACACTTGGAATCGACAAATCAAGTGAAGATCTAGCACGACGATGCGCGTGTAATTCCACCAATCGGTGCAGAATGCTTGGATGAACACAATGCTAATCAATACACTTAAATACACCAAGATTTAATGGACAACATGCTCAATACAAGATGTAATTTGCTGAATTGACAAGAGACGCACAATGAGCTGGAACGGTCGGCCTCTCTCCCTGAAATAGTGTATATTAATCTTGGTAGAATCAAGTACATAGTGTCATGGGTATTTTTGACCAGATTTCTATACCAATGCATATGAATATAGCATTGCAAATAATATGGTTGTTGGTGAAGATCTGCAACTCACACTACTCTCTTAGTGCCCATGTTTCCTACCATCATCTGCTCTCTATTATTCGGATGAAGGGAACCTTGGAAAAGCTTCCCCTATGGTTCAACTTGAGAAAGGAATGCTGAAATTAGGGTTTTCAGTCAAAAGACCAGAAACTACAATTGTTTTGCTTAATTTTAGACATTGGAAGTGTGTAGGAGAGTGAACACTACTTAGAAACACTCTTGGAAGCTTGGAAAACACACTAGCAAGCTTGGATATTGGGAAGGAGAAAGTGCAGAAAATACAGACAAACAGGCTCATGAAGGGGGACGCCTACTTCTAGAGGGAGAGAAGAGAGAGATGATGAGATGTACAACCTCGGTGTTAGGTAGAGAGGACAAGTGACTTGTGGTGCAAGCTGGGATGGACACATGGCTGGTTGCTTCCTTTGTTAAAAGGGGATAAGGTTTGGGCAGTGGGCATTGAGTTTTGTCCACCTCGGGACATCAGTGTGTGCGAATAAAGTGTGTACACACTCACTTATAAATTTGTGCTAGTTTCTAAGGCTAGGTTTTGACTAATATTTACCACATGTAACATGCCATATAACCATGTCAACAGAATGTTTCACACACGGTTGATGGGCGGGCATCCCCATACTCGGAACTACACATTGGTTAAGCAAGCATGAAAACAATATGCAAATTCAATTGCAGGCAAGCACATAAAGATGCTATGCAATGCAACATTGGTATGCACAATTGTTACGACCTTGTGTTTTTTTCCTCTGGACAACAAGCAGGTGGGCACGGGCACAGGCACGGGCACGGGATGGATAGTGTGAACAGGCATCAGTTGGATATGAAAAGGTAACCTATATATGGTGGCTAGCCCAAGTGTGAAAGGGGACAAAAAGGGATTTTATTGTTTATAAGGTTTAATAACCTTTGAGACTTAAAAATATTATTAATATTGGAGGCATGTGTTTTTAATCTTGCTTTTGGCATTTTTGAGAAAAGCGAATTGTCTCTTTAAATAGGCGAAGAGTGGCGCATGGAGTATGGCGGGCATCCCCTGGAGAGGTGGTCGCCATGTGGTCTACAGCGAGTGCCGGGTACTGTGCACAAGGGCTACAGCTGAGCGCTGTTGCTGCATGGTCTACATGCGACAGGTGCTGCAGCGCTTGGGCTACAGGCGGCTGGCCATGCTGCGCATGGTCTACAGGTGGTGAGGCTGCTGTGTACATGTGGTACAGGCAGGCAGGCAGGCGGCTGCGCCTATGGGCTGCAGCCAGCAAAGGGGCACCAGGCGGCTGGGCTACAGCCAGCAACTGGCGACGAGTCGGGCAGCCAGCAACGGACAGCCAGGCGGGCAGATTGCAGGTGAAACAGGGGGGAGGCGCTGCTGGACAGAGGCAGCCAACCACTGTATAACCCCTCTCTCTTTCATCATAAGGGCCCGTTGTGTTTTTCTCTTTTGTGTGCCATGGAAGTACGAGACTCTGAAGCAGGAGAACAAGCTACGGATACACAGGACGATGTTCATGGGAGAGATGGTGTGATTTCTCTTCGTGATGAACTTATATGTGTTCAGGGAAATTTTTCTCTCGCTTGGTGCTATGGAAAACAACCTTGGTTTTTGGCACCGTGATTGGATGGTGCATATGTGGGTTTATCTGTCATGGAAAGAGGACATTGGTTTTTCGAGAGGAAACAGAACTTTGGTATCGAGGAAACAGGCCTATGGTTTATGGGATACAGGTCTATGGTTTATTAGATACAGGTCTTTGGTTTCATGTGGAAAGCATGTCTTTGGATTCTTGTGGACGGGTTCTAGTTTTCTGGAAATTACATGCAAGCTGTGACTATAGGAAGGACATGTGGTTTGGTACAGCCCTACTGCTGTTTGGAAAAGGGTTGCGGGATCCATGTTAGCGATGGAGAAGACCTTTTCAAGCAGGGAGGTGTTGTACAAGTGTGCCTTCTCTATGGAATGCTTTGCTGTAATAACGAGAGTTCTTATTTGGAAGTCCTGGGTGAAAGTTTCGAGGGATCCTATTGGTAGAGGATTCTACAAGTTGTACTTTGTACTCAAATTTTGATCAAGTAAAGAAATACCGCAAGGGGCGCCACTGCGTTTTGGGGCCAATCGATGTCCTTGTACTATTTTGCAGGAGCACACTAGCTCCCCTTGTTTGTTTCCTTTTCCAGGTCCCCATGGGTGATGAAGTGTTTTGTGTGCGAGTGTTTGTTTCATCGCTTGCCAGATTTCTGAAGGCCGGTTTCAACAATCCCCGTTCATGAGACTATACCAAAATAGACGTGCTCCAAGCAAGTACACGAGGTACCTTATGTAGTGGAACACCAATCCTCCAAGCATTTCCGAGCTTATACACACAGGCACATGTCGCAGCAGAAAGTCAAGTCCACAATATCACATGAGTGACATCAATCCCCGACATATATTAACTGCCATGGGATGCCGGTCTAATGTACATATATAATGAGAAAGCATGGGTGGACCAATTGGGTGGCCAAATTGTGACACTCCAGGATCTTGTCCCAGAAGTATGATGGCTTGGTTACGTCATTGAACACTAAGGGGAGAAATCCTCGAACTTTTGAAGAGTTCAGTGTCATGCTCGTGGTGATTGAAGAAATATATGATGGATCATCGGCAGTGGAGCATCTCGACAAGGACTATGTTACGTACCTAATGGGGCTAACCACGTGGTTAGAGAGCCTCATCTTGGGTTAGGGGATCCTAAGGATTAGTGCAGTTGGCTAGAATAACATGGGCTAAGGGTGTAATAGAGGATCCCATAAGTTATAAGCTTTTGTTAAGTCGACATATTTCTACAGGAGCATCACTTGTTAGTTGGTCGTACCCACAAATGCGGGAAGATTTCATAGGGCAAGAGCCACACCTTTTGGTCACCTACCCTCAGACCGTTTGGGATTCGGGGCAGAGTATGTATCTCAGTTTGTGAGCAGCTTCTTCTAGCAATGGTGGATGCCGGCACCATAGTCCCAAGGAGGGCACAATGGGTGATTATCAGACTTGGGGAGGACCGGGTGGGCCTCCTCAACAATTATGTCCCTAACTCCATGGCATGTAGAGTGGATTTTTGGAGCATGATTTAGCAAGGCCTCCCTTAGGTTGATTTCTTGTGTAGAGCTTGCGGCTTGGGAGGAGCTTATCTTCACCATCACGGTTCAGGGGACAAGACCCTTGTCATCTCCCGGAGTTTGGGCGTAGCCAGGGGGAGTTTTGTTGGATATATCACCCAAATCCATTCAAAGGTTGAAAGGGGCTATGTAACCTTGATTACTTCACTCAAGACACCTCCTCAAAAGGGCGCCTACATCAAATATAGCCTAGAGGGAATATTTCTCATTTATGGCATACCCACATGGGGGAGATGGGATACCCACATGGGGGAGATGGCCTTCCATGCTTGTAAGACATCATAGATGATGTCATGTGGTCATGTACTACTTGCCTATATAAGAGGCTCTTGCTAATGAAGAAGTAACTTGTGTGTTTACATGATTATGCCTAAGCCATGTCTCATTAGTATCTCCTAATCCACTCTTAATCATGTTTCTAATCATGACATAATCATGACTATAACCATGTTTGATCCTCCTTAGCTCTTGCTAATCCACTCTCAATACCAAGAATTGGTATCAGAGCAGGTTTTACATCATCCAAAGCTCACTTATTAGGGATTAATTAGCAATTTATTAACTTAATCATATCTTATCCTCTCCTATTATCTAGGCTGAAAGACAGGCAGTCCATGGAGCTTCAATATCTCACTACCCACTTCAAGATTCACCACAAGCTTTCAGCTGCCCATTCTCAACTCAAACACGAAGGTGCTGACGGGCGGAATTAGCCAGAAATCGCCTGGAGCCAACGGCATTGCAGCAGAAACCGGCGCCTTTTTATTTGGGGGAAAACGCTGCCCCATCGCCATCGCGTCACCAAACTCTAATTCCTCAGAGCCTCAAGGGTTTTCGTAGGCTGCGAACACGCTGATCTGGTCAGAATCGCGAATGGATGCGTGGTTTGGTGGCTGTAGAACTGACAGAGCTTCTGAAGCTTCAGTTCTTAACAGTAAATTAATGGGTGATTATTCAACTTAATCACCAATGTTTTGTGCTTAAAATAGTCTCAAATCTCTGATATTTAAAGTACTTAAAGCATTAGATGCTTTGACCTAGGCCTCTACCTCCTTCAAGTACTCCAAGTGACCCAATTTTTGGAAGTTGTTTTGAAAGCATTTATCACATTGGTCACCATATACTTGATGATATTACTATATTGTGATGATGATATTGTTTACATCATTTTTTGAATCACAATGGCTGAACCATCTGATGCTGAATCATCGAACATTCAACATTTGAGGCCTAAGAAGAAAAGCAGAAAGCCGAGGAGACGGGTAAGAAACAATGTCTACAACTCAAGAGCAAACAATGTTTTAGGAGGGCATGATTGGTCTGAATTTTTCATAAATAACCTTCATCTATTTGGTGAAGGTATCTAATCTTGTAAAAGCATTAGACACTGCCCTTGAGGGATACTCAAGTGGTAAGACCTTGCTTTATCATCATGTCTACATCCTCATTCCATGTTGATAAGTTTAATGGGGTAGGCTTTCATACCTGGCAAGTTAGAGTAAGATTTATTCTCATGAAGAAAGGTCTGTGGGGAGTTGCTAGTGGAAAGGAGAAAAAACCTACCACTAGAGATGGTGAACAAGGATGGTTACCTAGAGATGAGAAAGCTTTTGCCATAATTGCATTAGGTCTAAGTGACAACTACATACATCATATCTCTAATGCAAACAACTCAGCTGAAGCATGGGAAATCTTAGAGAAATTATTTGGGGCAAAAGGGAAGCATTCCAAGATAGGGCTGAAAATCCAATTCTTTAAACTTGAAAAGAAAGCTTCTGAGTCTTTACCTACTCATCTTAATTATATGAAAAGCCTAATGTCACAACTTGCAACAATAGGAGCACCAATAGATGAGGAAGATGCCATTGCAGTTTTATTGAAAAGCATGCCTTATGATGAATATGGGCACTTAGTGTCAACTCTCATGAATCTTCCGGATCCTACTTTAGAAGCCATTGAAGCTGCACTCCTTGAGGAGTACAAGAAGAAGCAAGAGAATATAGGGATAATGGAAGGGGCATACTTCTCCAACAACAAGTCACACTTCAAGAAGAAGAACTTCATCGACACAAAAGGAAAGAAGAAGACTTGTGGATTCTGCGGCAAGGACAATCATATTGAAGAAAATTGTTTCTTCAAACAAAAGGCACAAAAGGCATTTCTCGCAAGTCAAGACAAAGAAGAGCTGCAAGAAGAGGCCTCCGAAGAGGCCAATTTTATCGAAGAAGATTGGGCCTTTTGAGTAAAATCAAGGGATAGCCCATACCATGTTTAAAAACCTCTCCATCCTAAACATAACTATCTCATTGTAAGCTTTACTATGGTATTCTAGCATCATCCATCATTGCTAGCATTGTAAACCTAACTGGAATAAGACCTACGGGCACCAGCATGGTCATCATAACTAGTTTTTGTATGTTGTAACTAGAACTTAGAATTGCCATCATAAAGGTAGCATTGTCATGGATTTGGTTGAAGGAGGGTTTGTTGGATATATCACCCAAATCCATTCAAAGGTTGAAAGGGGCTATGTAACCTTGATTACTTCACTCAAGACACCTCCTCAAAAGGGCGCCTACATCAAATATAGCCTAGAGGGAATATTTCTCATTTATGGCATACCCACATGGGGGAGATGGGATACCCACATGGGGGAGATGGCCTTCCATGCTTGTAAGACATCATAGATGATGTCATGTGGTCATGTACTACTTGCCTATATAAGAGGCTCTTGCTAATGAAGAAGTAACTTGTGTGTTTACATGATTATGCCTAAGCCATGTCTCATTAGTATCTCCTAATCCACTCTTAATCATGTTTCTAATCATGACATAATCATGACTATAACCATGTTTGATCCTCCTTAGCTCTTGCTAATCCACTCTCAATACCAAGAAGTTTGAGATTCTCCAGATTTGGAGGAGGTATCCAACGTCGCACCTGTTGTGCCCTCATGAAAGGCCAAGCTCTCCCATAGCTCCTCAATCCTCCAACAAATCTGGAGGTCCTGGATCAAGCTCTTGAGTATGCAGAGGCTCTACTATCCATCATGTCGCCAAGGGTCATCTAGAGAGAGAATGACGGGTGAATGGTCCTAAAAGGTAGTGCCAGCTAAAACATCCACCAAACCACCTCCTCCATAAGCCCACTGGTCAATCAACATAGAAACGGTCTAGACAGGAGTGGTAGGAGTCTCTGCCTGAGCCTAGCCTTCCTTCAATGCTTGCAAGAGCTTAGACCAAGCTAGCAGAGCTTAGAGAGCAGGAGAGTCTCTGCCTGAGCCTAGTCTCCCTTCAATGCTTGTAAGAGCGCACCCTGAACAGTCCATGGGACATTTGGCATGCTCGTCATAGAGGGCACTACCATGCTACCTGCAGAGTCCATTCAGAGCATATGGACGGACATCATACACATGCGGAAGTGCCGAGAGGCTTATTTGTGGATTTGGACTCTGGAGCAGCAGTCCTTTCCTCAGGGTCAGATACATTGAGGTTACTTGGCTTTACAGGTCACGTGTTTGCCCCCTCCCTCCCCCCCAACAATTGTATGAGATTGCCTTTCTTCGAGAGCGCCCAGCCAGCAAGGAAGAGTCCCTCTCTGTCCCCTATTGTTTTTCATGTCTCCCTTGATTGAGATTGGGTCACGTACTTAGCCATTTCAACTAAACTAAACTTAGAGTAGGCCTTGTTTAGTCTTTTTGTAATTCTTTCTCGCTCTAGCTTAATATAGACATAGTTTGGTTATTTCCTATGTTTTGTGATTCTTTGTTGTTATACCTTATAGCAGACTTTGAGTGCTAGTCTCTATCATGGTTGAGTATGCCCATCACCTCCGGAGAGTGATAGAACCTCGGTTTGCTGGTTTTATAAAGCATGTTCTTTTGGACTAACCTTACACAAACTTGCACCTACTCTTGGGCATTGATGACGTGAGTAGGGATGTCATAGCTTATTGTCCACGCTATGCATGATAGAGTTGATGAACCTACACTTCATGTTCGGACAGACATTGGAGTTAATGGTTGCACTTTTGAGTTGAAGTCCTTTTTAAAGTTTAGCTTAATGTTTGGTTCTGGCTCTTAAGTGCTTTAGGTCTAGAGTTTACAGTTCTCTGTTTTGCTATTTTGTGTTGTTGTTTAGTATCTCAGCTCAAAAGGTTTAAGTCCTTATTAAGAAGAAGTGTGTATGCTTTTGTGTGTGCGTGTTTTTTAATTTTTATTCTTTAAAGTTTCTTTAATTCATGTAATTGTTTTGTTTTGTTTTCTTGTTTCTTGTTTTTTGTTTTTGTTTTTTTGGTTTTTTGGTTTTTTGTTTGTTTTGTTTTGTTTGGTTTGTTTGTTTGTTTGTTTGTTTGTTTGTTTGTTTTTTTGTTAATGTCTTAATTAAAAGTCTTCGTTTGACATTATCTTTTGATTTCCTCTCCTTAGTAGCTAGATTTGTTAGTTTATTTATTTTTGATCTTTCAAATGCTTTGTTTTTGTCTTTGTCCTTCACTATTATTTCTTTCTCAAATCTCTCAATTCATAAGTTCAGATTTTTTTGACCCTACGAAGGTATATATATAAATAGATGTCAGTGAGAGCAGAGCCTACAATTGGAGGAGGAGGAAGATGTTCCGATAGCCTCTTCAGTTTCCATGGTGGTTGGTCAGTTGTCATCACGAGTTGTCACTCCAGTTTCCGACCAGATACAATAGGGAGTGATGGATCTAGTTGGAATTGGAGCAAATATGCACATCATATGCTGGAGTGCTCCAAGTTAGGAGGAGGGGATGTCATGTGCACCTCCTAATTTGGGTGCTTATGGACACGGTTTAATGCAACTGCCTAAAGGACAAGATCAGAGGCCGTGTATGGGCAGCCGGACAAAGAGAAGATCACACGTGTGGAGGGTGTCTAGGCTGTTGGAGTATGCACAGGCGAAAGCATAGGCAAAGAGAGAGAGAGAGAGAGAGAGAGAGAAGGAGAGTAAGGTTGTTAGAGGCGTCAGAGGTGTTTGGTACGAGGCGGGTATGGTATGCGCCTCGGAAGACCTGTATTTTTTAGACGTTAGAGGCGTGTTAGAGGCATCTATTATAGTGAGTGTGTGTGTGTGTGTGTGTGGAGAGAGAGAGAGAGAGAGAGAGAGAGAGAGAGAGAGAGAGAGAGAGAGAGACATCTACTAAAGATCCAATGGGCCTATGAGACCAAAGTGATACAATAATGTTCATGGCATATCTTATCATGGAATGGAAAATAAAACATAAACATAGCTATCTTACTAGGGTGATACAAAACTGTCCATGGAAACTCATCATGGAATACTAAGAACACAGAAACATAAGAGCAGCATCAGCTTCGAGTAGATGGTATACCACTCTCCAAAATATCAAGCATGGGGCTAATGAGTATGGCTGAGAGGTCTCTCTCAACTATGTCACGTGGAAAGGTAGCTCGATGGCGGTGGAGCATGTCTAGGATCTGGAGCTGATGAGGTGATCGTGGCCAACGGCTGGGGCCAGGGGCATCGGGCACGTCGGAGTGCGGAGGTGTCATGTGCATCCGTTCATCCCAATGCTCATAGACATGTATATTCTCATTAGCAAATATATGGGTAGATTCAGGGGCAGATTTAGAGCAGATTTTGCAGCCCTACAAGCTCCCGGAAGTGCCCAAGACATAGCCCAATGGTTGGGACACCTTTTGGGCATAGTTTGGACACAAAATATGACTGTTTGGACAATGTTTTGTGGGAAAAATAGTTTAAACCGACTTGATTACGAATTCATTCCTTTTCCTATAAATAGGATCATTAGGCATTCATTAGAATGATCATTCAAAGATCAAGAGGATCCATTTGTCAGAGTGTGCAAGGCAGCAAGGACATAGTGGTGGATCAGCAGGAGCTTCTCTTGTTCGATAGCAAGTAGAGAGTTGCAAGGATCTTTGGTATGCATCATGAAGCTGTGAATCAGCAAGATCATTGTATATATAGCATGTTTTGGCAATATACAGTAGATTAGGTCTATCTCTCCTTCTCTTTTGTGTCTTTGCTAAACATAGGATTAGCGTTATCTTCTTTGCTTAGCGTTAATCATGAACACGCTTCTGCAACGCATGTTACATTGGTATCAGAGCTTAGGTCATCCTAGGACAGCCCTTAGCTTATGTTTGGTGCATGCTGAATTAGGGTTTTTGAAATTAGGGTTTGCGTTTTAGAGACAAGTGCATAAATAGAGAGAGAGGGAGTCAGACACAGTCTTGGGTCCTGAATACCCCCTATAGGGCCCCCCACCACGAATGGTGTATTTGCTTTATTAGAATGATGCAAATCTGTAAACAATATTCTGGTTCTTCACCTTTCACCTTCACCTTGACCGAGAGCTTTCCCCTTGGTTGTCCTCACCCTTGGAAGACTTATGTCCTTTGTGAATGCTAAGATGAATGACTGAAATCTGCCTACGCTATTTATAGGCCCTAATGATGCTAGTCAATGGGTCCTGTAACTATTTGGCCCTCCTAGCTCTATTTCACATGATGAAACCCATGCCCCGACACAAGATAGCTGGGAGACAAGGTCCCTTAGCACCATTCGTGGTCAAAAAGCAAGAAAAAGTAAAAAGTCAAACAAGATTGACCGCGAGCCAAGGGCGCCATTAGAAAGAGGAGATTGAGCCGGACCAAAAAGCTAAAAGCCCCTTTTTCAAAAAGTAGTTCCAAGGCCAAAAAGCAAGGCCCTAAAGCTAGAAAAGCAAAACAAGAATTTTTTACTAAAGTTGAGTAATATTTTACTTTAAAAAGACCAAAAGCAAAGTAAAAGGCAAAAGCAAAGCAAAAGCATCACTTTTTGGCAAAGAGCAAGGCTTTCCCAAGTATAAAAGAAGCACGAGCCTCTGTTTGGAGCATCAAGTTAAAGAAGAACCTATTCATCGCGTTGCCATCTTCATCGGGCTGATTTACAGCAGGGCATTTCAACCTTGAACTATTGCATATGGGACGGATATTTGATGATGCAAAAGCGCTTGTGTGTGGATAAGGGTTTACGGGTTAAGGTGATGCACCGCCGTATGCAGGGCATTGAAGAGTTCTTGTCACTACGCAGGCCTTGGAGAGGTACTTTTTCTAGCCAAACATGCGCAAAGACATAGATGTTTATGTGCGAGAATGTATGGTTTGCTAGAAAGTGAAGTTTGATAGGCATAAGACACCCGGTTTGCTTTAACCGTTGCCTGTTCCGGATCAACCATGGGACATGGATTTTATCATGGATTTACCTAAAACGCAGCAAAGAAATGATGTCATATGGACCATCATTGACAGGTTTAGCAAGCAAGCTCTTTTCATTCCTGTGCAAAAGAATATTAAGCATAAGCACATTGCAAGAATATTCTTGGCCCAGATTTTCAAGCATCATGGTATGCCTCTAAGACTATTGTGGGAGATCAGGATCTGAGAGCCACAAGTTTATTCTGGTGGGCTTTATTTGATAATATGGGCACAAAGCTGAATTTTCCATCAGCATATCATCCTCGGATGGATGGGCAAAGTGAAATTGCAAATTCAGCTGAACTTGATTTGCTCAAATGCTATGTGGCTGAGCGGAAACTAGAGTGGGAGATGTACTTGCCTCTTGTGGAGTTTGCTTATAACAATATGGTGCACACCTCCACTGGGAAAGCACCCTTTGAGATGGTTTATGGCAGGATGGTACTTCCACCTATCCTTCACACGAAGGATGAAATCTTTGTTGTGGATGAGTATGTTAGAGATCTGGACAAAGCTTTCTCACAAGTACGTACAGCCAAACAAAGAACTCAAGAAAAGCATAAGAAAGCTGCAGATAAACATCGTAGACAAGTGGATTTCAAAGAGGGTTTGAGAAGGCACACCTTCAAAAGCAACCTAGCAAGGAAGGCAAGTGCCCAAAGCTGTCTCCCCGGTACTATGGGCCATTCCAAGTATTGGAACGGATTAATGAGGTGGCTTTCAAGCTTGCTTTGCCTGAACACTGGCGCATACATAATGCTTTTTATGTCAACCTCCTCAAGAAATATGTGGGTCTTGAGCCGCTTGATCCGGTTATTGAGGACCAACCTGAAATTGATGTGCTTCAACTAGAACAGATTGTGTTTCATAAGGAACGGAGAGTTGTTGGTGGCAAGCTTATCCGCAGGTTCCTTGTGAAGTTTAAGAACTACCCCGCTCTGGATGTGAAATGGGTAGATGAAGACTACTTCAAGGATTATCCGGATCTTCTACAAGTTTATTTGGCCGCTTTTCAGTTGCGGACAACTAATTAGAAGCCGGGGAGAATGTCATATTTCTGACTATACACATGTGGAGGAACACCATAGAAGGGTAGGTATAGACCCTAGTGTGTCTTCCAGGCATGGTTTAGTACATGTGAAAGGACTCCATGGAAGGATTGAGATCCTAGTATGAGCTCCTGGCATGGTTTGTTACATGTGGGAGGACTCCATGGAAGGATTGAGATCCTGGTGTGAGCTCGACATGATTGGTTACATGTAGAAGGGCTCCATGAAAGGATTGATATCCTGGTGTGAGTTCCTAGCATGACTCGGTACGTATCGAAGGGCTTCATGGAAGGGTGGATACCCTGGTGAGAGTTCCTAGCATGCTGATGAAGTCTCATGGAAAGGTGGACACCCTGGTGAGCATTCTTTATACTTGTATGGGCGATGCCCGAGACGGGTTCGGTACAAGATGAATAAGTTGGGAGATGGAATCCATAATATTATGCATAAAGCATTTGTGTGTGTTTTGACATGCATGAATGACTTGTCTTGACTGCCTGAACAATGCTTGGTACTTCTGCTTGTGATTGTCCATGGGCTCCGAGGACGCCTGGAAACTGTGCACACTTGTTTGGGACGGAGGCGATGGTCTTTATCTGTTTTGCAGGTGGTAAGTAACCCCAAACTCAATTTACAACTTATGTTTTATTATACGAAGGTTTATGAGTGCAAGTGTTCACATACACTTCAATTTGGGTGGACAAATTATAAAGTGTTCACTTACACTTAAGTTTGGGCAGACAATTTTTAAAGTGTTCACATCAAGAGAACCAGTTTTTAATAAAACTTCGCCATTACTTAAGGTGGGCAGCCCATCGAGCCATAATAGATCCACGAGTTGCTATTCTGGGAGGGGAAGTCCAAAATCAACTAGGCACCCCCCTTTCCAGCTGTTTTTGGAGGTGGAACACCCTGATCTTCACACAGGTGTCAGGTTGGCATGCAAAAACAGCTCTTGAGAGCTGGTCGACTACTGGCAGGGCTGATTTATAGCTGGTTGCTTGCCTCCATAGCTTCTACAGACAAAAGCGATTCTTCTCTCTCCCCCTTGAAGCAGGCGACCCCTTCTAGCTTCTCTACAGGGCTGGTCGACTGCTGTACAGCAGGTTTCAGGGCTGAGATTTGATGCTCTGAAGGCTCTGGGTTCAAGGAAAACAACAGGGCACCCATCTCATCTCTCGGGGTGACCTGGACAGCATGTTTGCAGGCTGAAAACAGTGCTGTTCAGTCCGATTCAGTAAGGTTCTTCGCAACAAATTCGAAAGCAAACATTATCTGAACCTACGTGAAGCCTGTGGCTCTAAGGGTAGAACCTTCGGGTGGCCAGAGCCAAGGTTTTCATGGCTGGTTATTCGGGATAGCACCACTGCTAGAGGGTGTGATTACGTACTAGAGTGTGTTTTTTCTGTTGTAATCAGCCCAAAAACCCTAACTCTAGAGTTCTACATGCTTTCTAAACTCCCTAGGATCATGCTAGGCTGAAAACTAGACTTTCTAGCACTATACTATGCTGAAAATGAGCAAAAAGCTGATGCAAAAACGCAGATTTAACGCAAAAACGCAAACCCTAATCTTGCTCGTAAACTGTCACGTGCATCCCGCACTTGGATGCCACGTAGACATTCTGTACAGTAGGTGCAGGACCTGGGATGGTGAACTGGTCCCATGTGAGCCCAGTCCGGGACGAGTCAGCCAGGGATCCATCTCAGTCGTCCGAGGTCAGGTGTGCATTGTCCTGCACATGAAGCAGTGCCAGTCCGCGCTGTGAGTCTCCCTCTGGAATGATGTCAGATGTGCTGAGTATCTGGTTTGCAACTGGATGCCAGGCCTCTGTAGGCATGTAGTTTGCATGTAGAGATGGGGCCAGCCCATAGGGCTACCCCAGGGCAAGGATTTGCATAATTAGCATGGGCATGGGGGAGGTATAGAACCACCCCCAAGGGGCCAGGAGGGCCCAAGATATTGCCCACCAGCCAAGGCAAGGGCTGGAGGGGCTGTCGGCCAGCTCCAGAGCTTCTGGACAGGCAGCCGACAGAGATTAAAGCCCTAAACAGCAGGCGGCCAGGTGTGGGGGGCAGTCCCACACCCATGCGCAGCATGCCCAGCAGCCAGGGTGCTGTCCAGAAGCATGCGCAGGCTGGACAGCAGGGATTACAAGTGTGAAAACACTTTATTAAGGTGTGTGAGTATTTTATTAAAAATACTCAGTCGTGGGCTGTCCTGAAGCCAGCCGACTGCATGAAGGGAGTAGTATAAAAGCCCAGCCCATAATTCATTGTAGTCATCTCATAATTCACCAAGTGCTCCAAGCAACCAAGGGCCAGGACAGCCAAGAACATTGCTAAAGCAAAGGGGTGAAGGACTGAAGGTCAAGGGCAGGTTTTTCCAGCCAAGAAAAGGTCAAGTACTTTGTATTTGTTTTCAGATTTACATCATTCTAATAAAGCAAATACACCATCCGTGGTGGGGGCCCTACAGAGGGTAATTGGGACCCAATACTGTGTCCTTCTCCATCTCCCCCTTCTCTCTCTATTTTCTGCACATCGTCTTTCAGTTTGTGCGTTAATTCCGTCGCGAAAAGAGTGCTGTTTTCTGAGTTTTGAAGTACTGATCCTTCTCCGAAGCTTCCGCATATTACATAAACCCTCTATCTTGTGTGTTATCTTCGTCATGAAAGATTGCTGAATTTTGTCCATTGAAGTTACTGATTCTACCCATCAAGTCGTGCGAATCTTCTCTCTCTCTCTCTCTCTCTCTCTCTCTCTCTCCACGACTCCCTCCCTCTCTCCTTCCTATCTATTGACCTTTCATGAATTTCGCAAAAGCACCAAGAGGCGAGCAAGCCACAAGGAAAATGATAACCAAGCTTACTTCTTGAGCTCATGGAAGGAATTCTTCCTTATGGATTTTTAAAGGTGTACGGGAGACAAATATAAAACAAATATATTTTAAAAGCTATGACGTAACTCTACGTTACAAGAATCAATCAAAGAGCATTTGGCATAGAAGTCAAATGACAGTATATATATACGTGGAAGTAACATCAACATGCATAGGGCTTGAGAAAAGTCCTAGTCCATTTTACTGTATCTGCTTACACAAGCAGCAGAAACCAGAAAGTGGAGTTTTGACAGGGAAACAATGGTTGTAGCAAGGCTTAGGCAGGGGGGATCATGAAATAGATGCCTA
Organism: Cibotium barometz; assembly: GCF_041138505.1. Classification (NCBI taxonomy): domain Eukaryota; kingdom Viridiplantae; phylum Streptophyta; class Polypodiopsida; order Cyatheales; family Cibotiaceae; genus Cibotium; species Cibotium barometz. The sequence continues at coordinate 6,205,860 of NC_141061.1, forward strand.
TTTGAAGATGCACAGTGCATGCTTCCTAGAATAGGGTCTGAGTGTGGCAGCAACACCAGAGCTATTTGCTCTGGTGGGTGTCAAATCAAAGCATGCATGAGTTTCTCTTTTTCATTTCTTTTAAACGTTTCAATAGTTGAAAGTTCTTGTGGTCTGCCATGGTGGTATGTTGGTATTTTTCTTCAATTTTACCAAATTTTTTGGTTGGCTTGTTCTTTTCCTTTTATATTCAGCCATCTTATAATGAAGTGTTTTGTACTTGAATATACTATAACACAAACTGGCAAAAAGAAATCAAGACATGATTTGCTAAAATATTTCAAGATGTGATTTTAACTGATTTTTTGGCTTGCAACCAACAGTTGGTCAGTGCACCCGTTACATCCACTGTGCCAGCCAATGCATCAGCAGCTAAGGTTCCACAGGCAAGTGCTGCTAATGGAGATGACATTGGCATTGACAGTGATTTGCAGGCTCGCCTTGATAATCTTCGGAAGATGTGATGTGATTTAATTTAGCAGGAGATATTTGAGCTGTTCTTTTAAGTTGGAAGACTATGTTATCAAAAGGTGCCCGTTATAGGTGCTTGCTTATGTTTCCGAGTGAGACTATGCACATTCTCTGGTTTCATGATCACACAAGTTGTAAACTTCTTTTCCTACCATATTTCAGAAAAACAGTTGCTCAAAGCACTCTGTACAGTTCCTTTGAGAAAACATTGTTTATTGTCCAGACCCATGTACGTATGTGATATCCTTTTTACTTTCGCGCAACACCAATTTATCTGGAATTATTTGACAAGTGCTTTGTTTTTGAAGAATCTCAAGAGATGGTCATATTGATCTTTTGCTGAAGATACATGTACGGGAGCATTGCAAGCAGATTATCAGAAGTCATGATATTGTTTGTTTATTTGCGATTTCATGGCTGCAATGGTGCTCTATTATTCTAGTGGTCCTCTCTCTCTCTCTCTCTCTCTCTCTCTCTCACACACACACACACACACACAATCCATCCAAAAAAAAAAGAAACTAGTGGAAGTTTCAAAGTAGTATGCTTGCGGAGGCATAATATTTAGGACTTCAAGACATGGCTTGGCCATCTTTTCCCAACATTTTTTGGTAATTATGCTTACTCCCACACCTCCATCTATTGTGATACCCCTAGTGACTGGTAGTGATGCATTAGACTCATCACCTTCAAAATGTTAGTCTAGTTTATTGAGTGGAATTTTAACCAGAAACTTAGTATTTTCTTCTTCCACTAGGGGTTTTGATTCGGGCATGACTCCAGGTGTTTCCATTGCATGATGGGTGTGTGCCTTATGCATGTCTACGAATGGTGGTAATCCTATGTAGAGTTCTCCATTAATGGTGGCGTGCCTTATGCATGTTTGTGAATGGTGGTAATTCTACGTTGAGTTCTCCATTAAGAAGAGATCTCATTGCTACAAATAGCTCTCAGGATCAATTAGGCGGTTATAATTATGCTTATCTATAAAGTCATAAAATCTAGCAGTTTAGGAATATTTAGAGGCAAATCCATCACCGTCTTTTTCATAGCAACGTGTCGGTGAAATTGGAATATCCATCTTTAAGATAAGCTTAGGGTTATCATACTCTAATTGTTCCCTGAATCAATCAAGTCTCAATCTCTTCTATGATGGCACTTGGTACTTTTAGGGTTTGTGAGTCTTGATAGGTATGAAGGTGCTAGGATGCACAATGTCTGAGGTTCTCACCTATTTGGGTTTTGGTTCTAATTCCTCGTGTCTTAATAACTAAATCCCGAGCTATTGAACTTGCTCAATCTCCTTTTGAGGGTCAAGATAAGAATCTAGATTTGCTTTGCATGATTTAGTTTCAAGAGCTCTGGTTTCCTTTCTTGTCTCATTTTGGTTTTGGTTTGTATGTCCCTACTGTGTTTAGAATGAGCTCATGTATCCAAGGAATCTGAGTCCTCATGTATGTCCTTTATGAAGGTTGGTTCTTGTGGTATTTCCAAGTTTTTCTTTTTCATTGCTCTTACTTTTCCATTCTTAACTGATTTTTTTCTGTTGAGATTTAAGCTCGATGTCAGCTTGTGCCAACTGCACTATGTGCTGGCATGTTAGGTAGCAGCATGTGTGAGACATAAATGACTACGTCCAGCTGGTCATAGTGTGTGGACATTAGCTAGGGTTAGCTGTGTGTGGACACAACACCTAGTGTGTGTTGTGTATTATGGATTATGGCTTTATGCATTGTGTGAGAAGGGAGATGGCTTTCCTCTATGGTTAGGGTTTGCTCCTGTGTGTGTCTCTCCTCTCCCTCTACCTGTTTTTCATCATGGTATCAGAGCCTGGTGCTCTCTATTAGGGTTTATGAGTGAGTGAGAGAAGAGGGAGAAGAAGTTGTGAAGAAAAGCTGTGAAGCTTGCCATTGATGCTGTGAAGCTTGGAGCACACCGATTTCTATCAGATCTGAGAGCTTGGCCTATCGGGTAAGGACTACTAAACACCCTCGAGCGGATTGCAGGTGATTCAAGCACAAACAAGGCTAATTAGGGTTGCCTAAAGCAAAAGAAAATTTTGATTTTTTGCAAGCTTTGCATTGGAGCTTTAAAGCGGTGATGTATTGTGAAAATAGATGCAATCTGGCAAAGGAACATATTGGCAACTCATGTGCAAGTTCTACATTGAATTTGGAGCCAAGTTGATGCATTTATGTGTGAGGAAAATCACTGGTTTGAATCCTTCACAAAAACAGAGAAATGATACTCATTGTGGATGCAATTAAAGCTAGGTTTTTTGTAAAAATCAATCAATTGATGGATTGAGTACATGCCTAGGAGTGTTGGGCACCCATATCTACCTTCAAACAACCTCATGAACTCATCAATTCCCCTCAGGAGCAGGCGGCGCAGCCAGATATGCAGAAACAGAGCAGTTTTTCACCTTTTTGCTAAGTGGAGGCCAAATTTCACTTGTGTGGTTGATTAAACCCAAATTTTGCTTAGCAATTGTGTAATACACAAATCCAAGGAGGTTGCTATATGATTGGTTGGAGCAATTATGAATTATGGAGCTGGAAATGAGCTGATTAAACAGGCTGTCTACTGTGATTAGTGAAACAGAGTGTGATTAATCGGCTAATTACTCTCTCATCTTAAACAATTGGTCTAATTCCTTTTACATGGAGTTAGTGGACATCATTGCTAAGCTAATGAATGCCTGATCTCCTAATTTGGACAAGCATTGAAGAAATTAGAGCAATTCTGCTATTGGTTTTTACTAGTTTTTCTGGTTTTTCTCAAAACAGAGAAGGGCGTTTGAAAAATTTGATATGTACGTACCTTGGTTGGTGTTGATATGCAACATTGAGCTTGTTTAGGTGTCAATGCAAGTTATCCACACTTGATTGAACCATTACATTGCAATTTGAAGCCTTGGAAAGCGCGCCAAAACAGGGTACCTTGGACTGCGTATGCCAGTTCATTTTGGATGCAATCAGTTTGATTTTCTACATCAAAAGTAAAGTTTGTTGAGTACTTTGGAGTATTTGGAACACTTATTAGAGTGTGGTTGAGCCGAGGAAGGCTCGTTTATAGATTTGGACGTGTGCGGAAGGTGCATTTGCATTGAGCAAATATGTCAGACAACCCAAGACAAATTGTGGGTGAAAAGTTGGATAGGAAGTAGTTCCAGGCATGGAAGTACAGGATTAAAAGTTTTCTGAAGGGAAAAGGTTTTTGGAATCTTATTACAGGTGCTGAGCCAGAGCCGGAACTACCCCGACAACCTACACAGCAACAACAGGTTATAGCTCATAAATAAGCAATGGTCAGAAAGAGCATACAAAGTTTTGTATTACTTGTCTATATGTATCTCGGATGCTATACTCATACATATACAAGATGCTGAGAATCCCAAGGATGCATGGGATACATTGGTAAAGCTTTTTGATACAGACACTAGTGCTCGCAAGTCTCAGTTGCAAACAACAACAGATTCATAATGTGAAACGGAAAGGAAGGAGCATCCATGATTATGTACAAGAGATAAAGAAGTATGCAGATGCATTGGCAACAATCAATGCTCCCATGCGTGATGATGATTTGGTAGACATTACCTTGGGTGGTCTTGGCAAGGAGTATAAGTCTTTTGATACATCCATCTCGGTTCAGAGTACAGGTTTACCAGATTTTGATTTGTTGGTTTCACTCTTGCTTGTTGAGGAAATCAAACTCAGTGACTCTTTTCATGATGCATCTACTAGCCATGATGATAATGGTAGAAATCAGGCTTTCTATTCATTCACAAAGGGGATTTAGAGACAGGGGGAGATTTGCATCACGTGGCCGTGGATGGTAGGATAGGTCACCACAACAGAATTTTCAGCCTACATATGGTGCTAGAGGTGGTCGTGGATATACACCTCAGAGAGGCAGAGGTAATCCTCGTGGTAGAGGACATTGGCAAAGCCAACAAACATCTATGCAAAATGTGGAATGCCATTACTGTGAGAAATTTGGTCATATGGCACGTGATTGTTTCCGGAAACAAAATGATTTGAGAGGGGGTAGAGCCCAACATGGTGGACATTATGCACAACATGGTGGAAATTATGCAAGTGGTGGAAATTATGCATCAAGCAATAATGATGGTAGCGCAAATCACTTGTTTGCCACCATGAAACATGTTGTGGGATCTATGATAACGAATGGTGAAAGTGATGACACTTGGTATATGGACTCTGGAGCATCAAACCATATGACTTGTCATGGCGAATGGTTTGAGCATATGACGCCATGGGAAGTTTCCTATCCGCCAAGCTCGAGCATGGCTCAAGTGCTCCACCATAGCCACTCGTCATCGTTGTCCTCCCGCACTCATTTTGTCACACCGAGACGGTTGCTCTAATCTAACGGAAGATGCAAGCTCTCTTGGCGGCGAAGATCGTGTGGGATCTCCACGGAAGAGGATCGCGTTGGTTAGCCTAATCATGAGAGAGAGAGAGAGAGAGAGAGAGAGAGAGAGAGAGAGAGAGAGAGAGAGAGAGAGAGAGAGATATTAAGCATCTACTAAAGACCCAATGGGCCTATGAGACCAAAGTGGTACAATAATGTCCATGGCATATCTCATCATGGAATGGAAAATAAAACAGAATGAAAACATAAATATAGCTATCTCACTGGGGTGATACAAAACTATCCATGGAAACTCGTCACATGGGAGCAACATCAGCTCCAAGTAGATAGTATACCACTCTCCAAAATGTTAAGCATGGGGTTGATGAGTATGGCCGAGAGGTCTCCCTCAGCTATGTCACGTGGAAAGGCAGCTCGATGGTGGTGGAGCATGTCCTGGATCATGAGCTGATGAGGTGATCGTGGCCGACGGGGGGGTCGAGGGCGTCGGGCATGTTGGAGTGCAGACGCTCTGGTCCGAGGTAACTCCTCCCGGGCGGGGTAGGTCCAGAGCATCTCGTGGAGGGTCCACAAGATCCACTATGTCAGTGTCCTCCACCTCCTGGGTTCGGAAGAAACTGGTGATGGTTGGCTATGCCGAGGGAGGGGGTGGGGTGGCTGGGGCCTGTGTCTCAAGAAGAAGGTGTCCCTATGTCTACAGAGCTCAAGCAGAAAGAGGCCCAGGCAATGCTAGTCCTGGAAGTCAATGATCCTGGAGAGTGGACCGAATCCCTCATGAGATAAACAGTGAAACCTCTCGCGGATCTCATAGTATACTGGGCAGCGGCATATGTAATGCTCCTCCGTTGTCTCAACCTCTATGTGGCATAGTCGACAGATCCTCTCCTCTCTGGGTGTCCGTACGAGCTTCCCAGCTCTGAAGATGCGCTCAGCTCTACTTGTCTCCACTTTGAGGCGGTGGGAAGAAACCTGTATCTGGCCAATCGCAATCCGCATGGCATGGGACATGTGAACACTCAAGTAGCCCGACTGATGGATGAATCCATCCTCAGTGAGTGTGAGGAAGTGGTCTCTGTAAAAGTGCATCTTCTTCGTGGGGAGCTCCGAGGGTGTGATCCATGTGCAATGTGTGTAGAGGCTAAGAAGATCTGATCGGATAACCCGGTTGGTATCCTCGTGAGACAGCCAAAAAAAGGGGAGTCCAAACTGTACTGAAGGGGGGGTAGGCGGTCCATGCAGAGCCCATCTACTAAGAACCAAGTGGAAACTAGTGTATACCATATGCCAGAGTGCCCCTCAAGTGCTAGCTGTCTAGAGGACTCCAGGGCAAGCCTCGAATACCTGTGGTGGGGATCCATGTGACTAATGCGATGAAGGTATGTGACTGTCTGGAAGAGTGCCTCCACTACCATCGGGGCTACAACAAACTCTGCCTGGATAATTTGGTGTGGGACTGATGGTTTGCTGCGGATCATACGGGAGAACATCATGACCTGGGGCCTCTCAACTCGCTGCCAATCCTCATCGGATAAATTTGGCCCCCAGAAAGTTGCTCCATACATCAAGGTTGGTGTGACGAGGGTGTCAAAAAGCTAGCCCTTCGTCCTGGGCTCCTGGAAATGTGCCTAGAAGCACTGCCGCTCAAGTAAGCTCAAGGCTGCATATCCTTGTGTCACTCTAGCATGTGCTGCGAGAAGCATGGTAAAGCGTGGGCCACTGAAAGTGACACCATGGTAGACATAGGATGAGACAATCTCCACAGGATCCCCTCTATATGTGAAGCTCAATCTGGATGTGACAGGGCGAGAGGTATTGAAGACCATTACCTTGGTTTTGCCAAGGCTAACAGAGAGGTCTTGCTGAGTGCAAAAGTCATGTAAGGCATCCAACTGTCTCTGAAGCCCTTCGGCTGAGTTTGAGAGGAGGACGATGTCATCTGCATAAAGTAGTATGGGGATTAATATGCCTGCTAGTGTGGGACCAGCCCCGCCTAATCCATCAATGAAGCTCGAGATCTCATCAATGTAGAGGCCGAAAAGAGTGGGTGATAGAGGGCAGCCCTGTTTCACCCCAATGGTGCTGGCAATCTCCTGTGATGTACCTCCTGGGGCTCTCACTCGTCCGGTGATGGACTCATAGAGGGCGATGATGCTCCAAACCATGGTGGGTTGAGTTCTGGTGGTAGTTCAAGGGCAGTAGAAGACTTACCAGTTTAGTGTGGGTGGAGTGAGAATACCCTTTGTGGAAGCAGTTGGCGGGAGCAGAGGATCATAGTTAATGCACTCCCCGTTCTAGAGGATTATTGTGACCTTGCCTTGGGGAAGCTTGAGGGTAGCTGTGTTGTTAGCTGAGTTAATTGTACTTGAAATATTTTGCACCCAGCTTCTGTCAACAAGGGTGACTGAGTCTTTTGTTTCACCTATGGGAACCACATAAAACTTACAAGCCAATGGGCTAGATACAGTATGTATAGTTTATGTAAAAGACCCAAGGCTTTGTATGTGTTGTCCACTTAGTAATTGAACTTTGGCATGGGCAATTTTAGAGAGGGTTTGCCTAGAGAGACCCATGTTTCCCATGGCAAAAGATTATGGCTGGTTGTGGGAGATAGCAAGGCATGTTTTCTTTGCATGTTTCTACCAAAGGGGAAAGATCTATCTAGACCCAAAGGGTGGTTGTTTCAGGTTGTGGAGCTATACTTACAATCAGGGTGTTAAGCAAGGCAATGGCCTTGTAGGGTTCATGAATGGTCTGGCTATTTGGGAGCACAAATTGTGTGCCAAGTTTGCGACCTAGTGTCAAGTGTAGCAAGGATTTGAAGCCAATCGTGTCGACTTCATCACTATTGACAAAAGCGACCATACATGGCACCTGCGCATCATCAAGGGCTTGATGACAAGCCTCGCAAATTAAGAGATCATTGGTCCTGGTGGTGGTCATAGAATCTTCAGCAAAGGGAGATTTGGCCATGGGATATGAGTGCCAGGTATATAAATTGACCTTAAGCGTTTGAGACTGTTTACGGAGGTAGACATGATGTAGGTCCCAGTCATGGATTAGTCAGGTTTGTCTCATGAAGGGCCGACCTAAGATGGCATCATAAGCATTTGAGACTGTTTACGGAGGTATACATGATGTAGGTCCCAGTCATGGATTAGTCAGGTTTGTCTCATGAAGGGCCGACCTAAGATGGCATCATAGGCGGCATTACAAAAGTCTATGACCACAAATGTGAGGTGGAATGGCATGTCACACTTTTCCCTTGAGGTCATGCACTAGGCCTATGGGTTTTGCATAGTTCCCGTCCGCAAGCTTGATCAGGGATCAATGGTTGGCCCCAGTTTTCCCAACATGTTTGTATGAGGATGCTTACACCAGCACCTCCATATCCAGGATGCCTTTGACCACATGTCCATTATAGGAAATGGATAATGTTGTGTTTGTGTCATCACCTTCAAAGTATTGTCCCAGTGCATTAACACAAATTGTTGGTGCACCTTTGGATCGTGGGTGGTGGTCTGGATGATGGGGCTTAGATTCATCCAAGGAATCTAGAGCTTCCTCGTCCATATAAGCCTATAGTTTGTGTTCCAATCCTGAAGGCCATTCCATAAATTTGGACTACCTTTTAACAAGGTTCCAATGGGCATTTGGATTTGGGAGGAAAGGAAGGTAGAGAGGCCGGCCAGGTTGCATTAATGATGAGTAGGGGCTTCTTGAGGGGCGAGGCCTTGATCATAGGGTGGACTAGCAATAGTAAATGGGAGTTCAATTGGTCCTTATTTGACATGTGTGGAGGTCAAGAGGTAGTTGCAGTAGGAGGATAAAATACCTCAGCAAATTTGGTGTGTGGACCTTGTGAGTCTCTATTAGACTTTGTGTCAATGTTCGCATCGAGTTGTTTGATGTGAATGTGGGATTTGGGCTTGGCTGTTTGTGGAATAAGCATAGGAGGATGAGGAGATGCATGAGGGGCAAAATCATCATTTGCTAACATCATGTTGGAGAACGGATCCTCCTCAACTCATTTGCTAACATCATGTTCGATGTGAACGTGGGATTTGGGCTTGGCCGTTTGTGGAATAAGCATAGGAGGATGAGGAGATGCATGAGGAGCAAAATCATCATTTGCTAACATCATGTTGGAGAACGGATCCTCCTCAACTTGGAGCGGTTATAGGGGCTTCTGCTTGACCTGGTGCGGAAGTTCATGTTCAATGGGGGATGGCGCACACTCAAGCACGGGGTCAAAGGTTGCAAAAACGGGTGGCAATTCAAGTTGAGCCTGGTATTGCTCTACCAATGCTTGGGCCTCCTGAAGACATTGCTTCTCAAGGATGGCATTGAGATATTTGGCCAACCGTTTTTTCGTTTGGTGAGTTTTTGTTGGGTTGCAGGGGAGATGTGGTCTTTGTTGAGTCAGTGCAGATGCTAACCCGATCGTTACCCACGGCCAACATGCTTAGAGTGTTGTTTCTTTTGGGATGTGGCTTTCTTTAGCTTGGCCTGCAACCGTGTGACAACATTCAATGGGATAGTGGATATCTTCCCATGCTGAATGCTCAACACATTGAGGGATGGCATGCCTTCGACTGTGGAATGAGAAACTGATTGCAAAGGGCAATCCTTATAGTAATGGTCAATTCCACAGCCATGATATTGTGGTTGTATTGGCAAACGTTTCTTTTGAGGGCAGTCTACCACTCTATGGGGTTCATGGCCAAAGGAAACACAGAAGAGGTGGTTTCCCTCTGCGAGTGCACCTATAGTGTGCACAAGTGGTTTAGGGTCCATGTGAGACACCTGCAAAGGGAGGTGAGATGTTAGGGGTGCCTTGGGGATGGTGGAGCGCATGGGCTCCACAAGTTTAGCAATGAACCTGGTTGGGATCTTTCCATAAGCAATGGGGTTTGCCTGGAGAGGTAATGGTTGGGATGGAAAGATTCGTACTGGAGAGGAGCGTGGTGGTGCATTATGTGAGTAGTTGGTTTGGGGTGGTGCCACCAACAAGGCTCGGGGCTCGAGAGGAGAGGAAGGTTACAAATGAGGTTTGGGTTGTTATTGGCATGGTGGCCAATTGCGTGGAATAGCTTTCTCACATGTTGTCATCGAGAAAGATCGTCCATGCAGGCCTGATCAAAGGTGGAGTGGTCCTTGACCAACATGTGGTCATGAAGCCTTGGATTGTGCAAGCCCAAGGGGAAACAATCCATTAATTGCTTATCACTCAATTTTTCCATCTCTTCACAATGCGAATCAAGGTACTTGATGTGTGTAATGTAGTCATGTAATGTTTTCTCTGGTTTTTGTTCCAATTAGAACAATTGGATGACGGGGCTCCATTTGGGCCCGTAGGGTGTAAATTCGAGAATGAAGGCCTCTCTTACCGCTTTGAAAGCGCTTTTGTGCTGAGGGTCCAAGGATTGGAACCATTGCGTAGCCTTCAAGGCTGAGTCCAAGCAGATGGACTTTGGTTGCATCGTCAAAAATTTAAAATGCCTCATAGATTTGGCTAAAGACCTTAATGTGGAATATGGCGTCTCCAACTTCGTGGAATTTTGGCAGAAGTTTGAAAATTTTTACCCACATAGGTTTTGTATGTGATGTGTGTGGGTGCAAGTGTTGTGACACTCCCCTTCCTAGAGCTTGTGCTAAGCTTGGAATGCCAAGTTGTGGCGTAAGGGGAGGTGTTGCAAGGGTGGGGGGTGGAAATAGATTTGTGGTGGATAGAGAAGAGGGTATGTGAATGTGCTTGGGGCATCTATCCACGTTGGGGTGCATGTATGGAGGGCCCCTACTAGATGAGGGCTCTTCAAAGATCATTTCGCCATCCCGGCCAAGCATGTGTGGCATGGCGACCACATGTGAATGACCAAAGGCCGGGGTGCCGCGCCGAATGGAATGGAGGCATTGGGGGCATGCAACCATGACCAAAAGGTGCCCATGGTGTGCAAGGAAGCTTAAAGAAGCTTCAACAGTGCGCACGTATGCCCAAAATAGGAGTTAGCTCACCTTTGCCTTGCGCATGAACCCACCCTTAAGGTTAAAAGTGGTCTTTTGAGTTGTTTTATGCATGTAAAACGACCCAAGTGAGTCTAAAGCACCTCAAAAGATTTGGAAGTTTAGAAATTCTTAAAATTTTTGGTTTTTTTTTTGGAAGGAACGTCCATGGTACTTGGGAAGGAACGGCCGGGAGAGGGAATGTCCACGGCACTTGGGAAGGAACGTCCACAGCACTTGGGAAGGAACGTCCACGGTTCTTGGGAAGGAATGTCCACAGCACTTGGGAAGGAAAGGCCGGGAAGGAACATCCATGGCACATGGAAAAAGGAACGATGGGGAAGGAACGTCCACGACAGCCGGGAAGGAACATCCACGACACTTGGGAAGGAATGGCCACGACACTTGGGAAGGAACATCCACGGCGCTTGGGAAAGAACGGCCGGAAAGAACATCCACGGCACTTGAGAAGGAATGGCCAGGAAGGAACGTCCACGACACCTTTGAAATTTGAATTTTAAATTAGAGGGAAGTGAGTGGGAGACAACTAAGACTCCCTCTTTAATGCTAGGTAGGTGGGATAGGGCTAAAGTTAGAGATTACCTCTAAATTAGTGGATTTTGACTAATTTAGAGGTTCTCTACCCGATTAATTCTCTTAATCTCACTATTAATCACTCCTTAACCCTCTTCTTTGTCCTCAAATTACTCATAATTGGTGAGGAGTTTAAGCATGAGGATTTGATAGATGGATTAACAATGTTTATGCTAATCCAAAGATGTAATTATTCCCAAAAAATTTACTAATTAGGTCACTAATTCATCCTTTCAAAAGAGAAAAAATTAGATAAAAGAGACCAAATTACTGCTAGTTCTTGCTAATTAAGGCCTAATGGGAGTGAACTAAGCATAGATTTGAGTCAAGGCAAGTGGTTATAACACTAATGCCACTCCAATTAGTCTAATTTCAAGCAATTATAAGTCCACTAATCACACTAACTAACAGGTTAGTGATAGTTAGTGAAAATTAAGAGATAGTTAATGGGTTTTTTTATTATTTTTTGTTTGATTAGTGTTCTATCTAGTAATGCTAACCTGCCTATGCAAAGTAATTAAGCAAAAAATAAGATTAAGGTAAAAAATAACAAAAAGAGTATAGGTTTAAGCAAAACTCGCTTGATTAGGTTCTTTAATCACCCAAATCACAAGTATTTTTACTTAAACAAGTAATAATCCTACTCTAAACTCAGAGCTATACATGAATATTAACAAAAACATAAAAAACAACCAAACAAAACATCAAAAAATAAAAAAACCGCATGCCAAAGAGCCTGGCATAGATAAGTAGCAGATGGCTCTCCCCGGAAAGCGGTGACAAAAATGTTAAGGAAACCCTACCCTTAATCGTGTCATGGGAAGTTGCCTATCCGCCGAGCTCGTGCATGGCTCAAGAGCTCCACCGTAGCCGCTCGTCACCACCGTCCTCCCACACTCATTGTCTCACCGAGGCGGTTGCTTTAGTCCAACGGGTGATGCAAGCTCTCTCGTGAAGATCGTGTGGGATCTCCACGGAAGAGGATCGCGTTCGTTAGCCTAATCGAGAGAGAGAGAGAGAGAGAGAGAGAGAGAGAGAGAGAGAGAGAGAGAGAGAGAGAGAGAGAGCAAGAGGGAACAAGTGATTAGCACTAATCACTCCCAAAACCTAACCCTAAGCACACCACCGTATGACTATCAAATTCTTATACAAGCATGTTATATCAAGCTTTGGGTATCTCCTAGAGCTGGTTAGCGAAGGGCTCCCATTTCATCAATGAGTTCATTAAACATCTATTGATCGGGTTTTTTGTGGTGCGCTAAAAATCATCATCGTACTATCCCCAAGTCAATAGACATGTATAAAGCACTAATATAATCTTTTATGATATCCTAACTAAAACCTTTGGGATCATAAGTTAACAGTAGCAATGTGGGCCTATAGGACTTCCTATATAAGGTAGCTATAGGATAAACTCCTTTTCTCAGCTCGCCTCTACGGGATTGAGGCAGTGATGCTTATAGAATATCTAGTCAAGCTTGAGGATAGTATTGAAAGAAAGCATTAGGGAGAACGCTCTAGTCAAGAGGTTGATTGAGTTAGAAAAGCTCAATGAGATGAGTTGTGGCTCTCCATGGGATGATAGTATAAAAACTTAGATATAAAATATGGTTTGACCAAAACTTGAAAACAAAAGAACTACAAGAAGGAGACTTGGTACTCATGTATGGACTTGGTTCTTCCAAAAGGAAGAAATTAAAATATTGATATCTAGGGCCATCTAGGGTTATAGAACTCACCTCACAAGAAGATGTGTCTTGCATCAAAACCATTGATGAAGTCTAGATGCAAGGCTATATGAATGGTAGCAAGCTAAAAAAGTATTATGGACCCTTAACCCACGATATGTTGGAACAATTGCGCAAAAAGAAACAAGAGAGACTCGTGTATGGCTTTTGTTTACTGGCCTCACACCATCATGAGTGGAATCAAAATCTCAACTCCCTTAAGATCTTAATAGGTGTATCTTTTATACGATAATTTCAACACCCCCTCTCAATGCTAACCATGGGACATGGGAAGGCATTGGACATACTCAGACACTAAAACAAGGGGAAAAGCCTTTATCACATAGGCTTGTACAAGAATTGGCTTGTGAGTTACAATGTGTGCTTATTACATCACTCCTTTATCATATGAGCCTCTGTGGACACCTTGAAGTAGTGTGCCCTTTCTCTCCACACTTACTACATTTGAGCTTAAGGGGATACCTTTTGAAACATTGATCAGTTGTATGCCCTTTTTTGTTACAATAAGAGCATTTAAGATTATACTTCATGACAAGAGCTTGATTTGATGTAATAGGAGAAGTCGATGTAGATCCTCCATTCTTCACATGCAGTCATTGATTTTCTTCAAGGAGAGCCACCTTGATACCTTTCGAAGGTAGGGTTGGGAAGGTGCTTTAGGGTGGTGACGAGAACTCATCGGGCATCGCCTGGAGAAGTGACCGTTGCGGTGTCCTCTTCGATTCTTGCATCAATGCTTGCAAGTTGTCCCATTATGCTCTTCATGTTGCTTATGAAACCTCCAAGGGACTCTCCAGTCTTCATTTCAAGGCCAAAAAATTTTACCGTAAGAGAGATACAGGAGTGCTTGCCCTTTGCTCCATACAACTTTGCCATCTCATCCCACATTGCCTTAGCGGTCTTTATGTTGGCCACATGATGGATAAGCTTTTTGTCCATATTTAGAGCTATAATGGACTAATCATCAAAATCCACCACCTTCGTGCTTTTCACCAAGGGCCACAAACCTTTCCCCATGAGAGCATACCACACTTGGACTTGCCAAGTGTGAAACCCTTCTCCATCGAGCTTGTCAATGACATAAGTATCTTTCGACATAATGATGATGGGAAGGTAGGAGAGATCTTACTAGTCTTATAGAATGGAAAGAGTAGTGTCTAGCTCCTTTACAACTGGATGTCCCAAAACAAGAGAGAAAACAAGCTTAATTATTGCAAAAACAAATGCGTGAAGAATTGCATATGAAAACACTCTAATTGGGGACCTTCTACACCAAAGAAAGATTAGAAAAAAATGAGGCTAACGGTTAACCCTTACACGCTAGTGGAGATGGCACGCGGAGTCCTTAAGGTGGAGTGTTATATAGAGGAGGCGATAGCTCGTGGATGACACTGATGATGTGGCTTTGTAGAAGGTGTTGCTGTAGAGACGATGCTCAGCTGGTGTGACTGAGGCAAGCAACGGGTATATGACGACGAGCAATCAGTGTTGGTGGCTAGAAAAAGAAGCGCGAAGGCTTGTTTAAGCCTTCTAATAAGGCTTTATAGCCGCTGCTGCCATGTAGAGGGCGAGCGCTAGAACCTAGCGCAGCAGATGCTTACCTCCTCAGCAAGCAGTGCACTCTGTAGTAGACAGGTTGGGCAGGAGTCATTTATAGAGACCATAAGTAGGTCTTGGCACGGCTAGAGCTATTGAGCAGCAATCTGTATAGAACAATAGGAGGCAGGTCTTGGCATGGCTAGAGCTATTGAGCAACAACGCATGATATAGCAAGCAAGAGAACAACAGGAGGCTACCAAGTTAAAAACGTAGATAAGAGGTTTGGAAGCAAGATAAGAAGAAGAATTATGTGGGGGGAGAGAACCATGTAGCAAAAAGCTCATATGAGTTGCTTTAGCTAAAATAAAGCTTACAATATACCTTTCTCCTCTAACACAAATTTGAGAGAGATTTGACCCCTTTATACACACAAACCTTATCTCAACGTGAGATGGTTTATTATACACACGCACACACATCTTATCTTAACATGAGAATACAACAATTTCAATAGAAATAAGCATGAAATAAGTTAAATTTAATATTTGGATCCAAGGCCAAGAATCAAGAAATCTATTTGAAAATCAAATTTTATGGCTTAGAGATGAAATTTCATGAGTCACTAGCACAATTCATAAGCAAAATGAAAAGAACCATGACCTAATTAGATAGCATTGATGCAAACATAGGTAAAAAAGATGTATATTAAGACCTACACGTGGGATGCATACACTCTGATATTTTGGGATTTACACGCTAGTAATGCATGGGACACGCAAGCATTGTGTGGGAAAATCAATAGCGACATATTATTGCATATCATCTCTTATAATAATAAGTGTGAATAAGTAACGTTCGTGGGTGACGGTTGTAGGCTAAAGACCCAGTGATGTGTAGCATGAGTACCAATAGGGACATAAGGGGTGTGATGCAAACATAGGTGAAAAAGATGTATATTAAGACCCTTACATGTGGGATGCATATACACTGATATTTTGGGATTTACACGCTAGTAATGCATGGGACACGCAGACATTACATGGGAAAATCAATAGCGACATATTATTGCATATCATCTCTTATAATAATAAGTGTGAATAGGCAACGTTCGTAGGTGACGGTTGTAGGCTAAAGACCCAGTGATGTGTAGCATGAGTACCAATAGGGACATAAGGGGCGTATAATGTGGTGTGTGGTGATTAAGGTACACATTGAATGCTCAAGGTCACCGGTATATATAATGTTGGGTGGTTAAATATGGTATAGGAAGCTACCGGTATATATAATGTTGGGTGGTTAAATATGGTATACCAAGCTAGGTTTATTTTTGCTATTCTTGAGTTTTTTTTCTTCTTGGTTCCTAGTTATGGGGAAGGCTTGCTGCAAGCTTGAGCAATGAGAAGCTTGGAGATCAAATATATATATATATATATTTTAATGTCACTGCAGTCCGTCCAAATTTATTTTGTTATGTCACTACAGTCCGTCCATTGCTACCAGAATTTCGTCGACGCTGGAGTTTCTGTCATCGTTCTGTCCACTCGACTGTCGTTTCGTCAACGTACGTCCGTTGCTACTGTTCACATTTTGTTGCCGGCAAAGTGTGGCTAAGCCCCAAGTCTCTTGTGTGGTGCTTACACAGCCAAGCCACACTTCTTCTCGCATCGAATCAGTGCATCACAATATAGCGCAGCACAGTTAGAGACGAAGATAAAGCAATAAGCAGAAGGCGCAAGAAAAAGCACAGCATATACCCATTGACAAGTAGTAGCACAAACGTTGCAGTGTAGGCGCTCTGATTAAGTGTAGCGTTTCTTTAGAAAATAGAAATCCCTATGGTTCTCTACTCTAAGGTTTCAAGAGTAGGTTCATACACAATGTGTTTTTGGCTCTTTTTGGTGGTCTGTTTCTTGAAGCATTTGGCATGATCTTTAAAGTAGTAGCTCTAAACACATTTGGCATGATCTTTGAAGTAGTAGCTCTAAACAGTTTCCTTATTCATCGGCTTTGACAACCATACAACCAGGGGACTCACTTATTCCTTCTCTTTAAATTTTTCGTTGTTTGGTGCTTCTTTTATTGGTTAAAAATGGAATCTGATCACTCTGCCTCACAATCACCAAAATCTATCCCTCTTTGCATGATTTATGCAAACAAATGAATTTATGCAAACAAATGAATTTATTTATAAATGATATCTGCACTATAATAACACCTATAGTACCTCAGCCACCAAATTTGGATACCCATCCCTTGGGTAATCGTGAGGATACACAAGAAAAGGAATTAAAGCCAAAACTTGCATTAAAGGATTAGAAATCACCAAAGTACACTGGCACTTTATCTTCTCGCACAACTGATGCAGTAGATCAGTGGCTTTCTAAGTGAGAAAAATGCTTTACTTTATGTGATATCACAGATAAACATTTGAATCCAACATGCTATATATAATTCTCACAGGATGTGGCTCATTGTTTGTGGAGGAAAATTGAAAAGGACAAGCCAATTCCCAATACTTGGGAGAATTTTAAGTATATGTTTATTCAAAATTTTGTGCCACCAGATAAGCAGAGTAGAGCCCTTGATACTTGGTTTTTAATTTCTCAAAAGAATCTTACAGTTTCAGGAGTATGCAGACACGTATCAAGAGTATGCAGACACGTATCAAGAGGTGCTTATGAAAATACCCCAAATTTCACCAATTTTCTTACAGGTTCATATATTTCCAAGTCTCATTTTATACGGCCTACTTATGACACTTCGAGGTACACTAGTGGGCAAAAGGGAAAGGCATCTATGTCTAGTGTACATTCCTACAAACACACTTGTAGGAGTTAAGAGAAAGGTGTCAATGAAGAATGACCACAGATCTTCTCACTTCAAAGTAGTTTGAGAAAGCAAAGATACAAGGATCATGATACACTAAAGTATTTTTATAACAAATCGGATTTGAGAGGCCATCAAGCAAGATGGGTTGAATTGATGTAAGAGTTTCACATGGAAATCTTGCATACACGAGGAAAAGAGAATGTTATTGCTGATGCATTGTCTCGTATAATGTATCAAATGAGTTTCAATACAGTCAAGAATGAGATCATTCATAGAATACATAAAGCTCAAAAGAGGGATCCGTATATTCAATCATTATAGAATAAGGCTAGTTAAGTAGATGAGGAATTAGCCTTGTCTAATTTATTGTCTGGTAAACGTAGATTTGCCATTGAGAATGGAATTCTTAAGAGGAATGGTAAGATCTGCATTCTGAACTCAAATAATTTGAGGGTATAGTGACACGAGAATGTCACAATAGTCCATGTGTTGGACACTCGAGAATTAAGAAAACCCTTGAGCTCATTAAACATTTCTCCTAGTGGCCACAATTAAAGAAACATGTTAATCATTATGAGACACATTGTTTACAGTGTCAAGTTACTAAATTCGAGCGTGTGAAGTCACCTGGATTGTTACATCCATTGCCTATTCCAGAGAGGAAATGGTAGAGTATTTCCATGGATTCCATGGATTGTTACCCAAAACTAGAAAAGGTTATACTATTATCTTTGTTATTTTGGATGGATTATCTAAGATGACACATTTTGTTCTTACTACGAACAAAGTTGAAGCTCCGCAAGTTGCGAAATTATTTATAGCCAATGTGTTCAAATTACATGGCTTGCCAGAATCCATTGTGTTGGATAGAGATTCACAATTTATAGGTAATTTTTGGCAACATGTTTTTAGTAAACTTGACACAACTCTACATGAGTAGTGGTAATTATCCATAGGCTGATGGTAAAATTGAGAGTTAACCAAATCTTGGAGGTTATGTTGAGAGCTTATGTCGGGGAACAACAGACCGATCAAAAAAAGTATTTACCTTTAACAAAATTTACGTATAATTCATGCAAACATTCCTCTATAAACTTTTCTTGATTTAAATTGAATTATGAGTATAATCCATTGATGCTAAGGATAATTGGATTACCTCAAAAGACAGCCAATGCAATTGAATTTTTGTCTCATATACGCTAGTGCTTGAAATTATATTCGGATCGAGCAGTTAAGTATGGTAGTTCCAAGAGGATAGCTCGTTCTTTTACAGAGGGAGAGAAAGTGTTTCTGCTTATTTCTGGAGGATTGAGACACTTCGTGCAGGTAAACCTACGAAGTTGTTGCCTAGATATTGTGGACCATGGATGATTTTGAAACGAGTCAAAGATGTGGCTTATAAGTTAGAATTACCACAAGACTGTCCTGTCCACCCAATATTTCATGTGAGTTGATTGAATTGTTATCTTCATAGTTTAGTTGATGGTATGATTGCTTTATAGGAACTTGATCAAAAAGATCATGAACAAGATCTTTTAACACATTCATTTTCTATCTATCATCTCATTATGTGGTCTCTTGAGCTTCTCCAGCGAGTGTGTGTGTGTGTGTGTGTGTGTGTGTGTGTGCATTCCTGTAACCTTATTTCCAACAAGAAATCTAAGTATAAGGCTATGTTAACCCCATTTATGGTACTTAACTGGGTGGACTGCCCCACTAGATTTTTTGGAAGCATTCAAAGTCATTACAAGTGATTGGAATCAAAGGTTTTAGTAATTTGGGTCACTTTGTAATTTTGTCCACCCGAGCGGTTTCTTTTGCACTTAATGCACAATGCACAAGTTATGATTTTTCCAGTCTAGCACACACTAGATGATATATTGACTCAATGGCCCGCTCGTGCCTGCTTGCCCAGCCACTTATTAAGTTTGTATAAAGGATAATTCATTTAATGAGAATGGGCACTTATTAAGTTTGTATAAAGGATAATTCATTTAATGAGAATGGGCACTTCCATTGTGTGAGAATTAAGCTCTTGCTTCTTCTTACACTTTCCTCTATCTCTTATGTGTGAGTGTGAGCTTGAGGGCTTTCTTCTTCACCTTCATAGCTTCTTGTTGTGAGAGGGATTTGTCCTTGGTTAAGCCATCAACATTGTTCGATGATAAGCAATGGAAGCTATGATTCAAGCTAGTTGCTACACATAGCAGTTGGAAGGCCTCCCTTGGGAAGCTGAATATAGGTACAATCTTAAACCTCATGACATATTAATTGGTAAACCTAAACCTTAAGCTTGATCTACAGGAGTGTGTGTGTAAAATGCATTTCTGTCTGATTGCTTTAGCATTTGGAAAATAAGATTAACATTGGCACCACTTCCAAGGATTTATGGTTGTTATCCTAGCCCGTGTGGTAGCTTTAGATACTTGTCCAAGTATTTTTTTCAATTCTATGAGCTCACCGTGTAAAAATATAGTGAATGGAAGAAGAGAAAAAAGAGGATAAGGTTGGTTCGCTCATGGATTTGAGTGGGTTGTTTTTGTTTTTGTTGTTTGATTTTGTGTTTTTTATTTGATTTGATATTTCTAGGGATAATGTGTAGATTACATTTGTATTTATTCGGTGTTTTATCATAAGATTTGTGAAAAATATGAGTCAAAATATTTATTTTTTTATGTGTGGTGATCTAACATAGATCTAATTAATTTTTAATCTCTATGTTAAATTTTTTTAAAAAAAATTAATCACTAGCATTGCATGAGTAACATGAATAGAAGAATTTTAATGTATTTTGTTAACTGAGACTTGGATTAATTAAGCATTAATTAACAAATAATCAAATCATCATTTTTCCAAACATTTCTTGGAAGTGCAAAAATAGTCATAACTTGAGCTCTTGGACACTCGGAGTTAGATTCTGCTATAGGTTCAATTTGGGCTGAGAAGGACTGTAAATTTTTTTTGTTTTTAGACTTATAATTAGGATTAATGATGTAATTAGTCATAATCTAGGCATCTTTGGCTTTACATCGATGCATTTCCTATTTTTGCTTAGAATTTTTCATGGTAGGGTAATTTTTACTTCACTGTTATATTATGCAGAGAGGAAAAAACAAAGTGCTTAATTTGTCTTATTTTTGCCCATTTTGAAAATGGAATCGTGCTTCGGATTGTTTTCAGTGAGTATTAAGTTGAATTCCTAGCTTATTGTTTCAATCAAATGCATGCTTTGCTTGTATAGTTTCATGGTTGATCATCCTCTTGCTTAAGTCTTTTGACATTTGACATTTGAGTGCGAAGGTTGATTCAGTTGGGAGAAGACAAGGAAACGGTGAACGGTATTGTTGGGTAAAGGTTTGTCTTCTCTAACTCACGAAAAGTTTACAACTTTGGCCATGAGAGCTTTATCTCTCTTGCCCATTCTGCGTGCATGCATGCATATCTTTTTTGGTGAGTGAGATGAATTTTCCATCCACATTATATGTTTAATGCATTTGGTATCTTAGTGGTACTCATACGTGCAATTAGGCCACATCTTTGGAGGTGATTGTTTGGTATGAAGAAAAGGAATGAAGGGGTGGGAAGTAAGGCAAATGTAATCCCATATGTGGCTTGGACTTCTCCGGTGAGATTATGGTACGAAGGACCAACTGGTATAGTTGTAAGCTATCATTCCTACTTTCAACATGAAGGAGGTGAGTATGTAGTGGGTAATTGATAAGACTTCTGAGCTCTAAACTCATCATCACAACTCACATGCACTTTCCTGTTTACAACATACCCTTTTTTGAGATCCCTGTTGTGAGTCATCACGGAGTCCACGAGCACATACACGAATATATATGCTACATCTATCTTCTAGGGACCGATTTTACTTATTTGGTTGATTTACATTGCATAGCAATTGAGTCTACGGATTGATGAGGGAGTGGATCAACTATAGCTTTCAAGGAGAATAGAGACCTTGACTGATGTGGACTTATGGACTCTATTATAACCACCTAATCTACGGCTACATCCTCAAGTTTTCTTTTTCCAAGCATGTAAAAAAATCTTCTACTTAGCCTGTAGCTCTGATACCACACTCATGGGACCTTCCTCTAAGTACAAGTTTTCAACAAACTACACAATTGCTTTAAATAAGTTAGCTAAAATAAGTTAGCTACAAGTTAATACATCAACCTTAGAAGAAGAATTGAATAAAAAACTTAAGCAGAAAAATATTTATCAACATAAGACAAAAGCATTGGGTCCAATCTACCCCCCATATGTGAGACCCGTGGTCTCACTAATGAGTATTTCGATGATTTATTAAGGTATGAAGTAATTTGATACAATCAATACATCTTCTCATCAAAGGAGAAAAGAGAAGATGGAAAGAAAAGAGAGCTTCATCCAAGGAACCTGTAATTCTTACAAACCATGTTTAATATCTCTCTCTCTTACACACACACACTCATGAAATAATTAAACCATATAAGGAAAACAATAAAAGAAAATGATACTCCCTATGACGTTTGCTTGTCTCAACATGTCATGGCTCCCTGTATACAAGTACAGGCCTGCAACTTATAGCCACTGTAATTCTTTGGTTTTTCGCTAGAATATAGTTGTGTTGGTACTTAAAATTACGAGAATAAGCATGGTTTATAACTTATGTAGGTCGTTTTGCTAAATTCGGCCGTATGCAAAAGACAATCTGCTTTTTGGGGATCTCTATCATAAAGATGCTATTTTTATCACGAATTTATTTTCTTTATATTTTTATAAAATTTTAGAGATATTCATACTAACTCTAATTTTATTGAATAAATATAACTAAATTCTCAAGAAAGTTCGCTCACATAACACACACCATGCACCACACGTTCATACCTTGCATAGGACACTTAAATACACTCCATTGAACCTTAATTCATGGTATGGCTTTAGCCACACCATACACCACATGTTATACCTTGCATAAAAAAACACTAAAATACTCTCCATTGAACCTGACTCCAAATCTATGCATAATTGCAAACGTACATTCCTTCACACGAATGCACATTCCTTCAAGATTACACAAGGTCTTTGAACAACCAGTCACCTAGGAATGCACATTGACTTGTGTGGACGCATGTTCACTCATCCACGCACACATGTTCCTTACTTCGACGGATGCACATGCTCCTTACTTCAATGATACACACATCCCTTTATCCCCCAGAATCTCCTGTACATATGCACGTTCCTACAATCAGTCACACATTCACTTGTGTGCACGCATGTTCACTCATCCACGTGCACATGTTCCTTACTTCGACGAATGCACATCCCTTTATCCCAGAATCTCTTGTATATATGCATGTTCCTACACTCTGCAAATTCATGTTCACTTGAGTGAATGCACATTCACTCCTTTACCAAAGACTTGTGAATGTACGTTCACTCCTCTACCAGAGACCTATGAATGTACACTCCTTTAATAGAGACTCGTGAGATGTACGTTCACTCCTCTCTTATGTGTACACACATTCACTTGTGTGTGCATAAGTGAACAAAGCAGCACGTGAATTTATGGGTATGTTCACACACGTGTTTGTGCACCAGATACATGTTCACACACGTGTCTGTGCACCAGATACATGTTCACACATTTTTATGCGCACATAGGTTCACATGTCATGTGCATGTGCACATTCTTTCACCGTGCCTTACACTTATGAATGCACTTTGTTTCCTCCTTTGGTTTGTAAACATACGTTCACTACCTTGGGAATGGGTATTCATACATGCGAACATACGTTCCGTCCCTAGATCTATTCCCACTCTCCTTGTTGCTACACACTACCCTAAACTTCGTTTTCAAAGTTGCTTTTCCCACCACAAGAAGATCACCATGTGACAGAGGCCACGTTGTCAGAGACCATCATCTAGACTGTGAGCAAAAAGAGGAAGCTTTGAAGGAGCATAGGCTACAGGAGTACAAGGTGATAGAGAACCCCTCCCCCGGTTAGGATCATCTTAGAGAAATGGGTGGCCACATGATACTAGACCACATCAAATTGCAGTAGAAGTTCACCTACCACACCGAGCCATGCTATGAGATTGTGAGGAGGCTTGATGTCATGGTGTACATGAACCATCTATGCAATCATCACAAGAGGAACAATGATGATCTCATATACAGTCTATGCGATTGTCACGGCGCTCCGATCTCACCATGTGTATGAATTTCATCTTTACATACGACACCAACCTCTGTACATGGAAGGTAGTGGATGTTGGAATTAGGGTTGCAGGAAAGCACACAAAGCTTGGAGAAGAAGAAGCAAGAATGCACACAACACACAATGTATTAGATTGTGTCAATGTACAAAAGATGAGTTAGCCCTAGAAGGATGGGCGTATATACAAGCCGAGGGAAAAAACCTCCTAAAGAGGGAAAAAGTGCCCCGGCGGTCCTAAGTGTGTTCCCACACATCACTGCCTATATATATGGCAACAAATCCCCCCTGGGAGTGATGGTGTGAACGAGAGCTGGCACTCATGTATAGGGGAGTGCCATGCCCGAAGTAGATCAGTCCACAAAGGGGAGCAAGCCCAAAGCTTTGCGGAAAGCTTCGAACTTCTCACGAGGAAGCGCCTTTGTGAAAAGATCGGCGAGGTTGTCCTGTGTTGGCACATAGGCCAAGCTGATCTCTCCTGCTGAGAGTCTCTCCCTGACATAGTGATAATGCACCTCAATGTGCTTTGTGCGAGCATAAAAAACTGGGTTTCTCACAACTGCCAATGCACTTTGACTGTCAGTGAAAATAGAGGTGGCAGACTCCTGTCCAACACCCAAGTCACAGCCATAAGCCGTCTGAGCCACACACACTCAACCGTCGTAGCTGTGAAAGCTGCCCTGTACTCAGCTTCATAACTAGAAGTGGCCATAGTAGGTTGCTTCTTGCTCAACCAAGATATGCATGAGCTACCGAGCATGAAACAAAAACCACTTGTGGACACTCTTGTGTCATAGCAACCAGCCCAATCTGAGTCCGAAAAAGCATGTAAATCTGGCGGCAACGATCCCCCCTTGGGATAAAACAACCCAAGATGTATGGTGCCACTCAAGTAGCGAAAGATGCGTTTAACTGCCTTCCAATGCTGAGACCCTGGGCTATGCATAAACCTGCTCACCTGTGAGACTGCAAACTGAATGTCCGGCCTCGTAATGCATACATAAATGAGACAACCAACAGCTGTCTAATAGAATGTGACATCAAAGTGATCTCCAACATCATGAAGACTCAACTTCAGACCTGTCTCCATTGGAGTAGTAATAGGCTTGCAGTCTTCAAGGCCAAATCTCCGCAACAATGTCTCAATATACTTTGTCTGACACAAAGCAATACCTCCATCACACTGCTTAAATTGTATCCCCAAATAATGATGCAAATGCCCCAAATCTGACATCTCAAAAGAGGCATTCAAATCAGCCTTAAAATCAGCAATATGACTTTCATTTGGTCCTGTGAGCAGCATGTCATCGACATAGAGAGCAATGATTAGATGTACATCATCCACACATTTAACATATAAAGTGCTTTCTGTTGGACTATTCTGAAAACCATGTGCAGTCAAATATGCATGTATCTTTTCATACCAAGCTCGTGGAGCTTGCTTTAAACCATATAAAGCTTTTTTCAACCTGCAGACTTTGTTTTCCTGCCCTCTTTGAACAAAACCACGAGGCTGCGATACATACACCTCCTCATGCAAATCTCCATTTAAGAATGCAGTCTTTATGTCCAACTGATGTACATTCCAACCATTATGAGCTGCCAATGCACAAATGCTACGAATGGTAGTCATACGACAAGTGGGAGCAAAGGTCTCATCAAAATCAATGCCCTTTTCTTGAGCATAACCCTTTGCAACAAGTCTAGCTTTATAGCGATCAACACTGCCATCTGGCTTTCGTTTCAACTTAAAAACCCACTTACATCCAATGGCCTTTTTACCAATAGGCAAATCACACAAAGACCATGTACCATTCTTCATTATAGCATCATATTCACTTTGCATTGCAGCCAACCAATTTTCTGATTTTTGTGCCTCATCAAATGAAAGAGGTTCTTCCTCTTCACACATACTAGACACAGCCAAAGCATAACAATCTGATGCATAAGAGGCATGCTGAAAACCTGAACGAGTACGACTAGATATAGGTGCATCAATTTTACTATCACACAAGGTTTGCACCAGCCATTTAGGCATACCTCTAGCTTGCTCATTTTCAGCCCTATCCTCAGAAATTACATCCTGTAAATCTGCATCAGAAATGGGCTGATCTATGATGTCGTTTGATATCTGCATAGGCTGAATATTTGCCTCATTAGGACTTACATTTGAATTCCCACCTATAAACAGAGGCAACAATGTATCAAATACATCCCGTGAGCTCACACCTGTCTCTTTGGTACATGATAACAAAGGCTGCACATCATCTTCCACAAAAACAACATCTCGACTAATCAAGATACGCTTTGACTGCGGATGATACAATCTGTAACTCTTGCTCTCAGCACTGTAACCAACAAAAATGCATTTGACAGCCTTATCATCCAATTTTCTGCGTTGTTGCACAGGCACTAAAGCATAGGCCAAGCAACCAAAGACACGCAAGTGACCAATAGAAGGTTTCCTGCCATGCCAAGCTTCATATGGAGTAATAGACTGCAAGGCCTTAGTGGGACACCTGTTAAGTACATATGCAGCACACATGACAGCCTCAAGCCAAAACGCATGTGGCAAAGCTTGGCTCTTGACCATACATCGTGCCATCTCCATAAGTGACCTATTTTTCCTCTCAGCAACACCATTTTGCTGAGGGGTATACGGCACTGTACATTGGTGTTTTATCCCACGACTAGCTAGAAATGCATCAAACTCTTTAGACATGTACTCCCCCCCTCGATCAGAACAGAGGGTGCCCACAGTATAATTGGATACATTTTCAACCATAAGAAAAAACTGTTTGAAGCATAAAAACACTTCGGACTTTGCCTTCAGTGGATATACCCATGCATGCCTTGAGTAATCATCAATGAAAGTCACGAAGTACAAGTGTTTCCCAAATGACGGAGTTTGCATAGGCCCACATACATCACTATGTACAAGTTGCAATTTGCGAGTGGCCCGCACAGAACCATCCTTTGGAAACGCAGAACGCTGCATTTTGCCCAAAATACAGCCTTCACAAACATGTTTCAATGGTGCCTCAAGAGGGGGCAATGAAGCAACCATATCAAATTTCTGCAAACGCAGCAAACTAGCAAAGTTCAGATGACCAAAACAAGCATGCCATAGTTTTGCATCTGAAACTGCCTTTTCATCAGAAACTGCATTTGCTGAATCTTCCACACACTTGTCATAAGAATTGAGCCTATACAGCCCATGAAACAAGGTGCCAGATACAATAATCGTATCACCAGAAGTCAAATCATGAACAGTACATCTGTCATCCACAAATTTGACTACAAGTCCAAGTCTAGCAAGGCGCAGAGACAGACAATAGATTCTTCTTTATCCCTGGCACATACAAAGCATCTGAAAGTGTAAAAGCGCTGCCATTTGCAGCAGTAAGCATAATTTTACCAATGCCCTTCACTGGGTAAGAAGCATTATTGGCACATGTGACAATATTCCCATTAGGGACAGCCTCAAGAGAAGTGAACATATCACGATGCGAGGTAATGTGCTTTGTAGCACCACTGTCAAAATACCATACATTAGAGTCAACAGAAACTGCCAAACATGCATCATGTACAGATGGGTCATACTGGCAATACATTTGTAGAATCTGCATTTGTAGAAGCATCCGCTATTGTGGCTGCATTTGACTCTTTCTTCTTTGCCTCTTTAGCCTTTAGCTTAGGGCAATTCTTAATGACATGATCATTTGCCTTACAATAGTTGCACCTAGTCTTTTTCTTGCCTTTATATCAAGAGCCTTCTCAGACTTATTGTTGCTACCTGTGGAAGGAGAAGAAGTTGCAGACCTACTAATAGGAGAAGAAACAGTGGAAGGGGTTGCCTTACCACTTCTTCTCTGCTGCTGCTGGGCAGCAATAAATGCTTGATCAACTGCACGTTGCCTGGCCCTGTTTTGCCTGGACTGCGCTTCTTGCAAGAGCTTGTTGACTAAAGTATCATACTTGACAGCATCAGGTCTGTTCTCAGTAAGAAGTCTCCACGTGGAAGCAAAAGTCTGATATGTCTCAGGTAAAGCATCGAGAACAGTCTGCACAAGAGAATGATCAGGAATAATCTCACCTGCAGAAATCAACTGTTCTTTGAGATCTTTAATCTCAGCAAGAAAAACATTCATGTCATCATCTTCCTGCATAATCTTCAATTCTAGCTCTTTATGCAGGTAAGAGATTTTTGCCTCGTTACGACCTGCATACAAACCAGCTAGAATATCCCAAGCCTGTTTTGCTGTTTTAGCTGAACGAATATGTGGGGTGATGTTACGTTTGACAGAAAGTGCAATCAAGGCATGAGCCTGCGCATCTTTACCATCCCAACGAGCTTGTTCAGCAGTGGGTAAAACAGCAGCAACAGTAGAGTTGCTAGAACCTGCAACATCCTCAACAGATCCTACATCCACAGAACCTGGACGTACATCCATACCCTGCACAATGTTCCACACTCCTTTTGCAACCAAAACATGCTGCATCATGTATGCCCAAAGTGGGTAGTTGTTGTCTCCATCCAGTTTGTCTTCAGCAGACAACATGCGAAATACATCATTGCTGTTATCAGCCATGGCCACTGACTGAAACTGATGCAAAAGCTACCTGTAATGAAGCAAAGACTGAACAGAGAACAACTCGTGCTATGTAGCACGGTCCACAATAGAATACGTATGCCTGTTTTGCAGAAAACTGCACTGTCAAAATTTCTGTAGAAAATGACGAAGACACCTGTGCAGAACTTGAAATGCAAAAACGGAGCCCGAAACGACCTCAGATGCAATTTCTGAGAACGCAAAGCCTTAAAGGCCAATTCGCAGAGTATAGGGACCTGCAAGCGCTCATGAAAGCTCACCTCAATCGGAGAACGTGAGTCGGAGAGTGCTGGCGGCGTAGCCCTGGGAGGAGCCGATGCCTGCTCTGATACCAATTGTTGGAATTAGGGTTGCAGGAAAGCACACAAAGCTTGGAGAAGAAGAAGCAAGAATGCACACAACACACAATGTATTAGATTGTGTCAATGTACAAAAGATGAGTTAGCCCTAGAAGGATGGACGTATATACAAGCCGGGAGAAAAAACCTCCTAAAGAGGGAAAAAGTACCCCGGCGGTCCTAAGTGTGTTCACACACATCACTGCCTATATATATATGGCAACAGTGGATCCCAAAGGCATGGAGCTAACTACCCCCTCTATCTGCCTAGAGTGATTGAGCCCATCTCGACTTTACAAGGCCCTGTGAAGGATGTAATCTAAGGCCCGACCAATAAGGATAGGATGGAGTGGGAGAATATCTCTTCATCAGAGCTCATCCTAGTTGCATGTGCCCTCACCTTTATGAAATGATAGACCCCTACAGGAACATACGCCACTAGTAGCCAGTCAGGTCGACGACCACACGAACCCATGCTAGGCACAATGGCCACAAGGTTGGTCTCACCATCTTAGAGACCCCGAGGGCTAGAGAAGAAGGCATTTCTAATTTGCAAACCTAGGAGTTCGGAGAGAAGCCTAAGCTTCAGCTCAACTTTCCATGGTTCAAGCCTCCTTAGGCCCCCCAAGGTCATCAACTAGGCATGGTTGCTCTGCACTCATGTGGAATTGTATAACTGGGTGCCAATTTGGTTTGTCAACATCTGCTTCTTCAAGCTGATCATTACTTTGACACGATATGAATAATAGCAGATGCCATTAGTCAAAATGCATGGTATTGCACAATCTTTGGCAACTCTCCTTGTGGCAAGAATTTTGCAAAATTTCAACGGTGTACGTGCCAGATTTGCCCTCGAAAGGGACCTGCCCAGGTATGAATACTACAAAAATTTGCGACCATGGGCGGCCAGGTGTGGACAGTCGACTTGCCATGTACAGTATGAACCCTAGAACGCTGTAAAACAAATATGTTCTGAAAGATTGAGAGACAGTGTTCTGCGAGTAATTTGCCTCAAGATTGACCCAGGCTCTTGCTTGAGCGTGTGCTTGTGGTTTCATTAGAGGCAAAAAGTTATGAGATTTCAGATCCTTGGTGATGCATCGCTTCTGGCATCTCCTTCTACACGAAATCCTACATTTTCAAAAGCCTGCGTGTAGTCTCTCAAGTGATTAGGTTACGAGGTGTGGCCTTGCTCTTACACACGATTCTCTGGGCGTCTGCTTTGTGATTTGGAAGGCTCTCTCCTTAGGTTCACTTTCAGTTGTATGTAATTTGATGTGTGCCATGCCATGCCCTTTAAAGCATTTTAATGGTGGAAAGTGCAAGTGTTTTCAGGAACAGACAATGCTACCATTGAAGGGCCAAGGCCACCGAGCTTATGTTTCGACCTGGGAACGTGAAGAAGGTGCATGTCTTCTGTATGTTGTTATGGGTTGTTCTCTATCTATGGTTTAATGCACTCACCTGGGCTTTGCAATTAGTTAAACTCATTGAACTTGGTCCTAAGGTTATACCTGGGTTCATATAGGACACGAGGTTTGTTGTTGCACCTAAAAGATCCAATAGTTGACTGCTTCTCTTTGGTTGGGTTGCAAAGATTTAATACCAGATCTATACAGAAAACCCAAGTAATGACAGCAAATGTGAAGATTGATTTGTGACATAGTAATGAAAAGCAAGCTCTCTATCTATTGTTAATCCATTCTAGTTTTGAGAATCCATCCGTGTATCTATTGTCCCACCAAATTTATGCATTGCTGAGTGTTGGTGGCTTCATGCTTATGGGTATCCCTGATTCAATACTTTTGTTTCTCTAGCCACACATATTGACGATGTGTTCAAGATAGAGATTGCCCTTTGGTGAGTAGACAAAGCTAACAACGGAACATAAGAATGTGATCCAAGCATGTTTGTCGTGCAACTTGGTTTAAAGATCTAAGAATAGAGTGAGTCTATGAATTCTAATAATAGATCGAGTCTATGTCAAACTTTGTATTTATTGTGAGTAACATGTTGCTCTTGGGTAGAGACATACCAACAAGAATGAGCTATCAAGGTTGTTCGTAGAAAGCAACTATTGTTGGCCAAAGTGAATGTACATGATAATGGATGTCTTTGCTTACTTTGACACTTTGTTGCTTTCTTTGATAGTTTTCCTTTATTCAGCACCTCTACTTACTTTATTACTTTCTTTGATATTCCTCTTTTCTTTTTTTGTTGGCATGTGAGGCTAATACGGTATATGGTGTCCTTCTTATTGAATGAATGTTTTATATATATGATACTTGCTCACACCGCTAGGTGTTTTAGCGTGGTGAGGCAAGGGTGGAAGAAGCGTGTGATTGTTTCCTTAAATTTGTTTGAAGATGTGGCTCTAATGATCATGGAGGTGAGGCAAGTATTGCTTCCATTGGGCTACTTGGAAGAAGCTATTCAAGGATTGGATTAGCTTTAGAGAACATAGTGGTGGGTGTAACCTATGGAGTATTGGATATAGAGGAGCATGTTATCCTCTTTGTTGGCATCCATGGTAGGTGTTTTCTTTTCTCCTTGTCCTTGGACAAGTCTATTGGTGGTGTGTCTAATCCTATTGAAGCTTTTGACCTCCATTGTTGTGTATGGGATAATAAGAGGTAGAGAGGATTGAGGTTGAGTGGGGATTGACTTGCGCTTTGTGTAAGGCTTATGTATATAACCCACTGTCTTTTTTAATTGTGGAGTTTGCATTTGATATTCTTCTATTGTTGGGGTGAAAGCTCTTTGGGTGCAATGTTTGGGAGTTGAAGCTTTCTGTTTCCTTCATAGATTTGCTCTATGCCTAATCAAATCTTTGATGATGATCTGTGCTTGAGACTTTTGACTCTTTTGAGGATTTTCTTTGTTTCCTTGGGAAGTGTAGTGATTGGTATAGTTCATGTTAAAAATCATGGTGTGCTAGATGACGGCTATGGAAGTTGGTTAATGAAGTTCTCAATTTATGAGAATTAAGAAGTTTTAATGTTATGATGGATGCAACTTAATTGCAAACATAATGGTGAATTAATTGAACTAATTAAGTTTGACTCAAGTTCAGTTAGGTTATAAGATAGAATCTTTTACTCGTAGAAAGATTGGAGAGAAGCTTGTGTTAAAAATAATTTCTTTTATACGAGGGAATTACACCTCTTATAAATGTGCGCATGTAAGATAATGTCTAAGTGATGTAGTTGCATGCTCGTAATTGTGGTCCTTTACTCATCTTATCCTTGTGTTCAATGGCACGGCAAATCTCAACATTCCTTCTTGGTACCATGATGTATAGGCTATTGCAAGGTGGTTGGATGTGAGTTATAAGCGATCCATCACTCTTCCTTACTGTGAAATGTTACTTAAGGTGGTCAAGTGTGGTGTTATAACATGTCATCACCTTCCTCGGGTGTATAAGTTGCTACTCTCAGGTGGTCACGTGATAAAAATACCACTCGCAATTTGCTTGTTTTTCGCTCGCAGCTTCATTTTGTTGTTATGAAGTGTATCTACATGTAAATTGTCTTTTAATGTCATAAAACTATACTCATTTGGTGATCTTTTACAATCATGGGCTAAGGTAGTGAGACTTGTCGATGTAGCTCTCTTTAGAAGAGATGCTTGTATCTTCTCTTTTCTTGATGAAGAGTCCACATAATTGGCTTCTTGGTTTTTCGGTCCGTATATCTCTTCCTTGTGCATGGGCTTGTAGTGTCCATATTTTGGCTTGTTTTTGAGGCGACACGCTTTTTAAGTATCTTTTTTTTCCGCTATTGAAGCATTCTTTTGTGTCCTTGTTGGTGTAGAGTGCTTCTTTCCTTGTAGTTCCTTGAGTTTCATTCTTTAACCACTTCTTTTCTTTAAATAGGGATGAAATGTAACCCTCAAATGTTGGTTCAAGTAAATTCTTTATAGTGGCTATTAGTGCACCATATTCCTCAAGCATGATTTTTAGAAGTATGGCAAGTGCATTGTTAAAAGAAGATAAGTATACCCAAGATGGGTGTATACTACAAACACACACACACACACACCACACGCACACAGAGTGGAGAAGCTCAAGAGAGCACACAATGAGATGATAGATAATAAAGTATACCCCAAGATGGGTATATACTAACACGGGAAAAAAACTTTTTAAAGAGAAAAGAAGTGTCCCAACTAGTCTCAGTGTGTTCACACATTACTACTAAATATAGCTATAAATCCCCCTTGGGAGTGATCATGTGTAAAAGGGGTGAGCTGGCACTAGAAGTACAGAGATGTGTCAGGCTCTTTGGACTGTGATAGGGAACCCAAACTAGTTCCTAAAGCGAAGTAAGTTTAAAGCTTTGAAAAAAGCTTTAAACTTTTCTTGTGGTGGGAGTCTTCGCGAACAAATCTGCCAAGTTGTCATTTGTCGGCACATAAGCCAAGCTGATTTTCCCTGTAGAGCATCTGTCCCCCTTGACATAATAATAGTGCACCTCAATGTGCTTTGTGCGAGCATGAAAATTTGGATTCCTCGGCAACTGCCATAGCGCTTTGACTATTAGTGGAGATGGTAGTGGCTAAGGGCTCGTTAATACTAAATCAGCAATAAGGTGCTTGAGCTAAACACACTCAACTATAGAGCTGTAAATGCTGTCGTGTACTTAGCTTCACAGTTAGAAGTGACCACAGTGGGTTCATTCTTGGTGAGCCATGATATACATGAATCACCAAGGCAAAAGCAAAAACCACTTGTGGACACTCGTGTGTAATAATATCCAGCCTAGTTTGAGTCTGTAATTGAATGCAGGTATGATTTACCTCCCTTGGAATAAAATAAACCAAAGTGTATAGTGTCCTTTAGGTAATAGAACACTCGTTTGATAGACTTCCAATGCTTTGTGCCTAGGCTATGAATAAATTTACTCAATATTGAGACCACATACTGAATGTCAAGCTTGATGTTGCACAAAACGATAAGGCATCCAATAGCTTCTTGATACAAGCTAGCATCAAAAGAGTCACCTGCATCTTCAAGACTTAGTCGTAAACCTGGCTCGATAGGTGTAGCCACAAGTGTATAGTCCTCAAGATTTAATCTCTTCAACAATGCATCTATGTATTTTCTCTACAGCATAATAATGTCATTATTATGCTGCCAAAACTCAATGCCCAAGTAATAGTGCAATAGTCCAAGATCTGACATCTCAAAAGACTTCTCTAAATCAGTTATGAAAGTTGAAATGGGTCTGTGAGCAGCATGTCATCAATGTATAACATGATAATCAATAAAACAATCTTAGGTCCATTTTAGCTAAAATGGGCTTGTGAGCAGCATGTCATCAATGTATAATACGATGACCAATAAAACATCCTTAGTCTCCTTAATATAGAGGGTATTGTCAGTTGGGCTATTGCAAAAATCCTACGCAAACAAATATGCATGTATCTTTTCATACCATGCTCTGGGAGCTTGCTTAAGACCATATAAAGCTTTCTTCAATCTGTATACTTTTGATTCTTGACTTTACTGAACACAACCACGAGGTTGATATACATAGACCTCCTCATGCAAATCTCCACTCAAGAAAGAAGTTACAAATGCAATGATAGTTTGCATGGTAGTCATACGACATGTGGGTGTGCAAAGGTTTCACCACAGGCAGTGCTTTTCTCTTCTGCTTAACCCTTAGCAACAAGCCTAGCTTTTTATTTACTCAACACTGCCATTTGCTTTACGTTTGAGCTTGTAAACCCATTTCGTACCAATGGCCTTCTTACCAAGAGGCAAGTCTACCAAATCTCATATATCATTTTTGAGTATCGAATTGTACTCATATTGTATAGCACTTATCCAATTTTTAGATTCCTTTGCTTCATCAAAGGAGACAAGTTCCTCTTCATCGCGTAAACTAGTAATAAGAGCATAAGCTATGTCAACAAGAGATGTATGATGAGAGATTGCATGTGTTCTCCTAGGCAAAGGAGTGTCAAATTTGTTGTCACGTAGTGTTTGTATCAACCATTTTGGGATACTTTTAGACTCCATAATTTTTCTTCTTACCTCATCAATTGCATCATCCACATTTGCCTCATTAATAGGAGATATGTGGGCAGAAAAACATGCTAATTTGAAACCTTTGTGGGTTGATTTTTAGCATTCCTTAGATTACCCAAATGCTCTATATCAATGTGTCTTGCATTGAACAATGGAAGGAGAGTGTTGAATATGTCTTGCAAACATATCTTTTGTTGTTTTTTACATGAAAGCAAGGGTTGAATCGCATCTTACACAAATAAAACATCTCTACTTACAAGAATCTGCTTGGTAGCAGGATGATAGAGATGGTAACCCTTACTTTTCGAGCTGTATTCTACAAAAATACATTTAACAGCCTTATAATCAAGCTTGCTGCAAAGTTACTTAGGCATAAGTGCATAAGAAAGATAATAAAAAATGTGTGAGTGAGCCACAGAGGGCTTTTTGCCATTCCAAGCTTCAAAAGGCATAATTGTATGCAAAGCCTTTGTAGGACGTTTATTCAAAACATATATTGCACACATGATTGCTTCTAGCCAGAAACCATGAGGTAACTCTTAACTTTTGACCATACAACATACCATACAACATGCCATCTCATGAGAGACCTGTTTTTACGTTTAACTACACCATTTTGGTGAGGTGTATAGGGCACAATACATTGGTTTTTTATCCCATAATCAGATGAATGCATGAAACTCCTTAGACATATACTCCCCTCCTCCATCAGTACACATGGTACAATCTTACATGTAGAAACATTTTGAAACATAGCAAAAAACTCATTAATGTAATGGCTAAGTTTCCTGCAATAGTTGCATTTATCCTTTTTCTTTGGCTTGTTGCCTTTCTTGTCTATAAGCTTGCCCTGATGACTTCGATTTTGGCTTGTAACTACCCTCCTGAGGAAAGGGTTTACCTTTGCCTCTTTATTGACTGGCAGCAGCAAAAGCCTTATCTCCTATATGCATGATAGATCTATTTTTCTTGGATTGCTCTTCTTACAAGAGTACAGAAATCAACTCCTCAAAATTCAAGGCATTTGGATTGTCGCCTTTCATCATCATGAGTCTGATAGTAGAAGCAAAACCTTGATATGACTCTGATAATGCATTCAAGATACAGTAGGCAGCACCAATGAATCGTCATGATATATTTCGTACAATACTGGCCAATTACTCCTTAAAATCCTTCATTTTTGTAACGAGACTGTCCATGCAGTCTCCCTCATCCATATGCTCTGACTCTAATTGCTTACGTATATAAGCAACACATGCTTCATTTACATACTTGGTATAATGACACAAGTGCATCCCAAGCATGTTTAGCAGTCCTGCATGACAAAATG
The DNA here is from genome assembly GCF_041138505.1 of Cibotium barometz. NCBI lineage: Eukaryota > Viridiplantae > Streptophyta > Polypodiopsida > Cyatheales > Cibotiaceae > Cibotium > Cibotium barometz. Next base: position 6,242,002 of record NC_141061.1, read on the forward strand.
TGAGGAATGATACTCCTCTTAACTAACAAAGCAAGCAATGCATCTGCTTGCGCATCTCTTCCATCCCAATTTGTTTGTTCCTGTGTAGAAGGTATGCTATGTTATAGTAAGCACCATGTGAAATTGAGTCCGTGTCCACAGATGTACCTTGTGCATCATGTTCATCAGAGGAACTAGGACATTTCTCAATACCAACCACTACATTCCAGGCTACAAATACATGCCACATCATATAGGACCATAACGGGTAGTTGGTCCCATCAAGCTTATCCTTAGCCAGATAACATCCAAAATACATCACTGTCTGCCATTTTTGATAATACCCAAGCAAGTAATCACACAACCTGCAAAGTGCTGATTTCTCTTTGATGCAACCAGGGTGGATACTAATGAGGTCGCTAACAATGGAGACCTGTAAGGTGTATGAAAGAAATGTAGAGTATAGTGAGTAGAAATTTTACATGGTAAGATACAACGATTGATGTCGCTGAAGTGAAGCCCGTAGATGCTTTCTTGTGTATCTACACACCCAATATGACAAAACTACTAACCAGTGCAAATCGGTCCCCGAAGATGTCTGTAGAAAACTAAAAATTACACAAACGGCTCCCAAAATGTGCTTGGAACGAAAAGTTGACCCAAAAATAGTAGTATAGCACAAAGTACTACACACTTCATGGTCCTCTTTCTTCTCCCAAAAGGTCTCCTTGATCCGATTCAACAAGACAGGTGACTCGGGGTGAGGGATAGCAGTAGCACTAGAGTGAGGAGCATATGCTCTTATACCAAATGTTAGGGGTTACAGGAGTGTGCAAGCGTGCGCGCGCGGGCGCGCGCGCGCGCACACACACACACACACACACACACACACACACACACACACACGTACACAACGGATAAGCTTAAGAGAGAACACAATGAAATGTTAGATAGATAATGAATGTGTGCTGTACAAAGAAGATAAGTATACCCCAAGATGGGTGTATACTAGCCCCGGGGGAAAAAACCTCCTAAAGAGGGAATCTAGATCTGTATGGCAGCTGACCAAAGAAGGGTCTGACTAGTTGGGATAATCAGAGGAGAACAAATAGAAGTGGCAGGATGCATGTTCACTGTCATGTTTATAGTTCTCAAAATGACTGAGATAGCAGGTGCATATCCCATGCTCATGGGAAGACCATGGCTTAGGAGTGGGGGTAAAGCACAAATGGGATACGGACAAGATCACAATCAGCAGAGGTAAAAGGAAAGTCTGCATTTTAGTTGTAGGAAAAGATAAGCTAAACCCGACCAGTCGCTCGCCGACCGATGTATGCAGAGGGCCTAAACTACCTGGAAGGGGTAGAAGATGACAAAGAAGAGCATATCATGAAGGAGAATCTAGATATGATGTCTCTATTTGAGGTGAACATTGAGAGGATTGTACAAAGATATGATCTAGAAGTCCTGGTGGCTCATCCTCAAGTGCTGATAAATGAAGAAAGTGCACAGGAAGAGGGGAATGACATTCAAGACAGTGTGACAGTACCGCATGCCATGCAAGAAAAAGCAATGCTGGCCCTCAAGCAAGAGGAAGCCCAACTCAGGAAGAGGAACATCAGAGAGTCTAGGAAGATGAACTGGAAGAAGTGAAACTAGGGGACAACCAAGAGCCAAAAATAGTAAGAATCAGTACACCCAGCTAAATCAAGAATTTAGAGGAAGGCTCCTGGAATTGTTAAAGTCCTACAAAGATGTGTTCGCTTGGAATTACTTAGACATGAAGGGGATGGATCCTAGATTCTACCAGTGCAAGATCAACTTGAAAGAGGATGCAATCCCTATCCGGCAGAGCAGATACAGAATGAACCCTAACTATGCAAAAAACAAGTGAAGGAGGAAATTGACAAGCTGCTAAGAGTTGGGTTCATCTATCCGGTGGGGACAGGGCAGAATGTCTTTCACCAATAGTCATTGTCCCGAAGAAAAAAGGGAAGCTGAGGGTTTGCATCGACTACCTCAAATTGAACGCCTCCACTATATCGGATCCGTTCCCACTACCATTCATAGATTCCTTATTGGACACGGTAGTAGCTAGGCACGAAACATACTCCTTTCTGGATGGGTTCAGTGGGTACAACCAGGTATAAATGGCCTTAGAAGATACAGAGAAAACAACCTTTGTGACAGAATGGGGGGCATTTTCCTGCAATGCAATGACGTTTAGGCTGAAAAATGCTCCTACTACATTCCAAAGGATGGTTCAGGAATTATTCTATAAATATATGACCACCTTCATGAGGGTGTTTGTGGATGATTTTAGTGTGTTCGAAAAGAAAGAAGACCACATAATACACCTCACAACAATGTGTTTGGAGACGTGCAGGAAGGCCATACTGAGCCTGAATCCAGCCAAGTGTGCCTTTGTTGTAACAAGTGGATCTCTCTTAGGGCATATAGTGTTTGTAGAAGGGTTAGCTGTGGATCCGACCAAGGTCGCAATCATTGTAAAGCTGCAACCACCCAAGAACGCCAAAGAAGTTGCAAGATTTCTGGGGCTAGTCAAGTGGCATAGCAGATTCATGAGGTTCCTAGGGCGAATGTGGCGGTGCCCCTGTATAGTTTGATGGTGGTGAAAGATGCAGAATATGTTTGGTCCAGATCTTGTTAAGAAGCATTCTAGAATCTCAAGAGAATATTGTCGACATCACCCATTCTCCAATAGTCTGGTATTTCATGTGTTTTTGGTGGATGCCTCTGATGTTGCCATTGGTAGTTCTCTAATGAAGGAAGCATAAGAGGGATGGTACAGACCAGTTTACTATGCAGTCAAGAGGCTATCCAAGCCGGAGAAGAACTACACCACAGAAAAGGAGTCACTTAGAATGATCTACTCCATTACGAAGTTCAGACACTACCTATTGGGAAAAATGTTTGAATTTCATGTAGATCATCACAAAGCTCTCTTGTACCTAATAAACAAACTAGACCTGGCAAGAAAATTGGCCAGATGGATGCTTTTACAGGAGTTCGAGTTCCACATATAAGGCACATACCTGGGATTAAGCATGCAATAGTAGCAGACTTCTATCAAGACTCGAGTTAGGAGAAGAATCGGAGGGGGTGGAAGATGATTTTCCAGATACGTAGCTCTTTCTCACAAAAGGAGAAAGGTATAACGAAATGTTGCAATTCTAGTTTGATTTGTCCTTTCCACAGTAGTACATGTCCAGAGATTAGAGAAAGAAGTTGACTCTCTGAAGAAAGTCATTCATGGTGGGACAGAAAGAATTTGACTCTCCGAAGCAAGTCATTCATGGTGGAGGTTGGACAGCTCTACAAGATGGGCATCAATTAGATATTGAGAAGATGTGTCCCCGAACATGAGCAACAGGCTGTGTTGTAGAAGCATACTAAGGGACAAGCGGTGAGCACTTTTCTGGAGAAGTTACGGGGCGGATGGTGTTCCAGGCAGGTTTGTGGTGGGCCAACTACATTAAAATATGTGTACAGGTTTGTAAAGGAATGCGATATGTGCTAGAGGCTAGGGCAACCAAATGATGTGGATAGAATGCCGCACACCCCAATGTTTCCTACAGCTGCTTCAAAAGGGTCTGGATTTTGTGGGCCCATTCAAGCCAACAGCTCAAATACATCTTGGTGGGGCCACAGATTACTGCACCAAATGGGTAGAGGGGGCTAAGGCCCTGAAAGACTGTAAGGCATCAGTAGAGTGAAGTTTCTCTATGAACCATAATGACAAGATTTGGATGCCCAATTGAGATAGTCATTGACCAAGGGACCCATTTCCTTAATGAGGTGATCAGAAAACTGACATAGCAATACCCGATAATACATAAAAATTCAACATTCTACCTACCCACAAGCAAATTGGCAAACAGAATCCATAAATAAAATCCTGAAGGGAATGCTGATCAAGACTGTGAATGAGAATAGGACCGATTGGGACACAAAGCTGCACTCAGCATTGTGGGAATTCTGGACAATGTATAAGAATGCAATAGGACTTACACCTTTCAGCATGGTGTATGGATTAAAGGAAGTGGTGCCCATGGAGTTCCTGTAGTAGCAGAAAGGCTCTCTCTGGAAGAATCAGAGGTGCATAGGATTCAACAACTCCTTAAGCTGGATGAAAGGTGATTGCACAATGCATGGACAACCGAGATCATGTAGAAACGGATAAAGTTGCAAGTGGACATGAACACAAAATTCAGGATCTTTGAGGAAGGAGATGCAGTCTTGCTATTCTCATCAGGAATAGGACCCCACCTAGGAAAATAAAAAATGAGATGGATTGGCCCATTCAAAATTATCAAGAAAATGGGAATAGTCTGGATGGACAAAGCTTAAGGAAACTGGCTGAATGGGTATAGGCTGAAGCCTTATTATATGAAAAAATGCCAAAATTAGCAAGACAAGCATGTCGTGAGGAAAAAGTCTGTACAGATCCAGATCCAAATCTCAAGAACATAAGGAAAGTATGTCCAAATCTAGATCTAGAGAACTTAAGAGAAGTATGTCAAGACAAAGATCCAGATATGGAGAGGGGGGTTTTTTTGGCGGCATTTTCAAGCGAGCGCCTTTTGGGAATTGGGTGAGCGGATTCCAAAAAGATACCATGGGAATCGGGCGCTCGCTTGAAAAATGCCCCATTTTCAAGCGAGCGCCCCCCCTCAAAGACAGAGAGGGCTGAAGTAAGTTGGAGAGAGAAACATGACATAATTATTTGAGAGGGAGTAAATACAGGAAAAACATGTCAACAACACATCCTCTACAATTGAGGTTATTGGTTCGAAATGAAAATAAAACCAAGTTTATTCTCATACAACTTCCAATTACGGAAATGCGAAACCCCCCTCCATGAAGAGAGAGGGACAAAGCAAGTTGGAGAGAGCAACATGATATAATTACTTCGGAGGGAGTGAACGCATAAACACATGTCAACATCACATCCTCTACATTAGGGTTATTGGATCAAACTAAAAATAAAACCAAGTTCATTCACGTACACCTTTCAAATACAGAAATGTGAAAACCATCATCTTTACTACTATGGGCCTCGCTTGTTCTCCGGGGTGTAGGCACAAAGTAAGAGAATAATGTTCATACCCTTTCGTACTTCCTCTAGAGCAAGACACGCTTAGACGATTCATCAATAAAACCATGGACTTGCCAAATTGTAATTAATCCCACCACTTTGTCCTTAACTTTGTGTGCATGAGTGATGCACGTGTGAGGTGCATGCGCATGGGTTGGTTCCCACCCGACCTTCTATGTTCAAATCAGACTCAATCAGTGGTTCCGCTGTGAGCGAGTCGGCTCAAAATGGACTTGGTGTCTAAGATGGTAGACACGCACACACATGATTGGTTGATGGACACTCCAATGTATCATTGAGGGGGAGTGTTGAGAGGTAGCGATTGCGTTTGTGCAATGCTACATTGATATGGGTGATGGATGATAGGTGAGTTGTGGAACACCTCGATTAAGAGGGGGTGTTGAGAGATGTAATCGTGGTGTTGTGTGTATGTGGGAAAGCACCCTAGAGGTGCAAGATATTGTGGCAGGATAAGAATGCCACATGTAATATTGAATCGTGTGTGAGTGTTGACCAAAAGAAGTGGGAAAGGGAGTGCCACATGGATGATGACATGTCAAGTGGGATAAGGTTAGAGAGCCTTATTCCACATGGATGATGACATGTCAAGTGGAATAAGGCTAGAGAGCCTATATCATTGTATGGTTCATTTGAGATATGCGATAGAGATCAAGTGTTGAGTGTGCAATCTCTCTCTCTCTCTCAGTTCTTAGTGTGGTTTAATCCACCTTAATTATGTTGCTTAATCTATGTCTATCACCATGATCAATCCCATTTTAGGATTGTTTTTCAAACTCATCAATTCGGAGTATATGAACGTGGTGTCGTTCAAGTAAAACTCCAAAGTAAGCAAGTGAAACACATGTGTGTAGCACTCAATAAGAAAACCCTAGACACAAGTGATCTAGGCAGAACCTAATGAGTCCATATAAAACTTGGAAAACATCCAATAAAATCCACCAGAACAAACCGATCAACTGACCCATGATAGAATTTGTCTTAGGCTTAAGAAATTAAGCACAGAGAGATCACACTTAAATAAGTGCAAAATCAATTATCATGGAAAAGTGTCAAAGGTGAAACACACTTTGAACGCAAATTATAGCCATCAAAAGAAATTAAGGAACATGTCCAAAAAGAATGGGTAAACAATGGTAAAAAATCATAAAAACATCGTTTAGAATTAATATCTACTAATACAAGGTATAATTGTATTAATAATATGTGAATCACCCGCATCTATCTAATGTCAGCACGAGAAAACGTACTTCAATATTAAATAACCCTTGAAAATATTAAATTCTCGAGAAAAAAATTATCATGATTTTTTCCTAATTTTTTCTAATTTTATAGAGCCTCAAAATATAATAATTTTGAATTCCTCCAAACTTATATTTTTTCAAAAAATTTTTAGCAATTTAATTTGCCAAAATACCATTGATATTTTATAAATACAAAATTTTCAGGATTTTTAAAAATATTTTCTAGAAAATTTCTAATTTTTTTGAGAATCCCATTGTTCACAAAGTTTTCAATTCCGCTCGACAATTCTCAAATCCAATGAAAATTTATAATTTTAATGGATTTTCTAATTTTTTGGGTCAAAAAATATATTTTTAAAGGAATTTGAATGGTCACGGGCGCCCGAATGGACACATCACATGCCAAACACCAACCCCACATTTTCTCAAAATTTAAAATAACCTTTGTCTAATTTTTCACTAATTTTTAAGAATTTTTAAAAAATTTTAATTTACCCTGAACGCATTAGAATATGAACGGTCAAAAAATTTCAGAATTCCAATGGTTTTTCCTGGAATATCGAAAGCCAACAGTTTCGGGAAAATGAAAAGACAAAAAAAAAAAAGGAATGTGAAAGATCAAAAGTTTCCGGAATCCGAAAGGTCAAAAGATTTTCCGGAATTCGGTAAGTCAAAAGGTTTCCTTGGAATGCGGAAAGCCAAGAGATTTCAAGAAAATAAATTTTCAAAAAATTTCAGAGAATTTTTTCCTCAAATCTCATATTTTCTCAAATTTTTCAAGATTTTTTGAAAAAAAATTCAAAAGCTTTTTTTTTGGGCAAAACTTAAAAAAACTATTTTTTATTTTAAAAAAAATCAAAATATTTAAAGCTTTATTAAGCTTTAAGCAAAGCTTCCAAAAAATTTTTTTTTTTGGGGGGGGGGATTTTCGCCCGCAGGTTGCACTGTAGCCTCCCCTCGCATGCGCGGTAGCCTCCCCCCGCGTGCGCGTTTTCCCAAAGAGAGAGAGAAGGTTCTCTCTCTTCCCTCTCCACTCTCCTCTCTTCTTCACTCCATTTCCATGGAGCCTCTCCACCCCCTCCTTCTCTGTAATCAGAGAGGAGGATTAATGATTAATTAATATTTTTTAATTTAATTAAACTAAGCTTAATCATAATTAAATATTAATTATGATTAATGTTTAATTAAAAAAAATCCCTATTAAGAGAGGGAGGAAAATAGAAGAGAAAAATTAGATTTTAGAGGCGAAGGGGGTCCCACGCACACGAGAGAGCATTTCATGCATCAACATGCTGCTCCCTACTGCATTTCAGTAGAAAATTAGCACAAATCTGATAGCATACCCGCGAAAAACCCACAAAAATGTATAAAAAATACATTTTAATCATAAAAATGCTCAAAAAATTAGGAAAAAATTCTTGAAAATTCTTGAAAATTTTACAAATTATATCCACAATAAAATATGTGATATTTTTGTAAAAATTTCCACTAATGCTTATTTTAAACCACAAAAAATAAAAAAAATAGCATTAAACTCACGAAATTCTCCCACAACGTCGATTCATCCATTGAATAGTAGTAACATGCGTTCCAATCGCCATATCGACAATCCACGTGCAAATCATCAACACAAATCAATAAAATAATATTTTTATTAGTAACTATTAAAATTTACTTCAAAAAAATGCTAAAATTTATAATAAGAAAGAAAAATCAACAACAATTAACTAGAGATTGCTCTGATATTCCTGTTAAAACCTTAAGATCTCTCTAGATAAGTGTTATGCATAAACATGCATAAACCAAGCATAAAATCATCCACCCAACCACCCCCGAGCCTAAGGGATGCGCACACATGAATAATAATGAAATACATCATACCTTTACCTTGATGTCCCATACCATCAAGAGGTATAACTCCAATCCAATAGCATGTAGCTATAGTGTGAAATGGTAGGTGAGTAGTTATGATCCTCTACACAAGAGAGCATAACATAACCTAGCCTCAAGATAACATTAAGAGACCATAGCCTAAGCCTCAAGATAACATAGCCTTGGTCTCCAAGCCCCCAAGCCTCCTTTGAGTGTGCCCCATGCCCCTATTATATAGGAGGACCCTCAAGTGACTCTTGACTCTCCATTTCCCATGTGTGACCCTTGGATGCCTGACCCTAACCTTAACCCTTAAGGTTAGTCCTAACCCATGCTCCACTAGAGCTTGTTTCCATGCTCCCATGCTCATAAGCCTAATGTGGGTTAGCCTCCTAGTATATGCACACATAATGTGCATATAACAATGGTGTATAACAAATTGCTATAAAGTGGAACGTTAGATGCATAGGTCTCAACAGTAGATCTAGAGTGGAGTCAGATACATGGCAAGGTTTTTAGTAAAAAGGTTGACAAGTTTGGGAGTCCATGAGGAGACAAAGGGATGATGATTTGTCATCCAAGGTCAAAAGTTAGAATTCCATCATGAAGTTTATTAGGAGGGGATGTGATGTGCACACATAGACATGGCTATTTTCTAAGGTCAAAAGTTATAATTCCATCATGAAGTTTATCAGGAGGGGATGCGATGTACATACATAGACATGGCTATTTTCTAGTGCTAATACTTGATAAGGCAATAGATAAACATTAGGACTTGAGCATTAGCATCATGTGTAATCTTTAAAAACAACCATTTAATGAAACCATTGTCTCACTGATCATAATCCTCAAAATCTCTGGTTGAATCCTTATTTCCAATCATTCCTTCATCGGTGTATCTATGGCATCATTGGCAACCAGAACGCTCACCACCTGACCACTCAGGGACCTTTTCGATAGTTCCTAGCTCATAGTAACTGGCAATATATTTACATATCAAAATGGAAACTCTGTTGAGAATTAGCAAGATCAACCAACGGATCCATATAAGAGGGCCATGGACTCATCCGTTGTTGAGGACCAGCAAGGTCAATCAACCAGATCCATGCGCGAATTTAGAAAACAACTCTTACTCCTTGTTCCAATATCTTCCTCGACGCATGCGTGGGTATCGTCGACCCAGAGCCCGAGCACCGTATGGTCAGCATCCTCTAGGATCCTTCGCAGCAGTAGCAGCAGAGCAGGTGACCTAGCGCTTCACTCATAGGCCGCTTCCTTGGTCCCTCATCCACCGTACACCGAAGCTCACCATTTTAATCGAACTGAGGTTGGTCAAGACCTCGGCTGAGACGTCCTCCGTTGACTCTCGGTCACCTGTTGCAACTTTATCAGCTAGGTCTCCACGACCTTAATCACAAGACGATCAAAACGCTTTCCCAGCATTCTTGACATAAAACAGTCATTTAAAAATAGGCCATAAATACAGTTTCTATAACGAACTCCCGTCTTTCCACAATAATCAACGTTACTTAATTCACATTCATTTCATATAAATTTCCATTCTCATTCAATCGCATCATTTTCCATCTCATCACTTCTTTCCTTAAATATCCTCATCAGATCTCATCCACATGCATTTACCCATATCCACATCTCATCACATCATATTCATTCACATCTCATCCATTCATATTTACCCAATTCGCATCACATCACATCACATCACATTCATCACATCTTGATTCACATGACATCACATCCATTCTCATCCCATATCATTCATTCACATCCCGATTCACATGACATCTCATCCATTTACATCTCATATCATTGATTCACATCCCGATTCACATGACATCACATCCATTCACATCTCATATCATTCATTCACATCTCGATTCACATGACATCACATTCATTCACATTTCATATCATTCATCCTGATTCACATGACATCACTTCCATTCACATCCCATATCATTCATTCACATCATCCCGATTCACATGACATCACATCCATTCACATCACATCCATTTTACATCACATCACCTCCATCCATTCACATCCATCACATCACATTCAATTCATATCCATCACATTCACATCCACATATATTCTTTCACATACACATCTATATCCGTTCTTTCACATACATCCATATCCATTCTTCTCATACACATTCACATCCATTATCATCATCACATACATTTACTCATATCCCATATCATTCATTTACATTCTGATTCACATGACATCACATCTATCCACATCACATTCTCATCACTTCTATTTATATCATATCTATCCATCCATTCATTCACATCTATCTGATCCTCATCACATCTCATCACATCTATTCTCATCACATTCGTTTAAACATAGAATTTAAAAGAATTTCTAATTTTTGATATAAAGATTCTTTACGCATCTATTTATGCATAAAATCAACTTCAGTGAGAATAACACTTTTAACAAAATCCTTTTATGCATCTATTTATACATAAATTTAATTTTAAGAAAAATAACACTGTTAAAATAAAAATAAATCCTTTATGCATCTTTCTATGCATAAAATCAATTTTAATGAAATTAACACTTTTGGAATAAAAATAAATTCTATTATGCATCTTTCTATGTATAAAATCAAAATTAATGAGAATAACTCTTTTGAAATAAAAATAAATTCCCTTATGCATCTTTCTATGCATAAAATCAAAATTAATCAGAATAACTTTTTTGAAATAAAAATAAATTTCCTTATGCATCTTTCTATGCATAAAATCAAAATTAATGAGAATAACTCTTTTGAAATAAAAATAAATTTCCTTATGCATCTTTCTATGCATAAAATTAAAATTAATGAGAATAACTCTTTTGAAATAAAAATAAATTTCTTTATGCATCATTCTATGCATAAATTCAAATTTAATGAGAATAAATCTTTTGAAATAAAAAAATAAATCTTTTATGCATCTTTCTATGCATAAATTCATTTTTAATGGGAATAACACTTTTGAAATAAAAATAATTCTTTTATGCATCTTTCTATGCATAAATTCAATTTTAATGGGAATGACACTTTTGAAATAAAAACAAATCTTTTAGAATGTACAAAAGGAAGGAATTACTCTTTTAGAATAACCTAATGATAAACTTTAGTTCCACAAAATTTAAGAAAATTTTACCATAACCTCCTTTGTATGGCTAACCATTTCTCAATTTTAACATTCAATTTATGACGAATTAATCCAATTTGGATTCTAATATCTCTAATCTACTCCATTTTCCAAAAATCAAGAGAGTAAACAATGAAAAGAGTTTAATCAATCTTTTAATTAAACTTTCTAGGATTAAGAAGGGCTTAATTATAAAGAAGAGAAGGAGGTGGCCTTTCCATCAAGACATAGCATCAGATTTTAATTCAAACATTTACAAAGCATAAAATTTAAGAAAACCATAGATTTAAAATTCACAATAAGTAAGAATTAAGCTTACATGAAACTTGTAAGCTTTCCTTTGGCTTGAGGGATTGAGGGTTCTACTCTTGTTTGCAACAAGAGTGGCCACCAGTTCTTTTGGAGAGGATTTAGTCAAAAATAATTGAATTATCAATTGAATTCAATATATTTGACTCTGGGGAGGAGTAGAGTAATAGTGCATAAACACCATTAACCTTTTACAAAGGGGGAGGCTTCTATTTATAAGAAAAATGAGCCTCTAACCAAGCAAACTGATTCTAGTTTTTTCCAGATCAGTTTGGTCAATTTTTGATCATTTTTGGGTCAGTTTAGCTCACTTTTTGGATCTAGTTGAAACAGGAGAGAGGAGAGATGAAAATATCTCATTATTTGTGAGTTTAAAACTCATCCACACATGTGAAATAGATGCCTCCTTCATAAGAAAAATTTCCCACACTGAGGTGTCAAAAATGCATCATTTCCTCTAAATATCTCTTCTTTCTTAACTAATAAACCTTGTCCTTAGTCAACTCTTCATCTTATGTGAGTATTTACTCATTTTTGGGAGATTTTTCTTTTATTCTTCAATTTATCTCCTCCCTACATGTGGATTAATCTTATTGGTCCATAGGAACCTTAATTCAAAATTTTTAAAAAATCTGGACCCTCAAGCTATGGTCCTTTTTACCTATTTTCAATTTAATCCAATTGCACACTGGAAAGTTCTTTTTGAACTTCTATTTCAGGGGAAATCATTTCAATAAGAAGGGATATTTTTTCATCCAAAGAGATCTAAAAACAGAGTTATCTCTCTCTAGAACATTTACTCTCTCTAGGCCAAAACAGGTAGAAACAAGATCTGTTATTATTCTGAAAAGGGGATTGATTACAGGGGGAGAAACTGGACATCTTGAGGGGCTGGGGGAGGAATCTTATAGTCAGGGTTAGGGTAAGGGGTTCTTTTAGCTCTCTCAAAATGTATGAGAAATGGGTTCCTACATCATATGTTTAAAGTGCTTAGAGATCTATGGCTACAAGGATATGCACCCAATTCTCAGAGTATTTAGGCTATAAGGATATGCCTTGTGAGAATAATGTCCATGGTTTGCAAGGATATGCATCCACCAATTCTCAGAGTATTTAGGCTCTAGAAGTGGAGCAAACTCCGAGCTTTCACGTTCCTCTTATGGCATGGGAGGCACATGTTCACTTCTATGGTTCTTGTAGTAGTGGCTGAATCCTTGGCAAAATGGTCTCCACTCAAGGATGGGTCTTCCATGTTTACAAATTGACTACTAAGAATGTAGCTTTCTCAAAATGTATAAGAAATGGCCTCCCACATCATATGTTTTGAAGTGCTCATGGACCTATCTTTAAGATCTTTAACCTTAGCACTTTCTTCCAAGATATTCTTGGCATCTCTCTTTGCTTTTAGCTAAGGTTTTGTTTTTACCCCTTATCGTAGAGTGAGAGCTCTCAAATGTAGGTTCTGCCTAGGGTGGTGTGCCTAAGTTATAAGAGTTTGGTTACTGAGAAAAATTCATCACCATAAAGAGCGGTGGAAACTAAGGCCAAAGATTTTAATTTTGAGATTCCAAAAAATTCCCATGGTTTTTGCAATGCCATATCATCTCCAACTTCACAATATTGGTTAGCCCTTTCTCCCAACACTACTTATGGTAATGGGACCAACCCTAGCACCACCATCCATGATTATCATGACTTGTAAGCCCCTATATTTCACTGGTTCACCATCACCCAAGATTGTTTTGTGACTTATAAGCCCTTATATTTCACATGGTAGTTTTGAATTCATATCGTCACTCTCAAAGTAGTGACCTAGTTTATGTACGGCTAGTTTGCCTTAGCTTTCTTAACTTTCCTCTATGGGCTTCCCCTGCAAGGTAAGATAGCAGTTTCTCTTCCATGCCTACTCTTAGCCTTTTGTTGACAGCCTTTTGTCCACCCACTAATCCTTCAAGTCCACTTCCATAAGTTTGGGATTCCTTCCATAAGGGAAACGTTGGCTTGTCTCCTTTAGAATTGTCTAAAATCTAGTGGAGCTTGCTCTTTTTTGCCCACTCTTAGCCTTTCATCCATCACATAATAATGAAGCATGCACCAAGTGTCAAAATTAGACATCTCAACTCAACATGTAAACCATCGCAAAGAGGAGATAATTAGTATACACAATGCCTACCTCTCAGCATGTAGCACACATTAATGTATGTTGCACATTTGTAAAGGCCCTCATTCTAAGGAGAAGCCATTGATGCACATGTCTTTGGTGGGAACCCAAGCTTAAATGATGGGGTTGTTATTGTGACCATTAGTAATTTTAGGAGATGGTTAGGGGTTTTTAAGCATTAGCTAGGGCTCGAGGTGTTAGCCCTAGCTAGAGGTCCCAGGGGAGACCACCGTTGGCCCCCTCTAGGGATGGGAGCCCCTGGCCTAATGGTATGGGTTCATTATTAATGGGCAGGGGTCAGTTGGCTCCATTAAGGGTGGTGATGATGTCTATGCAACAACGTAACCACCCACGTTGTGTATACTTGCCTACCACACCACCTACAATGCTATATATAGACATAGTTGTGTATACATGCCTACCACACCACCTACAACACTATATATAGACATAGTTATCACAAGGTAAGGTATCCAATGCTTGTGAGTATCCATACCAAACCAATGTGCCTTAAAAAAGGCTGGAGCCTAAGGAACAAGAGCATTGAAAGCAATCCTCTTAGCATCTAGAGTCTATCAAGATCACCATTTAAGCTCTACTTGAGAGCGCATGGGTGGACAACACCATCACATTTGTACTTATCTCAGAATTTCAAATTCTCTCCATTCATCTATTGCATTGTCTATTGCACTTTGTTTTGGTATCTATCTTTTTGTTGTGCTATATTCTTATATGGTATTAGAGCTTAGGTGATTTTAGCATAGTGCATAAAGTCTAGTCTTTCTTTGCATAGAATACTAGGAGTGATGGCTTCTACCTTGTCTACACGCTGCATTACTACACTCTCTAGAAATTCAAAATCAATGCCATTCTAGACTCGTATGAGCTTCTAGAAATTGTTTTGGGAATGAATGTGGAACTAGTGGGAGCCCTCAACCCCAACAATAGTGTGAACACACTTTTAGATGCTACACTAGTTTAGGCATGGTGGAAGAGGTGCAATGTTGACATACCTTGTGCCATCATCACCAGCATAAGTGATTTTGTTTTTACTCTAATTTGACACACAACTAAGGCATCAGAGGCATGAACCATACTAAGGAATCAATATGAGACTCGGAATCAGACCAGGATTTAGAACCTGGAGAATCAGCTTATTGCTAGAAGTTTGCAGGAAGGAGAAGCCACTGAAGCATTTATCACATGGATTAAAAATCTACGAGATCAAATGGCTGCTATTGGGGATTACAATGACAAGTGAGGAACTAGCCCAGAGGTGCATCCAAATTCTTTCGCAAAAGTATGATGGCTTGGTTATGGCACTAAACACTCATGTTAGAATAACACCTCTATCATTTGAAGAATTTAGTGCTATGTTGCTTGAGGAGGAGATGTGGCTAAGGACCCATCTCTTTTGTGGCATCTAGTACAAGTGAAGAGAATAAGCTATCAGCAAACATGCTCTATGTACCTCAAATTAAGAGGAACCTGCTGTCAGTTTACTATGGTGATAGATCACGGGGCTTGAAGTATGCTTCAAGAAAACTGAAGTAGAAATTCTAGATGCGATTGGCAAGTTAGTCCAACAAAAGAGTAAGGTGCAACAATCTGTACGAGTTGAGTGCCCTTACAACAATGAGTGGGCTTTGGCATGAATGATTTGGTCACATCGGATTGTTCCCTATCAGTTGGCATGCCTTGGTTTCTGTACATCCTTCCTTCTTTCTATTTTGCTTCCCTTTCTTGTTCTTGACTTCCTCTTGTTAGTTTTTTGGTCTGGATTCCTTTTTCCAAATTTCCTTCCTTTTCTTCTCTCGAGACACTTTTGTTGCTCTAGGTTGTAATTGGCTCCAGTTGTTGGTAGTTTGACATCAGTTTATTTCCTATGCCAATCTCTTCTCTTTTCTTGACCAGGTTTTTCCTATCCAAATTTTCCTCAATATGCTCTCCCAGGGGCAGGCTTTCCTGCATTGTCCTCACGATCCCTTGTGTGCTTTACACCAACTTGGTGATTTGTTCTCAAACCCTCTGTTACCTTGCCCACTATTTTGGCTTCTTAATCTGTTTCGACATGGCATTCCTACCTGTCGGCATCTTGACAAGTCCTTGTGAAACTGTCATAGAGCCATCATCGTTGCTAGCTTCTCGTGTCCTTTTCCTGCCCCATGGTCTACTTTTACCATGTTCATAGCTGCATCAGCTGAGTTTGCCTCCCTTTGCGGCCTTGCCTCTTGCAGTCCTACTGCTGATGGCGCTGAAAGATGGGGCAATCATTTTGACTATGTCCTAGACCATTACAGTAAAAACATGCTCCCCTTGGTCCAAATCTGCTTTCTCCTCTTCCATAAGATCTATTGACTTAAGGTCCTATGGTGACCTCGTTAACAACTGGAGCTTACTGTTGCCTTTCCATCACTCTCGGATTTCTATTCTGGGTATTATAGTAACACGTCTCGGTAGTGTGATTGCTCCTCCCTCAGATAGTACATATTTGCGAGTGTTCCTTAACTTGCACTCCTCCTTCACGTGCCCTTGATTATTACACCTCGTGCACCAAACATCTGGTCTAAGTTTGGATCCTGTATGTCCTCTAGCAATCTTGGCGAGGGTAGCCTTTAGTTATTCCTGAACATTTACCACTTGCTTCCTGCCTTTCTTTTTCTGGGGCTTCCGCTCTTCGGCATCCGACTCTTGACTGGATTCTGACTCTGAGGTGTCTTCTCTGGAATCCGATTATGAAGTTTCTTCCTTTTGTTGTTGTTCTTCTTCTTGGGGTCTTTGCTTGTTTGCTTCAAGATCCCTTTATCTCTCGTATGCCACCACTCGTTCAAACATAAGGGCATCCAAGTCGTATGAGGCTACTACCATCTAGAGATTTTCCCTCAGTCCTCTCACAAAACCACTGGCTCAATGTGGCTAGAGCAGGATGGTTGGGTTGATCCAAGCGCATTAGCATTGCTCAAAATTTAGCTACGTAGACATTGGCCTCTTTTTTGTGTGTTAGCCTCTAGAGCTTTTCTAGCACCTCCGTTATGGTCTTGTCTTTCCTAAATCTTTTCAGGAAGGACTTCTTAAATTCTTTAAATGTTTGGAAGTTCTCCAAACCATATTATGTGTACTAGCTGGTGGATTTTCCACCAACGTTGTTGCAAAATACTATGTCATTTACAGCAATGGAGCTCTAGTGGGGCCAAGAATGTATCATTATATGGTAGTGATGTGTGTGAACACACTTAGGACCGTCGGGGCACTTTTTCCCTCACTAGGAGGTTTTTTTCCCTGTGCATATGTGCAACCTCTTATCTACTCATTTTGGAGTGTGTACTTATCTTTTGTATCTGGCACACATTTGTTCATTCTAATCCAGTGAGTTTGTGTGCTCTCAAGCTTCTCTATCTTGTGTGTGTGTGCATTGTTACAACCCTAACCCTAATTCCAACAATTGGTATCAGAGCTAGCTTCCTTGACACTTGATCTATTAGTCTGCCTCCCTCCTCACGACCCTGTTTTTCTGTCACCGATTGAGATACCCTCTTAGGAGAAGAAGGTATATACTGTAGTGTGCTGTATACGAAGTATACAATATTTTCAGGGTCTGCGATGCGATTCGGGTGCGTTTTGGGCACCGCAAGGTTTCTATAGATGTTCTAGAGAGGCATCATTTTGGATTGGTTCTGCTCGATTTTGGGTGTTTGGGTGTTTGGGCTGTGTAGCGGCAAAGATTTGGTGTGCAGCAACATCTACAATGTTTTCAACAACATCGACCATCATACTTTTGCCAGTAACACTCTATTCTCTATTTTGTGTTATTTTTCATACACTTTGCAGGTGATTCAATGCAGCCATCTAGGGTTGCATTCAGTGAATATTGAGTTCTTGCAGTGTGTTGAAAGATTTTGCATTTGGTAGAAAGTCATGGCTAGCAGTAGTAGTGATGTATTCAACATGTTTGCTGAGGACAAACTTGATGGGACTAACTACCCATTGTGGTCCTATATGATGAGACATGTACTAGTTGCTAAAGGCCTTTGGAATGTGGTCAGTGGTAGTGAAACTCATCCTGTTTCACAACTACAAGTGCAACCAGGTGCTGCAGGTACATCTGAAGTAGAATTTGATACAGATGTGGCTCCTCCATATGCACCACCAATACCTCCCACTGCTGCTCAAACGAGATGGGATGGAAGAGATGCACAGACACATGCATTGCTTGCACTTTCTGTGAAGCGAAGCATTATTCCTCATATTCGGTCATGTAAGACTTCAAAATAGGCATGGGATGCACTTGCTGCATTATACCAGGTGCGTAATGAGACACGTGTTGCATATTTGTGCAAACAGTTGGAGTCTGAGCACATGAATGAATGAGGGAGACTCAATGGACAACTTCTTGACCAAGATCAAAGATTTTAAGGAGCAACTTGCTCTAGTGTGGATGAGATCTATCTTGATAGTACATTAGTGCCCACAATTCTCAATGCATTGTCGGATTCTTATCAGAGTTTTGCCTCTACCCTTAGACTCATGAGACTGATGATGAAGGAAAATCCAAATGCCCTTATATTTGATGAGCTGGTTTCAGTACTCTTGCAAGAAGAGCAATCTAGGTAAAACAGATTTGTTATGCGAGTTGGTGACCAAGCTTTTGTTGCCAATCAGAAAGGCAAAGGTGAAGCTTCTTCGCAGCATGGTGGATATAAGCCAAAATTAGAATCCTCAGGTAAGGATACAGAGAAAGAAAGTGATAAGCCTAAAAAGAAAGTGATACAGAGAAAGAAAGTGATAAGCCTAAAAAGAAGGGCAAGTGCCACTATTGCAGGAAACCAGGGCACTACATAAATGAGTGCAAGAAAAAGCTAGAGAAGGAGAAAAAGAAAGAATCGGGCATGGCTATGGCTGATGCATCTGCACCAAGTGTAGAGAAGAAGGAATATGCAAGTTTTGCTCAAGATGATTGGGCATGGACTGTACATTGCAATTATGACTCTTTTGTTCATGATGTATGCATATGTCAGTGGCAGAATCGGATGATTGGTACTTTGATAGTGGTGCTAGTAAGCACATTACTTCACAAAAAATTTGTTCTCATCTCTGGAATCTGTCCCAAGTGCAGGAACCATCACATGTGCAAATGGTTCCTCATATCCTATTAAAGGAGTTGGTAGAGTTGTGCTCACTGTTGCTGCAAATGGGGACACATTTACTCTTTCTAAAGTTTTATATGTGCCAGACATTAAGAAGAACTCGCTGTCAGTTTCAGCCTTAGCCTTGTTAGGCTTGATGGTGAAATTTATGGATGACATATGTACAGTTCAATTGGTGTTTATGCACTGTTACTCTGCTCCTGTCCTGAGCCATCTACATTGAATTTTTTTAATAATTCAATTATTTTTGGCCTAATCCTCTCCAAAGTGAATTAGTGGCCACTCGCTTCAAACAAGAGTAGAACCCTCAATCCCTCAAGCCAAAGGAGAGCTTACAAGCTCCATGTAAACTAATTTTCTTACGTGTTTAATGAAGAATCTATGCTTTTCTTAATTTTTATGTTTTGCAGATGTTGAATTAAATTCAAATGCTATGCCTTTGATAAAAAGGCCACCCCCTTCTCCTCTTTACATTCCAACCTTTCTCAATCCTAGAAAGATTAACTAAAGGATTAATTAAACTCTTCTTATTGTTTACTCTCTTGAATTTAGAAAATTGTGTAGATTAGAGTTCTATAAATTTAATTTGGGTTAATTTAAGTTAAATAAAGAATGATAAAAATGAGAAATGGTCACCCATACAAAGGAGGTTATGGCAAAATTTTTAAGAATTTTGTGGAAAAGAAAGTTTATTTTTATGTTATTCCAAAAGAGTAATTCCCACCATTTTTTCATCTAAAAGAAATATTCTAATTACTCCATGTACATATTCATATGCATGGATATCACTCATATTAATTATTAAAATTGATTTCTATGCATAGAAAGATGTATAAAGAAATTATTTTATTACAAAAGTGTTATTCTCATTAAATTTGATTTTTATGCATAGAAAGATGCATAAAGGATTTTTTTATTTTAAAAGTGTTATTCTAATTAAAATTGATTTCTATGCATAGAAAGATGCATAAAGGATTTTTTTATTACAAAAGTGTTATTCTCATTAAATTTAATTTTTATGCATAGAAAGATGCATAAAGGAAAATTTTTATTACAAAAGTGTTATTCTCATTAACTTTGATTTTTATGCATAGAAAGATGCATAAAGGAAATTTTTTTATTACAAAAGTGTTATTCTCATTAAAATTGATTTCTATGCATAGAAAGATACATTACAAAATTGTTATTCTCATTAAATTTGATTTTTATACATAGAAAGATGCATAAACCGATGAAGAAGTTTTGGGGACACTGATTCAAGAAATACTCCTTGTATTCAAAAGAAAATCCAATTGAAAACTTGCATAGAAATGAGATGTGATGTGAATAGATGTGATGAGATGCGATGTGAATCAGATAGATGTTAGTGAATGGATGGATGTAATGTGATGTGAATAGATGTGATGAGATGTGATGTGAATCAGACAGATGTGAATGAATGGATGGATGTGGATGTGTATGTGAAGAATGGATGGATGTGGATGTGTATGTGAAGAATGGATGTGAATGTGTATGTGAAGAATGGATGTGGATATGTATGTGAAAGAATGGATGTGGATATGTATGTGAAAGAATGTGATGTGACATGAATATATGTGGATATGAAGTGATCGATATGAATGTATGGATAGATGTGAGTAGTCGTACATGTGAACGATTGGATGGATGTGGATGAATGAGATGAGATGTGTATGAATGAGATATGATGTGGATAGAAGTGATGTGATATAATGTGGATAGAATGTATGTGATGGGATGGTTATGAGAATGAATATGGTGGATATGAATGAATGTGATGTGATGGATGTAAATGGATGTGATGGACGTGAATAGATGTGATGTGATGTGAATCGAGATGTGAATGAGATGTGATGTCATGTGAATCGGGATGTGAGTGAATGAGATGTGATGTAAATTGGGATAGATGTGATATGTGATGTGAATGAATATGATGTGATGAGATGTGGATATGGATGCGAGTGGATGAGATCTGATGCGGATAAATGAGAAAAGATGTAATGAGATGGAAAATGATGTGATGAGAATGGGAAAACATATGAAATAAATGAGGATTGATGTGGAACAATGTGGAAAGATGAGAGTTCGTTTTATAGAAACTATATTTATGACCTGTTTTTAAATGATTGTTTTATGTCAAAAATGCTGGGGAAGCATTTTGACTGTCTTGTGAATGAGGTCGTGGGGTGGAGACCTATCTGATAAAGTTGCAACAGCTGACCGAGAGTCAACGGAGGACATCTTGCGTAGCAAGGTCGAGTGAGGTCTTGACCAGCCTTGGTTCGATTTAAATGGTGAGCTTCTGGTACGGTGGATGAGGGACTAAGGAAGCAGCCTATGAGTGAAGCGCTAGGTGACCTGCGAAGGATCCTAAAAGGGTGCTGACCATACGGTGCTTGGGGTCTGGGTCGTCGAAGATATCCACACGTGCATTGGGGAAGATATTGGAACAAGGAGTAAGAGTTGTTTTGTGAATTCGGGCATGGATCTGGTTGATTGACCTTGCTGGTCCTCCTTAACGGATGAGTCCATGGCTCTTTTATATAGATCTGTTGGTTGATCTTGCTGATCTTCGACGGAGATTCCATTTTGATTTTTATAAGTGAATATATTGCCAGGTACTATGAGCTAGGAACTATTGAAAAGACCCCTGAGTGGTCAGGTGGTGAGCGTTCTGGTTGCCAATGATGCTATAAGTACACCGATGAAGGAAAAATTAAAAATTAGGATTCAACCGGATTAATTTTGGAGGATTATGATCAGTGATACTATAGTTTCATTAAATGACTGTTTTAAAGACAGCTGAATCTGTGAAAAAGGTAATTTTATATTGGGTGTGTAAGTGGTGTGACTAGTTTTAAGTTTGCATGAATATGCGGCTAGGGGGCCTGGGAACTCAAAGTTAAGTTTTTCATAATGTTCTCTTAAATAAGTAGAAAATGTTATACTAGAATGATTTAAATACTCTTGGTGAAGTTATAATTAATTTTAGTGAGTTAAAAATTGAAAAATGGTCAGCCATACAAAGGAGGTTATGGCAAACTTTTCTAAAAATTTGTGAAATAAATTTCATCTTTTATTAATCAAAAAGAGTAATCCCCATCGTTAGAGCATTCAAAAAGTGTCATTTTCATTCATGCATAGAAAGATGTATATTGATTAATTTTTATAAAAGAATTATTTTCAATAGAATTAAATTCTATGAAAGATACTTATTGATAATTTTTTTAATGAAAGTGTTACTTTCTTCATTATGGATTTTTATGCATAAAATAATGCATAAAAGTATATTTTTTTATTACAAGAGTTACTTTTATCATATTGATTTTTATGCATAAAAGAATATTTTTTTAATTATAAAAGTGTTACTTTTATCATTATAGATTTCTATGCATAAAAGTATGTATAAAAGAATATTCTTTTTAATTATAAAAGTGTTACTTTTATCATAAATGATTTTTATGCATAAACATATGCATAAAAGATATTTTTTTAATATTAAAAGTGTGATTTTTATCATAAATGATTTTTATGCATAAAAGATATTTTTTATATTAAAAGTGTGATTTTTAACATAAATGATTTTTATGCATAAACATATGCATAAAAGATATTTTTTATATATTAAAAGTGTGATTTTCAGCATAAATGATTTTTATGCATAAACATATGCATAAAAGATATTTTTTTATATTAAAAGTGTAATTTTCTTCATAAATGATTTTTATGCATAAACATATGCATAAAAGATATTTTTTAATATTAAAAGTGTGATTTTCATCATAAATGATTTTTATGCATAAACATATGCATAAAAGATATTTTTTAAATATTAGAAGTGTGATTTTTGTCATAAATGATTTATATGCATAAACATATGCATAAAAGAAATTCTTTCATGATAAAAGAGTGATTTTCAACATAAATGATTTTTATGATGATAAAAGTGTGACTTTCATCAGAATTGGATTTTATGCATAATTAGATGCATATAGAATCTTTATTAATTAAATAAGGGTTCTCCTTAATCCTCTGTTTAGTTTCCACAAAAATTGAAAAAATGAATAAGTAGATAATCTGTGAGAAGAAATGCTACTATTTTATATCACCAAGATGGTAATGAGAAAATTCAATTAAACTATCGAAGTCGGAGATCGAGATAAATGATTATTTTATTCCTCATAAGAAATTCATGTTTTAGAAATTTGTAAGCAAATATTTGTCGAACGAAATTTAGAAAAAGATAAATTGAAATAGTACCTTTCGATAAAGATAGTTTAGGAAGAACCTTTCCAGACCCAAACTCTGATTCAGACTATTGACCAAGACCTAATTCTTTCGTCAATTTCAATTAATGACGATGTGCCCAGTTCAGGAAAAATGTACTCAAATCCCCCACCGAATCTGAAACTAAGTTAAGACTTTTGATTTTGATCTGAGGATCAAGTTAACAGAATTCGAGAAATTCCATTTGGAATTCAGACGTGGATTTAGAAGTATTGAGATACGGATTTAAGATTATTCATGGTTTCAAACGAAATCAAAACTGAAAACTTGCATAGAAACTCTGTTTTCTTAAAGGATTGTCTTACGCCAGAATGCTTGGAGGGAGCCATTGGCATATATGCTTATCTAAGGGAAGTTCGGTTGCAACAGCTGGCGGGGAGTGTTCGAGGGACACCTCACGCGGGAAAAATCTGCCCAGGTCTTGACCAGCCTGGGTATGATAAAAAATGGTGTGCTTCCGGTACGATGGGCGAGGGCCGACGAAGCGGTTCCTGAGTGAAGTACCAGGACACCTAAGGAGGATACAAGAGGGTTCTGACCAGGCGATGCACGGGCTCGCGGTGCTTAGGACACCCATACGTATGTCGAGGAAGATATATATATGTATAATGACGAAGTGATTATTGTAATCTGTTATACTGGATCTCGTTGATTGCTGACCAGCTGGTCCCAATGGAGAGTCCAGAGTGGTACTCTTTTTGTGAAACAAGGGATTGAATGGAAATTTTGAATTGTGAAATCTGTGATTATATCTGTTTTGTCAATGGATTATTTTTATATTAAAGTTTTAAAGAGAAGTGTGTGCGTACCTGTTTTCTAAAGCTAAAGTTAAGAAAGGCATTTCAATTACGGGTGGGTGAGTACTTGTTTGGTTCTACCGATTCAAGTGGCAGGGTGGTGGCTAACCCATGGGCCGGATTAGGCTGGAATCAGTGGAGTTTTAATAATCAAACTGAAAAATCTTAGGATTACGCTAGGATTTGAGTAGCTAGTTAATTCCATGATAAATTTCTCAATTGAGTGGATCAACGGCTGTGTGCCTGATCTTGATTAGGAAAAAAGCGTTGAAATTACTCAAATGATCAAATTATATCAGCGATAGTTTCCTTCTATCTGGTTTATTCAGGTGAAGGATAGTTTAGAATTGATCTCGTTAGAAAAAAATTCGTTAAGAAAATTCAAAAAGGTGGAATCGTCTCCGCTTTTCGGGCATGGAAAATTTTCCCGGTTTCGGTTTTCGGAGTGACCACCAACCTAGTCTCGTGCCCGGACATTCGTGGGCGAGACCCCGAGTGAGAAACCCTGCCCCGCACATGACGGGGCTGCTTCTGCTGTCAACTACCGGGAGTCCGGTGCGCGGAGGGGGCAGAGGGATCTCACAGTTGGTATCAGAGCTTTGTTGAAAGCTAATAAAGATAAATAAATTCTTATCAGAAATTGATAATAAAAACTCAGAAAAAGCATTTTCATAATGTATTTTCATTCTGTAAGCTTCTTTAATGAAGAATTTTTAATCAAAGAAATTATTTTTATAGATGGAAGTTCCCTATTTATCTGGTATTCCCGACCTCACCCAGTCTCAAGATATGACTGCGTTCGCCTTTCGAGCATCTCATTTCTTCCGCTTCAACTCGAACAAGCCGAGCAAGACTCGCACGCCATTTTGAGGATTTATATTTTCCTAACCTAGCGGAGAGACCACAGCATAAGTGGTTTGTAGGGCAGTATGTCCACGCCTCTTGCGACTGCCGTGCAATGCTGTGGCAGAACCTCTCATTGGCTATGATTCTGTTAAAGCTGAAAATGGTGTGTGGTGTCATTCTATATCATTCGACGCCTCAGAATTTTAGACTTTCATGCCAAGTCTACAGACTCCTTAGTTGTTTTATTCCTAAGGAGAAAATTATAGCTCCCTTGTTAGTAAGTGAACGTTTGTATCAGGGCATGGCTATGGCCCAGTACCATCGTCTTATGTGACTCCCGAGGAGATTTTGAATTTCGGAGCCGAGTTGCTCTATGTACATATTGCAACTTTTATATAAATAAAGAAATGTTTTCCAGAGAAAAATCCCCTATTGTATAAGTGATTGTTTATGGACGATGTGATAAAGAAAAATCTGTTATCGAACATATGTCATAGATCTCCAATAAGATCATTGTCTTGTTTAAGAAATTGTTTTTCGAACTTCTTAAGTCTTAGGATCTCGTGAATGATATCAAAATAAAAATTCAATAATATATAAATTTTTGGCAGAATCATGAGACGAGGAAACCGTGGCCGTCAACCAGACCTTCTCTCTGAAGATGACGAGCTTGACCCTGATGTTCGCAAGGCTCTTCATAGGACTCAGCCAGGACCCTTCAAAGGAGAAGGGGAGAACCTAGGCGAGGCCATGGAGAAATGGGTGGAAGCCATGGAAGAATATTTTGACGTCACAGGCTACAATGAGCGGAGCAAAATGGCTCTTGCCCGGCTGAAAATAGTGGAAATAACCAGGGTAGCATGGAGGAAGCACTGTGACACCAACCGTCTGGATAGAAATACTCAGTCTTGGAACGACCTAAAAATCTATCTAAGAAAGAGATTTTGTCCCCCTGGATTTTTGGAAATCAAAATGAATGAATCCTTAGAGCTAAAATAGGAGAGCAAAACCATCGAGGAATATCACCAGGCCTTTGCTCTTCTACTCAAATATTCACCACCTCTAGATGAAGAGCAACTCATGGCCAGATTCATTCGGGGAATGAACGAACCCTTGGACACACTGGTCAAAAATGCCAAGCCAGTGTCCATGGTTGAAGCAGTAAGAATGGCAAAAGATTTTGCCAAAGCCTTTATAGTAAAGGTCCCGCCAAAGCCTGCACCCTCTAACTTTAAAAGATTCCAAGCCCAGGGAAGTACTTCAAACTTCCCACTCCCGAAGAGGCAGCAAGGCCTGAATCAGAATCAGGATGCAGGAAGATTCCGAAGTGAAGGAAGACCTTTCCCCCAGAATACTTTCTCAGGAGCCCCACCCCTTTCAAGAAATCAGAGGGATGAGATCAGAAGTAAAAACCGATGTTTTGGATGCCACGGTTTTGGTCACCAACTGAAAGACTGCCCGACTCGTGCCATGTCAAGGGGACAGGGAAGTCAAGGACCCCGAATTCAGAGACCAACCCCTTCATACCAGTCTAATTAGGGTCCGTCTTGCCCAAGCCAGGGAAATCCCAGAAGAACTCGAGCTGAGCCATCTGCCTCTGTCCAGAGTAACCTCAGAACTCCTTCCCAGAACTGGGGCAACCAAAGAGAAAGAGTTCCACCTCAAACTGCAGCAGCCAGAGCAGTCACAATTTCAGATGTAGTAGAAGAGGAAAGAGGGCAGATCTATGCTGCAATTGAAAACCAAGGACCTAACCGTTAGTTCTTCTCAATCATCCATACTCCAGCAGAATATCAGGGACCTAACCGTTAGTTCTTCTCAATCATCCATACTCCAGCAGAATATCAGGGTGAGCCTTTTTGTTACCATATTATAGTAGTGATGTGTGTGAACACACTTAGGACCGCCGGGGCACTTTTTCCCTCACTAGGAGGTTTTTTCCCCCGTGCATTGTATATACGCCCATTATCTTCTAGGGCTTGTAATCTTTCATTTTTGGCACTCATAATACACTACTGTGTGTTGTGCTCAAGCTTCCTCATCTTCTTGAAGTTGTGTGTGCATTCCTGCAACCCTAATTCCAACAATTGGTATCAGAGCAGGCTTCCTCCTCCCGGGCAGCATCACCGGCACCTGCCGCTTCATCTCCTCCGATTGCGACGAGGTTTCACGAGCGTCTGCAGGTTAGTATAAGCCGTGGGGAAGCCCGTAGGGCTAGGTCATTTCAGAATTTTGATCTGAAGTCATTTCGCCCTCCGTTTTTGCATTCCAAGTACTGCGCAGGCAAAATCGTCCTACTGTGCAGATTTTCTGTCAAGATTAAAATCTGCAGGACAGGTGCCCATTCGTCTGTTTTGGGCTGTGCTACATAGCACAGGTCGATTTTATACAGGTTTACCTCTTCCAGACAGCATTTACATCTAGTAGTACAGTCATTGGCCATGGCTGACAACAATGATGTATTCCGCATGTTGGCTGCTGAGGATAAGTTGGATGGCACCAACTATCCATTGTGGGCATATATGATGCGACATGTATTGGTAGCAAAGGGGTTATGGAACATTGTGCAGGGTATTGATGCACGTCCTATTGTGGCTGGGAATGCTGCAAACACATCAGAAACAGGTACTGTTGATGATGGTGCAGGCACAAGTGCTGTAGCAGCTGTTCGAGAACCACCACTTTCAGCAGAGCAGATTCGTTGGGATGGTAGAGATGCGCAGGCTCATGCCTTGATTGCGCTGTCTGTCAAACGTACCATTATCCCACATATTCGCTCCTGCAGGACTTCTAAGGATGCTTGGGATGTACTTGCCACATTGTATCAGGCAAGAAATGAGGCTCGTGTTGCTTACCTCCGAAAACAGTTGGAGAGTGAGCATATGAACGAAGGTGATTCTATGGATAGCTTTTTGACAAAGATCAAGGATTTCAAAGAGCAGCTCATTTCTGCAGATGAAATCCTGTCAGACAGTTCACTTGTGCAGACTGTTTTGAATGGTCTACCAGATTCTTATCAGGGTTTTGCTTCCACTCTTCGCTTGATGATGAAAGGCAATCCCAATGCCTTATCATTTGAGGAGTTAGTTTCTGTTTTGCTGCAAGAAGACCAGTCAAGGCAAAACAGGAATATTATGCGTGTCGCAGATCAAGCTTTCGTTGCTAGTCAGAGAAGCGGGAAAGGTAAAGCTGGCTTTTCTTCTAGTAAGCAGAAATCTGCAAATGCTGCGCAACCAAAGAAGGAAGACAAAGATGAGAAGAAGGGTGACAAACAGAAGACATTTTGCAAGTACTGTAAGGGAAATGATCATGTCATCAAAGCGTGTCCTAAGCTGGCTGCGAAAGAGGCTAAGAAGAAAGAGGCTGGTATGGCTGTTGCAGATGCCTCTCCTTCTAACAATGAATCTGCTAATGTTGTGCTAGATACAGAATGGGCATTCAATGCGCAGTGCAGTTATGACCCATCTTTGCATGACACATGTATGTCTGCAGTAGATTCAGATGTATGGTACTTTGACAGTGGTGCCACTAAGCATATCACCTCGCAGCGCAGTTTATTCACTTTCCTTGAGTCTGCTCCCACAGGGAATACTGTCACTTGTGCCAATAACTCCTCTTATCCCGTTAAAGGAGTTGGACAGATTGTGCTGAATGTTGCAAATGGCAACACCTTTACACTTTTTGATGCATTGTATGTGCCAGGGATCAAAAAGAATCTACTGTCAGTCTCCGCATTTGCCAAAACAGGTTTGGTTGTAAAATTTGTGGATGACAGATGTACTGTTCATGATCTCTCTTGTGGTGACATCATTGTAGCATCTGGTTCACTATGTCGAGGGCTGTATAAGCTCAATATGGATGGCAAATGTGTAGAGGATTCAGCATGTGCTATTATGGATACGCAGGCTATTTCAAATGCAAAACTGTGGCATGCACGTTTTGGTCATCTGAATTTTGCAAGTTTGCTGCGCCTGCAGAAATCTGAAATGGTGTCTTCTTTGCCTAAGCTTGAGGCACCTGTCAAGCATGTTTGTGAGGGCTGCATATTGGGTAAAATGCAGCGTGCTTCCTTTCCCAAAGATGGATCAGTGAGAGCTGAACGCAGATTGCAGCTTGTTCACAGTGATGTTTGTGGTCCCATGCAAACTCCATCATTTGGAAACTACCTTTACTTCGTGACTTTCATTGATGATTTTACCAGGCATGCATGGGTATATCCTTTGAAGGCAAAGTCCGAAGTGTTTTTGTGCTTCAAACAGTTTTTGGTTATGGCTGAAAATGTGTCAGAAAGTAAGATGGGCACCCTCCGTTCAGATCGAGGGGGGGAGTATATGTCTTCAGAATTTAATGCATTTCTGGCTGAGCGTGGGATAAAACACCAATGTACAGTGCCGTATACACCACAGCAAAATGGTGTGGCTGAGAGAAAAAACAGGTCTCTCATGGAAATGGCAAGATGTATGGTTAAGAGTCAAAGTCTACCACATGGTTTTTGGCTTGAGGCTGTCATGTGTGCCACTTATGTACTAAACAGGTGTCCCACCAAAGCATTACAGGTTGTCACTCCATATGAGGCTTGGCATGGCCGCAAGCCATCTGTTGGCCATTTACGTGTTTTTGGTTGCCTGGCATATGCATTAGTGCCTGTGCAACATCGCAGAAAATTGGATGACAAAGCTGTCAAATGTATTTTTGTTGGATATAGTGCTGAGAGCAAAGGCTATCGTTTGTATCATCCACAGACAAAGCGCATTTTGGTTAGCCGTGATGTTGTATTTGTGGAAGATGCAGTTCAGCCCTTGGTTTCATGTACTAAGGAGACAGATATCAGCTCACGTGATGTCTATGATACATTGTTGCCTCTTTTCAGTGGTGCACAGTCAAGTGCAATACCTCATGAGGCAGTTTTTCAGCCTATGCAGGTTTTAAATGATGGCACAGATCAGCCTATATCTGATGCAGATGTGCATGATGCACTTGAGGATGAAAGACAAGAGATTGAGGGCTCTAGGAACATGCCTAGATGGCTGGTGCAGACTTTGCGTGACAGCAAGTTGGATGCCCCTTTGTCTAGTCGCACTCGTTCTGGCTCTCATGGTGCCTCTTATGCGTCAGATTGTTATGCATTGGTTGTTTCTAGTATGTGCGATGAAAGTGAGCCTGTTTCATTTGATGAGGCACAAAGTTCAGAAAATTGGATGGCTGCTATGCAAGCAGAATACGATGCTATTATGAAGAATAGTACATGGTCTTTATGTGACTTGCCCCCTGGCAAGAAGGCCATTGGCACTAAGTGGGTATACAAATTGAAGCGTAAGCCTGATGGCACAGTGGATCGCCATAAGGCTAGGCTTGTTGCAAAAGGTTATGCTCAAGAGAAGGGCATTGATTTTGATGAGACTTTTGCTCCCACATGTCGTATAACCACTGTTCGTAGCATCTGTGCATTAGCAGCTCATAATGGTTGGAATGTACATCAGCTGGACATAAAGACTGCGTTCTTAAATGGAGATTTTCATGAGGAGGTGTATGTATCGCAGCCTCGTGGTTTTGTTCAAAGAGGGCAGGAAAACAAAGTGTGCAGGTTAAAAAAGGCTTTATATGGTTTAAAGCAAGCTCCACGAGCTTGGTATGAAAAAATACATGCATATTTGACTGCACATGGGTTTCAGAATAGTCCAACAGAAAGCACTTTGTATGCTAAACGTGTGGATGGTGTACATCTAATCATTGCTCTCTATGTCGATGACATGCTGCTCACAGGACCAAATGAGAGTCATATTGCTGATTTTAAGGCTGATTTGAATGCCTCTTTTGAGATGTCAAATTTGGGGCATTTGCATTATTATTTGGGGATACAATTTAAGCAGTGTGATGGAGGTATTGCTTTGTGTCAGACAAAGTATATTGAAACATTGTTGCGGAGATTTGGCCTTGAAGACTGCAAGCCTATTGCTACTCCAATGGAGACAGGTTTGAAGTTGAGTCTTCATGATGCTGGAGATCACTTTGATGTCACACTCTATCAGACAGCTGTTGGTTGCCTCATTTATGTATGCATTACGAGGCCAGACATTCAGTTTGCAGTCTCACAGGTGAGCAGATTTATGCATAGCCCAGGCATTAAGCATTGGCAGGCAGTGAAGCGTATCTTTCGCTATTTGAGTGGTACTCGGCATCTTGGGTTGTTTTATCCCAAGGGGGGATCATTGCCGCCAGATTTACATGCTTTTTCAGATTCTGACTGGGCTGGTTGTTATGACACACGCGTGTCCACGAGTGGTTTTTGCTTCATGCTTGGAAGCTCATGCATATCATGGTTGAGCAAGAAGCAGCCTACTGTGGCCACTTCTAGTTGTGAAGCTGAGTACAGGGCAGCTTTCACAGCTACGGTTGAGTGTGTGTGGCTCAGACGCCTTATGGCTGATTTGGGTGTTGGGCAGCCATCTGCCACCACCATCTTCACTGACAGTCAGAGCGCATTGGCAGTTGCGCGGAACCCAGTGTTCCATGCTCGTACGAAGCACATTGAGGTGCACTACCATTATGTCAGGGAGAGACTCTCTGCAGGAGAGATCAGTTTGGCTTATGTGCCAACACAGGATAACCTTGCAGACCTTTTCACAAAGGCTCTGCCTCGTGAGAAGTTCGAAGCTTTTCGCAAAGCTTTGGGCTTACTCCCTTTTGTGGATTCGTCCACATAGCTAGACACTTCCCTATACATGAGTGCTAGCTCTTGTTCACCGCATCACTCCAGGGGGGATTTGTTACCATATTATAGTAGTGATGTGTGTGAACACACTTAGGACCGCCGGGGCACTTTTTCCCTCACTAGGAGGTTTTTTCCCCCGTGCATTGTATATACGCCCATTATCTTCTAGGGCTTGTAATCTTTCATTTTTGGCACTCATAATACACTACTGTGTGTTGTGCTCAAGCTTCCTCATCTTCTTGAAGTTGTGTGTGCATTCCTGCAACCCTAATTCCAACACTTTTAAGCTTTTGATTGATTCAGGCAGTTCTCATTCATTCATTTCCCCTGGATGCTTGCTTAAGCTAGTCTTAGAACAGAAAGTGCAATCAGGTTACAACTCCATTTTTGTGGTAGTTGACAGACTAACCAAAGTTGCCCATCTGATCCCAGTAAAAGAAACCTACACTGCAGTGGATGTGGCCAGAGTGTTCCTCAAAGAAATCTTCAGATTGCATGGCCTACCCAGGAGAATAGTAAGTGATCGAGATCCCAAGTTTACTTCAAGGTTCTGGACTACATTTTTCGAAGCAGTGGGAACTTTCTTGGATCTCAGCACAGCTTATCACCCTGAGACCGATGGGCAAACTGAAAGGGTAAACCAAGTAATCGAAGATATACTTCGGTCTGCTGTGGTAGGGAACCCAAGAAGTGGCTAAGCTATCTGCACCTAGTTAAGTTTGCGTACAATGCTTCTTATCACCGAAGTATCGAGATGAGCCCTTTTAAAGCTTTGTATGGACAAGATTGCTTAACTCCATTAACTTGGTCCGACCCATTGATTAGGGTCGAGATGTCCAGACAGATGCTTGACGACATGGAGCAGCAGATGTAGGCAATTCGTAAAGATATAAAAGCTGCCCAGGATAGACAGAAGCAATATGCAGATAAGAAGAAGACAGACAGAGAATTCAAAGAAGCAGATATGGTCTTCATTAGAGTACGGCCCAAAAGAAGTTCTCTATCTCTTGGGAAGTACAAGAAGTTATCCCTTAGATATTGTGGGCCATATTTGATTACTAAGAAAGTAGGTGACTTAGCCTACGAGCTTCTTCTGCCTCCTCATCTCAAAGTTCATAATGTATTTCATGTAAGCCTTCCAAAAAGTGAGCAAAACTGACCCAAAAATGGTCAAAAATTGACCAAACTCATCTGGAAAATTCTAGAATCAGTTGGCTTGGTTAGAAGCTCACTTTTTCCTATAAATAGAAGCCTTCCCCTTTGTTAAAACTCAATAGTGTTTTGCACTGTTACCTTGCCTCTCCCAAGTGCCAAAAACTATGAATTTTACTCATAATTTATTAGTTTTTGACCTTCCCTCTTCTAAAAGATTGGTGGCCACCCTTGTTTCAAACAAGAGTAGAACCCTCAAACCATCAAGCCAAAGGAAAGCTCTCAAATTATCCATGTAAGTTGGAGATTCTTCTCTTTTCTATTTTTTAATGGTTTTTTATGATTTTTGTCTTCTCTAAATTGAATGGATGTTATGCCTCATTGAAAAAAGGCATTCCCCTCTCTTCTTTAATAAATCCAACCATTCTTTATCCTAGATGATTGATTATTGGATAAAATTAAGTTTTTCATAATGTTCTCTTAAATAAGTAGAAAATGTTACACTAGAATGATTTAAATACTCTTGGTGAACTTCTAATTAATTTTAGTGAGTTAAAAATTAAAAAATGATCAGCCATACAAAGGAGGTTATGGCAAATTTTTTAAAAAATTTGTGAAATAAATTTCATCTTTTATTAATCAAAAAGAGTAATCCCCATCGTTAGAGTAATCCCCATCGTTAGAGCATTCAAAAAGTGTCATTTTCATTCATGCATAGAAAGATGCATATTGATTAATTTTTATAAAAGAATGATTTTCAATAGAATTAAATTCTATGAAAGATACTTATTGATAATTTTTTTAATGAAAGTGTTACTTTCTTCATTACGGTTTTTTATGCATATAAGCATAAAAGTATATTTTTTTAATTACAAAAGAGTTACCTTCATCATATTGATTTTTATGCATAAAAGAATATATTTTTTAATTATAAAAGTGTTACTTTTATCGTAAATGATTTTTATGCATAAACATATGCATAAAAGATATTTTTTTAATATTAAAAGTGTGATTTTCATCATAAATGATTTTTATGCATAAACATATGCATAAAAGATATTTTTTATATTAAAAGTGTGATTTTCATCATAAATGATTTTTATGCATAAACATATGCATAAAAGATATATTTTTATATTAAAAGTGTGATTTTCATCATAAATGATTTTTATGCATAAACATATGCATAAAAGATATATTTTTATATTAAAAGTGTGATTTTCATCATAATTTTTATGCATAAAAGATATTTTTTATATATTAAAAGTGTGATTTTCATCATAAATAATTTTTATGCATAAACATATGCATAAAGGATATTTTTTTAATATTAAAAATGTGATTTTCATCATAAATGATTTATATGCATAAACATATGCAAAAAAGAAATTCTTTCATGATAAAAGAGTGATTTTCAACATAAATGATTTTTATGATGATAAAAGTGTGACTTTCATCAGAATTAGATTTTATGCATAATTAGATGCATATAGAATCTTTATTAATTAAATAAGGATAATATTTTTTTTAATTATAAAAGTGTTACTTTTTATGCATAAAAGATATTTTTTTAAATATTAAAAGCGTGATTTTCATCATAAATGATTTTTATGCATAAACATATGCATAAAAGATATTTTTTATATTAAAAGTGTGATTTTTATCATAAATGATTTTTATGCATAAACATATGCATAAAAGATATTTTTTTATATTAAAAGTGTGATTTTCATCATAAATGATTTTTATGCATAAACATATGCATAAAGGATATTTTTTAATATTAAAAGTGTGATTTTTATCATAACTGATTTATATGCATAAACATATGCATAAAAGAAATTCTTTCATGATAAAAGAGTGATTTTCAACATAAATGATTTTTATGATGATAAAAGTGTGACTTTCATCAGAATTGGATTTTATGCATAATTAGATGCATATAGAATCTTTATTAATTAAATAAGGGTTCTCCTTAATCCTCTGTTTAATTTTTGTAAAAATTAGAAAAATGAATAAGTAGATAATCTCACATCACATCACATCACATCCATTTCACATCACACCTCATCCATTCACATCTATCCCGATTCACATCATATCACATCACATACATTTCACATCACATCACATCACATCCATTCATATCCATCATATTCATTCTCATCACCATCCCATCACTTACATTCTATCCACATTGCATCACATCCACATCTATCCACATCATATCTCATTTATACACATCCCATCTCATTCATCTGCATCCATCCAGTCATTCACATGCACAACTATTCACATCCATCCATTCATTCACATTCACACTTATCACTTCACATCTCATCACATTCACATCCACATCTCTTTACATCACATCACACCCACATCCCTTTACATCCACATCACATCCACATCATAGATAATCCTCACATGGGTACAAAGTTTTCTGGCCATTGGGATTTGGTTGAGGCATGTGGATTGCCATTTGTACCGTCTAGAATGTGCATTCTACTCACAAAACCAGCATCAAATGGTGAAAAATATGGGGGTCTCATCATGAGATGGCCATTAATATTTCCATGGAGCTTGTGATATGTTATCTGCACATGGGTGCAAAGCTTTATGCCATTGGGCTATGGATGTGGCATGGGTATCACCATATGTACCTTCTGGAATGTGCGTTTTACTCACAAATGAAGGAAACTATTGTCAAATGTTGCAGAATACCTTGATCCCTTCATTAGAAGGTTACCAAAATTTAAGTAGATCATGAGAAAGATGGTCTTCACATGGGCGCAAATTTTTGTGGCCATTGGGCTTCTATTCTAGCATGGGGGGTGCTATATGTAGCTTTTAGAATGTGCATTTTATTTATAAATTTTATTTACAAATGAAGGGAAACAACATCAAATGGTGCAAATACGTAGGTCCCATCCTCAGATGGCCACTAACATTTGCATAGGCCTTGAGATAGGTGGTCTCCACATGTGTGCAAAGTTTCTTTATAAAATGGGCTTTGGATGTGCCATGGGGATTGCCATATGTACCTTCTAGAATGTTTGTTTTACTAGCAAATGAGGGGAAATACTATCAAATGGTACAAATAGCTTGGTTCCCTTTGTCACATGCCTTCCAAAATAGGCACCAATATTGAGATAAATGGTTCCCTCATGCGCACAAATGTTTGTGGCCATTGGCCTTTAGATGTGGTCTCCATATGTACCTTTTAGACTATGCGTTTTACTTGCAAATGAAGGGAAACAGTAACAAATGGTGCAAATAACAAGTTTCCCTTCTTCACATGGATATAAAAATTCACAAGAATCTTGAGATAGGTGTTTCATGGAGGCGTGAGAGGTTTCGTGGCCCATTGGGCTTCAGATGTGGCATGGGGATCACCATATGTACCATCTAGATTGTGCATTTTACTCACAAATGAAGGGAAACGATGTCAAATGGTGCAAAATATTACAAGTCCCTTCATCACATGGCTACCACAATTGGGATGAATTGTTATATAGGTGGTTCCAACATGCATGCAAAGTTTTGTGGCCATTAGGCTTCGGATGTGGCATGGAGATCTCCATATGAACCTTTAAGAATGTGCATATAACTCACAAATGAAGGGAAACGTGTCAAATGGTGCAAAATGTGAATCCTTAGATAGGTGGTCCCCACATGCATTGAAAGTTTCATGACCATTGGGCTTTGGATGTGGCATGGGGATTGCCATATGTACCTTCTAGAGTTTTCATTTTTCTCTCAAAGGAAGGAAAATGTTGTCAAATGGTGTAGCTTACATGGTTCCCTTTGTCGTATTCTAACCAAAATTGGCACGAATCTTGAGTAGGTGTGTCCCACATGCATGCAACATTTTGTGGCCATTGAGCTTGTGATGTGACAGCATGGCGATTGCCATGTGTATCTTCTAGAATGTGTGTTTTACTCACAAATGAAAGAAAGGGATGTCAACTGGTGCAAAATACGTGGGTCCCTTTGTTGGATGGCCTTTGGGGTCCAAATGTAGCATGGGTATCACCAAATGTACCTTTTAGACTGTGCATTTTACTCAAAAATGAAGGGAACTAGTGTCACATGGTGTAGAATACCCAAATTTGATCATTTGATGGCTACAAAAACTTGCATAGATCATTAGATAGGTGGTCTTCACATGGGTCTATAGTTTTGTGGCCATTGGGATTCAAATCTAGCATGGGGATGCCATATGTACCTTTTAGAATGTCTATTGTATTCACAAAGAAAGGTGAACGGCGTCAAATGGTGCAAATATGTAGGTCTCTTAGATGGCCATTAAGATATGCTCAGGTCTTGAGATAGGTGGTTCCCACATGTTTGCAAAGTTTATTGCCAATTGGTCTTTGGATGTGGCAAGGGGATTGTCATATGTACCTTCTAGAATGTGTGTTTTACTCACAAACAAGGGTAAACATTGTCAAATGGTGCAAATAACTTTCGTCCATTTGTCACATGCCTCCAAAAATTGGCACGAATCTTAAGATAAGTGGTCCCCTCATGTGTGCAAAGTTTTGTGGCCATTTTCCTTTGGATGTGACATTGGGATCTAAATATGTACCTTCTAGAATGTGCATTTTGCTCACAAATGAAGAGAAACGGCAACAAATGGTGCAAATAATGAAGTTCCCTTTGTCACACGGATACAAAAATTCAGAATAATCATCCCATGTTTCAACTTAACCTTGTGTCTGAAATTGATGATGCTCCCTAACGAGACCATTCAAGGTCACAAACACCAAGTCATCATCATCGACTAGTGCACCGATAGAAGCGATCGAAACTGCAAGCTTCTAAAGTACCTTCATGGAGTAGTCATTGATGTTCAAATTTTCCCTTTGCACATTATACGGCTCTTGCTTGAGTTGCAACTTCTGTGCCTATGTCTTTGTGCTATACAATTCGGACAATGTGTCCCATGCATCCTTAGGCGTCTGTGCATCCTAAATGTGCACAATCATAGTATCAGAGATGCTAATAGAAAAGCCAATACATAATCTTTGTGGCTCTCTCATGCCAAGCCTTGAGAGCTTGCACTTGTGCTATAGTTGGGGTATCTGGAAGAATAGGTTCATGTTCATATCCTATGATAAAATTCAAATAGCTTTATCCATCAAGAAATTGGAAATTCTGAACTTCCAAGCTTGCTAGTTGTTTTTGTTCAGCTTCTCACTCACTATCTGCGTGAGACTATCGGAGGCCATCTCAATCAACTACAACTAAGAACCTGCAATTGCAAAAATATACATTTTGCCTCACAAGGGCAAGTAATACAGTTTCTACAAATGCAAGGCTTCCGTCACACAAATGGCCAAAAACATAGGTCTGCATCTGATGCTTGAAACCAGCAACCACATAGTCACTCCAAGTGACATTTATGCATAGACACGCATTCACCACTGCTCTGTGCTTCTCAATGTCTCTATGTCAAAGGCATAGATGTAGAACTATAGTCGGTGTCTCCCAACACAACAATTCCTTGCGCACATAATCAAAACTAGCTGCTCCTTCTGAGTGCCTCCTGTAATCTTGCGATGCAAAAACGGGGCCCGAAATGGCTCCGAAACCCAAATTTTTGCATCATAAAGTTTGTTTAAACTAGGTAATGCTTCTCAAGCTCTATGTCAAAGGTCGCCCCAATTAAAGGTAATGCACCTTGCACTCACGACTATGTACTTGCAAAGAATGCTCTTAAAATTTTGAATGGAAAAGAGGCAAATCTCCTCTTACCAGGATGTCGCGGACTCTACCTTGCTGCTTGAACTCCTTGCCACAAACCAAGCTCTGATACCATGAAAAGAAAGTTGGGAGAGAGGGAGGAGTCTTGCTTGCAATTATCTAAACAACAACACAAGGGAGAAGACACAAAATGGAGGCTGAAGCTTTCTTCTTCTTACTTGCAAAATGCCACACAACTACTATACATGAAAGAGGGGTATACCCAATATCTCTAACCCTATACATGGTCCATAGTGTGAACCCAAACCATACATACATGGCAATCTAACTATGCCACAACTACCAGACACAAGAGTAGCTGTAATACATTTGTTATTCAATGGCAATGTAACAGCCACAACCACCCATGCCCATCGCATAAATGACAATCACCCAGGCATCACATGTGTGGTTGAGCTTGATATCTCAACACCCAGATTCCAATTCAAGTAATCTTGGATGTAGCCGAGCCCAATGGAAGTGGGCCTCAGGTAATCTTGCATGTAAACAAGCTAATGGCAGAAAAGGGAAAAAAAGGGTGCAACATTTCTTTCCATAGACGATGAATGAATCAAGAGCGGGGGATAAAAAACAAATCAATCAAGCATCAAACATCCGTCATGTATTGTGATCGTTTCAAGTCGTTTTTTGTAGTCAAAAGTAACGAATTGTTGAATGATGGTAGGGCGATCTGCACTCCCATAATATTGCCAACGGATTCTTGCATTGGAGATAGTAGGAATATGAATCATCCATTTTTGGGCAAGCCAAGAGCCATTTTTGCACACGAAGTCTTCTCGTGATGGAAGAATGATCTGATAATTGTTGGTCGATGTTCTCTCAATCCTCGGGTCTTTTTTCAATCAACACACTCCTGTGCAACATTTACTAATTTAGGCAGCCTTAAGGGATGTTTTTGTCTTCTTTTATCAACGCACTTTTGTGCAGCATCCACTTTGGAGTGTTCCTTCATGCAAGTACCACCACTTTTCATCATACATCGTCAAAAACAGGTTGCTTGGGTTTATTGCAAAAAACAAGTGCAAAATCGTCAACAAAGGTGCACAACGATACAAGCCATGCATCAAAGGTCCTCATGCCGATTCTTTATAGTACAACATCATGCATCTGAATAAGGTAATTTGTTATCCTAAACAAGTGAATAGCTTCATATTATCACCCACTATCTTTCCTTGACTTCTCCTCATCCAAGAGCCAGATAGCCCAATGTAAACATTACTGGCCACCTAGAAAAGTGGTTATGTCTGATCTTCTTTTGCAAAATACATGCTCTCTCCTTACATCTTTCTTTTTATAAGGCACGTTGTAATGAACATAATTGCATTTGATACATATATTTCAATACTTGTCGTTATGAGAAGTTTCAAATATTTTTTTCCACTTTGTCAATCTAAATTCTTACAAGATTCATTATTCTTGTCGAAGTATGTACAATCATCTTTGTTGCACTCAATTCGTATTTGCCTTCGAGGTAGTTTCCTATTGCCTTTCATCTTCTCAACGTTTCTCTTGTGATTTTGTTAAAATTCTACTACACAATAGAATCACTACACTATTTTGAACTGACTCTTTTCTAAAAATGAAGACCATGTTTTAAACCTATATAGGTCAGATGGCATCATGTAGGCTTACCGACAGGCGATTAGCATCATCAACATAATCTTGGACCTTCATCCATACAATGCTATAGGAATGGAATTACCACTACTAGAAGAAGATCAATGTGGCTTGTGCGATTAAAGTATCGATTTCTCAAACTCTAACACAAATATGACTACTAATATTCAGATAGCATATCAACATCTTATCCATTCACGATGCTACTTCACATCGCTTAGTGGACTCTTATATGCTTGACTCTCATGATGCCCAGGGAAGAACCTATTCCCTTGGATTATAAATCTTTGGAGAAGGAAATCGTCGCCTCCTCGCCCACACAATGTGTGGTTATCATATTTATATTATATATTATTATTACTAGTGTGCAACCCACGCGGGTATTGTTTAGGAAGGTATATATAGCACCTTCACTTTATGCCTCCATGTTCACTTGTTGAAGTGCAATTCACTTATGCATGATTTGCAAGGAACAGTTGAGGTGTCATTCAGATTCCAATCATGCTCTCTAGGCACAATATACTCCATGCCATCATTGGGAGAAACACATGAGAGATTCTTTGAATCAAAGCTCTAAAGCATCCTATTGGTACTTTGGGAAGTTTTTGAAGAGATCTTGTTCTTTAAGATACTCCATGTCACACCAATTATTAGGATAATGATCACCTAGTGTAAGGCTAATCTTGTGAGATTACCCGTCCAAGTATCCATGTGAGAAGGTTGGGAAGGGGTATTTTAATATTTATTTCCATTGCCAATTGTGACGCCACTTAACAACCACAATAGTGAGTGTGGAATATCTTGCATTGATTGTAAGCAAGCTTCCCAACAATTTCAAAACCATTGGGATTCTTGACTTGGCAGCACAAGGAGCCTTCATGGAATGTAGAATGGCTTGGTAAAATAGGTTCCCATTTTAGTAGCCCAAGGCATGCCATACATGTTTCGTAGACATTCTCCTGAATCCATTGTTTTTTGTTGAAGATGTACTTTATCACGCCCATTCCAAACAAATGCATGGTATAGCCAGAGAATTTAGTGTGCTTGGTAGGATGAGATTCTATTTCTAGATCAGAAATTTTGCTTACCTCGTCAAGGGCCAGGCTCAAATGGAAGCAAATGTTAAAACTGCACAATTTCCAAAATCCGTGCTCGAAACATCACTGTCATGCTCAAAATATTTGCCCAACTCTCACTGTCACAATCGGTGTGCTTTCAAGTTGTCATTGTCTTGTCAGACCAACCTCACCCAGGCCCTTGACCGTTCAGGAATCAGTAATGTCCCTTGGTTGGCTAAAGGCAGCCTCCCAAAGGCCATTCCCTTCAACATGAGGAGTTGTTTCCACGCATTTATGAATCCACAGATTCGAGGGCCACTTGGTGATGGCGCACTGGTGAGTTCCCATGCTTGGGGTCATAAAGGTGTTGGGTGGTGCTCGGTGGTAATGAAGGGCCCTTGGTGGTGCACCCAAACCACTGGCCGATTCAAAGTAGCACTAGTGCCACAAGCCTTGGGAAATGCTGCACATTTTAACCCTCTCTAACAATACTTCGTTGCTTTGGCTGAGCTAAAGCATCATGCAGGTTGTTGCCTGCAATATTGACATCTACTCCTAAAGCTAATGGAATTTTTTACATTGGTGTGGTTCGAATGCCACCTTTTATGACCCCTATGGAGTGTAGCATAGGAACTGGTGTGGTTCCTATGCTAGTGTGTGGAAATAGCCTCCTTGAAGACTATCCTCCAATTCACAGTGATCATTTTGTAGAGGTTCACCTTCATAGGTTGACATACATATCTATAGGTCCGGCCAAGAGGATATGTTATGAATTAGGATCACATGATAAGCATGATGGGTGCTAGCATAAACAAACACATATATAATCCAAACTAAAAACTGTTGAACTTCAAACTTCTCTTGTGCACAACTCTTCACCGGGTTCCTCTTTCACACTACTTGAGCTTCTATATGCTTTTAGAGCTGTTGATGTTCAGGCTTCTCTACTACAATGCAATGAATCCAACGATGCATCTACACTCCATTGAATCCAATGATATACATTGATGCCATGGTCCTTCTTTGAGTAACCGAAAGCTCTACTTAATAGATAAAAAGATACTTTGTTTTCTTGTCTTGTTTAAAGTATATGTACTTCAATCTAAATTCTAATACCATTTCTCCCTTTTTGATGCATGTTTTAGATGAGAGTGAAAAATTGGAGTCAACATAGATGACCGAGTGGGATGAGGATGGTGACACCTTTGTTCACATGATTGACAAGATATTATGAGGACAACATAAGAGCTAGGCTTTGATTTTAGATATTTGAAAATCAAGACATCAATAAAGTACCACCCCTAATATTTGCAAGAAATATTGGGTCCTTCTAGACCCTATGTCGTGCCTCATGACTATATTTTTCTTTTTTTATTTTAAAAATTTATTCTAATTGTGAGATTCGAGTTTTACAAGTTAATGCTTATGTGTATGAAAAAAAAAGAGAGCATAAGTGCCCAAGAAAAACAAGAAAAGTGATAATAATGGATTTCATGTGTGACAATACCTTAGGGCATTGAGGACGGAGCATAATCTCCCTATGTTCTTACTTTGTTGTGTTGAAATCTTCAAAATGCTTCTTGGTGTCTAGTCGTTTACCAAATCAAGCCTGCCTACACACCCTAGTTTAGCAATTTTATATTGTAATGGGGTTGTTCGATCGCAAAGCCAATGTGGAAGTCAAAATAGCATTGGCTGTTTACTCCACGAGCGGGGGCTAGTTTTTATGGTTTATTTGGTGTGCCAGGAATGCCGTGTTATTTCAATCATCCCCTCCAGTACTAACAATGCTGCAACATGAACTGTTTCTACAGATGAAGAATGCAAACTCTGCAAGGAAGAAGGAGCTCCACAAAAGAAGAGACTTCCTCAAGAAAAGCAAACACGCATGCAACAACATGGACACGCTGCACAAGACGAACAGCATCCTCTATGTCAGGTGGGATGAAGAG
Source organism: Cibotium barometz (assembly GCF_041138505.1). Classification (NCBI taxonomy): domain Eukaryota; kingdom Viridiplantae; phylum Streptophyta; class Polypodiopsida; order Cyatheales; family Cibotiaceae; genus Cibotium; species Cibotium barometz. The sequence continues at coordinate 6,285,233 of NC_141061.1, forward strand.
TTGGAACATGACATCCATGACATCCGCGAGAAGGACAGAATACTCACTGAGCACCTGCTGGAGATCACCGATATTTACAATAAGGTGGATGACGATGAGAACGCTGTACACCCCAACAAGCCCCCGAGAGCTTGCAACTGTTCTGTATACCCATGTGTGCATGCCCTTGTAATCATGTAACCCCTAGATCAGTATGGTTCTTTTTGAAAGGGCACAGCCCGTATCTGCTATGTAATCAGTCCCTTTTCTTTTTCTAATACAAAATCCCTGCTTTTTTTGAAAAAAAAAAGATTCTTATATCCCTCCGCGTCTTTTTGTTCGGTTCGCAGAATCAAATACGTCGAACTTTAGCGGAAGCATTAAACGAAATGCAGATTGATTCATATACAAAGCAGGGGAATAAAAAAACTGCACAAGCTCTCGTTTGTCGAAATCTGCAGGCCTAAAACTTTCAAATTTGGGTAATGTCATCATGTGCAACATTACGAAAACCACCCACGTAAATTTTAATTCTTAGAAAGATCTAATCGTGCATAGCAAGCATAATGCAATCACAAGGCGAAACGTAAGAACCAATGTACCTTGTTAACCTCTGCGAGACGCTCAAATTTAAGCATGTCCATAGTCCACAACAATAAACATAGTAAACTTGTTTCCAAAACTACGAAGCTGTTTGCGAACTAGAGATGATTTACGACCGCAACACCGTTGGAAAAATTGGGCGGAAAGCAATGACACAAGATAAGCATGATAATTGGGACATGGAGGACAATTACATTAACGTATCAACCGGACAGACTGTAGTACTATGCGATCATGTTAAAGAACGGAAATTAGTAAGGACGTCAAGGCTGTGGTGTGTGGTATATGGGCGAATGTGACGAGTCACTTATTTCATCAAGGAGTGATAACCCTTGCAAGTTTCCAAGTCACTTCTGATGAAACAGTGACTTCTAGCCCCCGGCCATGGTGCACCTGCAATCTACGCCACTACTTTTTGCTATTTGTCATATAATTTGTCACTAACTGTGATGAGAGAACATACACGATATTGTAGCTTCCTTGTTGAATTAGTAGTTGCAGACTTGAATCATTTACATTTCGAGTAAGTAAATATGGTGTTTCTCCATGTACTGGACTATGTCTCGTCTTTTAGTTGGATGTGGTCTGAGCCTCCAAGAAATCCTTCCATTTCTCGCTTTTGATGTTGGCTGGTGAAGCAGGATCTAATCCATGATAGAGTTGCCAAACCTGGTGCTGCAGAAATCTCACATATTCCAGCGTTTGTCCCAGCATAGATACTGTATCAAGCCTCTCTCCATTGGGCACCAAGCTTTGCAGAATGCGAATGCGGTCGCTAAACCTCTCCCTGCGAGTGCGTGCAGCAATGCTTTGTGGATCCATGGCTGTACCGTGCCTGCGGCGAACTTTCGAGGGCGGTGGTTTCAGCTCCATGCTTTCAGAAGTAATTAGATGTCGAGCTTGCACTCCTTGTGACTTGTAAAGCATGGCACTTAAGGCCTGTGTTGCTGAATTGTAGCTCATGCCGGGGATTCCTTGCATTAGTTCGATAGATTCAGGCTGAGAGCTCCAAACATCTGCGCCAGCGCTTGCAAATAGAGTAGGCGTAGACACAAAGCTGGGCAGTTGGAAAATAGAGAAGGGTCTCTTTTTCCCGGAGACATTACCCATGCTATCTGTGTAAGTGCAGCTCGTCTCCATTTTCACTGGCAGGGATGACGTTGTGAAGATGCTACCTCTGGTTTGGAAGTCGAGGGAACTTGCATTGGAGCCGGTTTCTGAAGAACATGTAGGAATTTTGTTGTCAGCATTTGCGGATGTCTGTGATCCCTCTTGCTCGCTAGAAGACCAGTCCTCTAGCGCCTCTTTTCCTTCGAGCTGAAGGGTTGTTGATGCTTGAGAGCCAGATTGTGGTATACTCACAGCAGTTACAGCTTCTGAATTCCATGCATCACAGAGAAGAGTACTCTCGTTGCGATTCTCAACTTCACTAGGGGCCGGGAGCTTCTCTCCCGTTGGAATCGCGAGATATTCCAGCTCATTCAGAGCGAACCCTTTCCCAACGCAATTCTCGTCATCACTTGGAGTAATCGTCGGACCTGATGATACAGAATGGAACTTCTGAGGCAAATTGGTGAGAATTGAGTCTAAGCTTGCGTCAGGTTCGCAATTCATGGCTTGCTCGTTCCAGAATCGTGCCAAGGATCCAGCAAAATTGTCGTCCTCCTCCGCATGGCCAAGATTCGTTATGGAACTCGTTGCGATTCCGTAGAGCTGCGACAGATTTATTTCTCCACCCCAATGCGCCCTGAAAGCATCTTGCTCTTTACTTGCTGGGGTCTTCGTGGGGACTCCAAGCACAGATTTGGCAATTTCTTCACGCTGGAACACCATTCCATCGTCGCCATCCTGGGTAAAATTGGGTGGAAGACCAAGGAAATTCGACATCATTCCTGCAAACTTGCCACTATTGGCAGTGCTCATTGATTCGGAGGAAGAGATTCGGGTGAGCACGGAGTCTGAAGATCCAAGAGAGAAGTAAGGCTCATAAGCCGACGAAGAATAGCTAGCTGCAAGCCCGGGCATGGGCAAGAGATCAACGTCAGCGGCGGTAAGCTCTCCGTCAACACCCAACACCTTAGCGAAACTTGGAGAGGAACATGGCATCATGCTTTCGTCGAAGCAGGAGCTAGGCCAAGGAAATGCGTCAAAGGGTGGGGAAGGAGGGATCAAAGAACGGAAGCTTTCAGCAGATCTGCTGATAAGGGAGTCGATAGAAGGTCGACGAGAAGAGGAAGAAAGGAGGTCATGATGGGCAGATGAATTAAGCAGTTGGCATTTGTTCTTCAAAGAGAAAGAAGAAGGAGGAGCTACAGAAGAAGCATGGAGGAGCACTGAAGAAGAAGGAGGAGGAGGAGGAAGGCACCAAGGTGCAGTAGAAGCTGCGACAGCCATGGGAGCTGAGAAACAAGCTTTTAAGGAAGAAAGACTTATAACAAACTGCGAGGCGCAATGTCGAGAAGAAGAAAGACACTCTCTACCCACAGAGAGCACATCGAGAAAAGCAAAACACCGACGGACTAAATAATGCAAGACTATGGCAATATTATATAGAACGCTTTTGCTGAAAGGTGGGAGAGAAGGTATCGGTGCTTGGTTCTGGCGACGGAAACTCCGGACAATGAAAATATTACTGTGTTTCGAACAACGTAAATTACAGTTTCCGGCCGTTTGCGGACGGACTTCCATGGACGGAAGCCTGCGCTTTACGTTAGCCTGTTTCCTTTACTATGCATGCACATTGCTTCGGTTTTACGTTGCATGGAATTTCACCTGATCGGAGAGAGATTAGAGCGAGAAAAATGACACGGACTTTTACGTTACCAGCGTAAGATGTAATGCCGCTGAATTTGGTAGTACAAATCGATTGTCCGCTGCTAATTTTATGGTGGGCTTGCCTTTGGGTAAATTTGGGACCCCCCATTAATAACGCCAGCTTTGGATCCCCGCCTGCGACTGTGCCACCTCGACCCCAAATTTGGCGGATGCTCTTTTTTTTGCCATTCAATGGCTTTGCGTTTCGTTTCTTTGCACTTCTCCTTTAGAAGGGACCTCTCATTCCTTCTTTAGAGGGCGTTCCTGCCATGTAGATTGACTCGGAAGGCTTTCAGCCTTGTGACAAGATTTAGCCATTGTTGCTTGTGCAAGCTCCAAAAGAGCTGCAGAACAACTCAAAATTGTGACCTCATTGGTTGAAAGGGCAGCGGCTATTTTCAGCCCAACGACTATCGCCAACCTAAACAATAGGCGCTACTAGCCTCACGGCGATCTTCCTGGAGTTTTCCAGGAAGTGAGAGCAAAATTCTTCATGAGGGAATGTGCTCTTAGACGGACAACTCGTGTGCACATTAGTTTGCTTATTGGTGCATCTTTACTGCATCTTTACTTTTTCGGGGGTAATTTGTCAATTTTTTTGTGATCACATTTTTCACGCAATCACGGACAAAAAGATGCTTTTGCTTTGCGCTATGATCCAATGGCCATTGACTAGCACCCAGCATAAAACTAGCGATTTCATGGGAGGTACCACCAAGACTTACGCAACTACCCTTGCCAAGAACTGTCATAGAAATGGGCTCACATAATCAGAAGTAAAATTCCTATTGCAAACAAGAAATTTACCGGCGGTGATAAGTCTTGAATCGTCAGTATTAGAAGATAATACTAGCTGCATCACCGAAAATAGTATGAGTATTACCTACCAAAATAGAGCACTGAACTCATTTTGACCGGTATTGGATATGAAAGAGAGAGAGGTAAAAGCCCCTCCTCTTTCTTAGTCATGGCGGGACTAGTTCGGGAATTGGTTTCCGGTCTTGCGTCATGAACAAGATATGGGGCTAGCAGAAATCACAACCAAGGCCTTGCATTTCTAGAGGACATGAGACTCTTGTAGAACATCTCAACACTTGCTCAACATGAGCTCTTGGCTATTCCAACTGAATATCTTGCATAATCTAAGGTTGTCCACCTGACTGTGGCTCTCTTACCTCATGATCTATGGGTTTTCCATGCCCTACATCGAGTGGAACATACCTAGCATGCAGTGCATATATTGGTTGTCCATCCTCCTGAAACACCACCCTGCGTATCTCAACAGTCTTCTCTGGCTCCTTAGGCATCTTATCTTCATTAAAGACAACATCATGGCTATGTACTATCTTTCTAGACTCTTGATCCCATAAGTGGTATCCCATCTCTCTTGAATCACTATACCCAAGAAATATGCATTTCTTTGACTTCGGATCAAGCTTTCTCTGTTTTTTTGTAGGCACATGCACAAAGGCCTCACAACCAAACACATGTAGATTTTCATAAGAAGGTGGCTTGTCTAACCAATCCTCTTCAGGTACGTTCCCATCGAAAGCCTTAATAGGTGATCTGTTAATAAGATGCACTACTGTCTTCATAGCCTCTGCCCAAAAACCATGTGGAAGACTAGCATTAGAAAACATGGTAAGTTGTCTTTCCTATATATTCCAATTCATCTTCTCAGCAACACCATTTTGAGAAGGATTTTCAAGCGTAAACAATTTCCTTTTGATACCATGCATCTCACAAAATTTTTGAAAGGGATGAGAGACATACTCTCTTTCTTTATCTTTCCGCAAGCACTTAAGCTTCTTTATGGGCTAATTTTCAGCATATGCCAAGAACTTCTAAAATGCATCAAAGGTATCACTCTTCTGTCGAATCAATTATACCCATAGTTTGTGTGTAGCATCATCAATGAATGTGACAAAATACGATGCACCACCCAATGAAATAGTAGGCATAGGTCCACATACATCCCTATGAACCAACTCCAATGGTTCACTCTTATGCTTGCCACATGATTTCTTACGTGGAGACCTAGTTTGTTTGCCATACATGCAATGCTCACAAATAATAAAATGTAAAATATTGAAGTCTGCGACATACTACAAATGAGAAAGCATTTTCATTCAAGTCATACTCATGTGACCCAAATGGCGAGGCTACAAGAATGCTGACGGCTACTCGGTAATGGCAATCACAAGATTACTCACACTGAATACATGCAATGGATATAGTGTACCACATTTGGATCCTCTAGCCGCAACTAGTGATCCTTTTGCAATCTTCTAGGACTTATTTCCAAAAGACACATGATACCCATAATCATCCAGCTGTCCAGTAGAAATTAAGCTCTTAGTGAGCTTCGGCACATGTCTAACATTATGTAGAACAAAAGCACATCCATTTGCAAAAGACGAATGTATTTCTTTCACACCAACAATGTCACATGCATAATCGTTACCCAACTTTATACATCCTCTCCTACTAGCATCATATGAGTGAAACCACTCTCTATGTAGAGTAATATGAAAAGATGCGCCTAAATCAATGATCCAATCTTGATGGTAACCATCATCTGAGGCAACAAAAAAGTTATCTAGAAAAGTAGAAGCATACAAGACATCACCATCATCATGGTCACTGCAATGGTATTCACTTCTTCAATCACTATTGACTTACCCTTTGCATCTTGGTCTTTCTCTTTGGCCTTCTTGTCCTTCTTCCATTTAAAGCAATGTTTCTTTATGTGACCTTTATTGCCACAATAATAGCACCCAATGTCCTTTCTGGATCATCACTTTCTATGTGATCTCTCTCTCTCTCTCACGAGATTTCCCCCTTGCTTGGGATATCCCTCTTATTGTCAATGCACTGGAGCCCTTATTTGCATCAACATTCTTCTAATTGACCTCTTCAATGAGCAAAGTACTCTCAATATTTGTACATGTGAGGCCATCCACAGAAGCTAAGTTGCTTATGGCAGTGTGAAAAGTATAATAACTTTTCGGTAAAGTGACAAGCAAAAACATAGCCTTGACTGAATCATTGAACATAATCTTTTGTGCAGCCAACTAGCTAAAAATAATGTAAAATTTATCCGCAAATCAACGAGTTTCTTCAGCCCAATATACCTAGTTGGCAGCACTTTGCCTATCATGTAGATCACACAATTTCTGCCATACACCATAAGAACCATCTATGATGTCCTTGACATTTAAATATACCAACTTGGATAACATTAGCATAATGGTAGAGCGCGAAAGCTCATTCAATTCCTTCCACTCATCATCATCGTCAAAATCCTCTAGTTTAATCCCTCTGCATTTGATAGGCTTTACTTGCTTCTTCTGCACCAGAACATTGTAGATTTGCTCCTTCCAATAGGAGAAGTTCATGCAATCCTGCTTCTCAATGTTAAACAATGCATTCTCTGATGCTGAAGCTATCACAATGGCTAACAAAAAAACCAATATACATTACACCAATGTACCAAACGTAGCCCCAAAAATGTCAACTTCAATGACCACCACCAATTCACTTCACACAAGTGTTCTGAGTGACCTCACGGCATCCCAAAACCAGCTAATAACTTTTTCACAGTAGCACGGTAGCTCCAATGCAAAAAGTGTAAATAGGAGAAATGTAGCTTGTAGGCAACTCTATAACTTCTTAGTTTATAAAACAGGTCCAAAATCCTCACTGATTTTTTAAATTTGCTATTGAAAACAACTACCTGCATACTTTTTTACTATTGTAGTAGCAATTTGCAGCACTACTAGCCTGTTTTGGGAAGCCAATAACTTTTCACCCTTAGCTTGGTTGCAATTGCTATAAAAAGAAAATTTGTAGGGATTTGATGGCTCTACAACTGTTTAGTTAAGTGCAGATCCCAAATCTTCACAGATTTGTGGCTATTGACCTTTGAGAAATAGCCTCTTGCTCATTCACAACAACTTCCAACTATTTTATACACAACATAACTTTTGATGCATACTCTAGATGGAAGTGCTTCCCAAAAACAAATTGAAGTGTTTCTAGAGATTTTTGACTTCTTAGTTCACTTCAAGCCTAATTGTGCACCACAAAAAAGTTATTCCATCCCAAAAATGACTGTTTTATCATAAAAAATAGTAGCAACCTTTTTAAAGTCAAGAACAATCATTTGTCTTGTGGCCTTCAAACACATCCGATTTTGGGCATTCTCACCCTCATGTGTATAATCCCAACTGAGATTACTAGTAACTTGAGTGCATCACTTTTCACCAAGTAGGCATAAACCAACCAATATGCATCAATTGATAGCATCAACCAAAATGCATCCAGTATCTCTACATAATCACTGCCAAAATAGCATGTGTCACTGCCACTACCAACTGATGTACCTGCAAGAAAAATATGCACCCACTGACTAGAAAGAGAGAGAGTTGAGCTCCATAATGAGGCAATGAAATGGCCACGGAGACGATTGTGTGTTATGAATGCAGGGAGCCCAAAAAAGAATGCTTATGAAGACACACTCTCCAACAATGCCAGCAAACAAAGTCTTGCTCCACTCTTGAGCTATCTTTCTACATGGGCTTACTCTAGCCCCAACAACATAGACCTGTGCATACAACTCACCAGTCATCACAGAAGCTCATACATAGCCTATATGAAAAGAGCACAAAGGGAGCTGAAAATTTGTAGCTCCTAAACCATAGCTTAAATGGCAATTCTGACATGAATGGCTCTAAAAGAGGGTAAAACCTCAAGAGGTATGTCGGAAAATCTTCCAGGACACTGAATCTCTTGATGCCAAGCTCAAAAAGAGATCTTGCCCTGAAATATATATACCATTGCACGTGAAAATGAAAAACGGGATAAGAAACAACTACTTGATGTGGAATGCCAAGCTCTAGGCTCCTTGCTCTCGTATGGATCAATCACACTGAGCTTTGATACCAGTTGAAGGAAGGTGGAGGATGCTGAGAAGAGAGAAGTGCAACAAAGGAGACCGTGTGTGCTAACTCACCCAGATAAGGATGAAGTTTGTATTATATAAAGTGGTATATACATGGGAAATATACATGGGAACTAGGCTATTGGCCTTTACCCCAACAAGAGGCCAGCAAGGCATTTAAGGCTCCTTTAGAGCTCATTCATATTGATCTCTATGGGAAAATGGACACGGAAGCTTTTGGTGGTTCCTACTATTGCATGACATTGATCGATGACTACAATAAGAGGATATGGATATCTTTCACGCAGTGTAGTGTAGTGGAGACCAAAGTTATTGATCCCTCCTCCCGAACCGAATAACAAGAACCCATCTCCATGATCATCCACTCAATCCCGTACAGTTCCACAACAAGAGGCCTATCAAGACTAATCAACAAATCAAGTCATTGCCACTGTTACCAACAATGAGGTCATTCAAGGGGAAGAACCACAAGAACCTAGCCCCTTAAACCCCAAGATCATGCCACATTTTGATGTTGAGGCAAAGAGCCTAGCCCTAGAGTCCTCTTATCCTCAAGTCAAGGTTATGACTTCAGCAAATGATCGGAAGCCATGATGCCCGTTGAATCACAAGAACCTTACCCCTCAAGGGAAGAACCATAAGAACCAATGTGGTAAGGTCAAAAGAAAGGAACCAATCCCCCTTCATACTCCCTTCCTTTATCAACACTTAAAGTCCATGTCATTGGCACCGAACTCCAAGATCTCAAAATACCTATCCCCCACCACTGGATGGTTTCCCATGAGGAACCCAAGACTGTAATGATGATGGCCCTCAAGATCCAGCTCAAGATGAAGGAATGACTCAATCATCATGCTACCAAAGCATCAACTACCATGAAGAAATATGGAACATGGATGGCTCAATGTTGCATCGCTCTTACCAAGTGACTCATCTTTCTGACTTCTCAAGGTTTCCATTTCATGTCCAGCCTAGTAGTTTGAGGGTCAGCTCCCCAACCCCTTTCCTCATTTGCTTCTTAAACCCCCTTTTTAATTACAGCGTAAAGTTATCAGGATTACGTGTAAACTTATCAAATTTATGCGTAAAGTTGTCAGAATTACACGTAATTTCAGCCTCTCAGGTTATGTGTATAGTTGTCTCTAGGTCTATAAAAGCAGCTACCATTGTCATTTTTCTTAAAATTCTATTGCCTACCTCCTGCCAAAGCTTTGCCAAAATTTCACCAAAAACCTTTTTAAAAACTAATCAACGAACACTTTCAACCCTCTAAATCATCACTTAAAACACTCAGACCCTTCTTTCCAACATTTTTTTCATACTAACATCGCTTGCAGGTACCATCCATGGCCGATCAAGTCAAATTCAATTTCAAAGAAATGGGCATGGAAGGAGGCCAAGACGTTCATTTTGAGGACCCCATTGAGTAGGCCCTTGATGCAGAAGTGATGACCGACATGGCAACTCATTCTAGAGAGCCATCAATCGAAGGTGAGCCCATAGACGCCCAAGCCTCATCCTCTCGACTTCTCAAGACAAATACACCAAAAGTCACAAAACGAGAATGACATGAAAACCAAAATCAACTTGAGATTTGATACGTCATTGGGATAGGAGTGGCTATTGGATCTTCGAGGGCATGTAGTGCATTCCCACTACACCTTGGAAAATTCAAATACTACTTTTGAGATAGCATCAGAGGCCTTCCAAGATTCGCAAGACCCCGTCGTCGTCAACGAGTACCTTGCAAGAATTGGCCTCGCCGAAATGGCAACCAAATTTCCCTTCAAGCTGGATCTATATTGGGTCTACCAATTTTTTGCCAACTTCACCACTCATGTAGGTCAAGCCCATATCCCCAATCTAGATAGCACAAGCACGGTTTGCATAACTCCCACCACTTAGGCTATACAAAGAATATTCGATCTTCCAACATTGAACAAGAGGTACCAGCAACAAATGCTTTGCTGGAAAATATTTACTAAAATATTGCACCTCTCTAAAGCGAACTAGAGTGCCCTTCAACAACACCACCAATGAGAATCTTTGTAAGGCAGCTCAAGCCCCCTACCACTACTGACCAAGGTAAGATGGACGGACCACCATCATGCCGTAATCCCCCAAACCATGATCGAAAAACTATTACCTGAATACGCCAAATGCAATTGGGCAGAGTGCTTCCACAAAGAACTAATTCCAGTGTGCTCAGAGCATAGGGAATCCCTATGTCATCCAGATGATGATTTATGGCCTCACAGGATGGGAGTTAGAACTAGTCATCTTCGATCTAGTAAAAGAGCCTATCACTTAATCACCATCAAAAGTCACGGAGAGCAGGTAGAAGAGGTCCCGCATTGAAGGGCTTCCAAAGGTACTGTCAAAGAAGCCCAAGGCCCTCTCCAAGCTACAGTAGATCAAGAGAAAAAAGCATGAGCCGAAAGACTTAGGAAGAGAATGGAACGGAGGCAGTCAATAGTCCGAGTGATGAAAACCAAGCAAGGCTCATGAAGCGAGCGATGAAAACCGAGCAAGAAAAATAAACATGTGACATTTTATTCAACACATCACATGTATCCAACAATTAGAAAGAAGAATAACCACAATTCAGCATAATCATTCAAGTACAAAAATATCAAAATGTAATGTGTCATATTGCCACCCATTGTATTACATAATACAAGACTCATTCAAAGAAATGGCAAAGACCAATCTAAAGTATTATTATGACAAACTCAATCTCAAAGTAGAAGAGACTTCTAAGACCAATTTGTGAAATATGCATCCTCTACCACACTTCAGCTACGTGTTGACTACTGACACTATGATGCTTTAGAAAAGTTGGAGTACTAAAATGTTTGTATTTAAATTGTCTCAATACAAATCCTATAGAAAAACTTATTTCCTCTTCAAGTGAGATTTATGATCTTCTAGGACCATTCTATATAATGCATCTCTATCACCTTTCAAGTTGCATGGTGAAGGTTTTACTTTTCACGTTTTAGAAGATATCGAGGTCTAATATTTTGATTTTTGCATCATCTTGATTCAAGTTCTATAGGGAAAAAAAATCCCTCCAAAAGTAGAGATTCAAAGCCTTCTAGGACTATTATGCCCCATGATGAAGGGACCACCTGTCTCAAGATTGGTGCTAATTTTGGTAGGCATGTGACGAAGGCATTTGAGTTATTTGCACCATTTGATAGTGTTTCCCCTCATTTGTAGTAAAACACACATTCTAGAAGGTACATATGGCGATCCCCATGCCACATCTGAAGCCCAATGGCAATGAAGCTTTGAACACATGTGGGGACCACCCATCTCAACATCTATGCAAATTTGAGTGGCCATGTGAGGATGGGCCTCATGTATTTTCACCATTTGACACCGTTGCCCTTCCTTTTTGAATAAAACACACATTCTAACATGTACATATGGCACCGACCATGCTAGATTTGAAGCCCAATGGCCATAAAAATTTGCAAACATGTTAAGACCAACTATCTCATGATCTATGAAATGTTTGGTGGCTAGTTGATGATTGTCATGTATTTAGCACCATTCAACACCACATCCCTTCATTTGTGAGTAAAATGCACATTTTAGAAGGTACATATGGTGATACCCTTGCCACATCCAAAGCAGAATGGCTATGAAACTTTGCACTCATGTATAGATAACCTATCTCAAGATCCATGGCAATTTTGATTCCCTCTTACGATGAGACCCCCGTATTTTGCACCATTTGCACCCCTTCCCTTCATTTGTGAGCAGAATGCACACTCTAGAAGGTACATATGGCAATCCACATGCCACATCCAAATTCCAATAGCCAAGAAAATTTGCACGCATTTGAGAATTGCCTATCTCAAGCTTTTTGCTAATTTTAGTGGCCATTTGATGATGGGACCTGTGTATTTTGCACCATTTGATGTCATTTTCCTTCATTTGTGAGAGTAAAACACACATTCTGGAAGGTGCATATGGCGATCCCCATGCCACACCCGAAATCCTAATAGCCACAAAAAAGTAAACACACATGGATGCTTTCAATATCAAGATTTATTCTAATTTTAGTGGCCATCTAACTATGGAACCCACATATTTTGCACCATTTGACATTATTTTCCTTCATTTTTGAGTAAAACACACATTATAGAAGGTACACACAGGGATCCCCATACCACATACAAAGAAAAATGGCCATAAAACTTTTCATTAGTGTGGAGACCAACTATTTCAAGACTTTTGAAAATTTTGGTGGCCATCTGCCAATGGGAGTTGCGTATTCTGCACAATTTAGCACCGTTTTCCTTCGTTTGTGAGTAAAATGCACTTTCTAGAAGGTAGGTACATATGGTGATCCCTATGCCACATCCGAACCTAATGCCCTGAAAACTTAGCACACATGTGGGGACCACCTATCTTAATAGATGTACCAACTTTGGTGGCCATATGACAAGGGGACCCACATAGTTTACACCATTTTGACACTATTTCCTTCATTTGTGAGTAAAATGCACATTCTACTAGAAGGTACATATGGTGATCCCCATGCCTCATTCGAAGCCCAATGGACACCAAATGTTGCATACATATGGGGAACACCTATCTAAAGATTTGTGTTAAAATTTGGTAGCCACGTGGCAAAAGGACTTGGATCTTTTGCACCATTTGAAACTGTTTGCCTTCATTTGTGAGTAAAATGCACATCCTAGAAGGTACATGTGGAGATTTCGATGCCACATTCGAAGCCCAATGGCCACAAAACATTGCATGGTTGTCACGGCCAACTATGTCAATATTCATGTCAATTCTCATGGCCATGTGACGAAGGGACACACATATTTTGCACCATTTGACACCGCTTCCCTACATTTGTGATTAAAACGCACATGCTAGAAGGTACATATGGCATTCCCCATGCCACATCCAAGGAACAATGCCCACAAAACTTTGAACGTATGTGGGAACCACCTATCTTAAGATTCATTTGAATTCTGTGGCCATCCAATAAAGGGACCCATGTATTTTGCACCATTTGACACGCATTAGGGAAAAAGGGAGCTCATTTTGGGGCCCTGTAAGAAATTCACTATTTTTTGATTTATTTCTCTCCTAAAAGACCTCAAAAATAGTAAAATACGAAAACTATCCCTAGCCCATAATACTCGGCAATATAATCTCTTATCAAGATGGACTCTCGTTGAAGATCAGCAAGATCAACCAACAGATCCATATAAAGAGCCATGGACTCATCCATTAAAGACCAGCAAGGTCAATCAACCAGATCCATGCCCGATTTCAGAAAACAACTCCTACTCTTGTTCCAATATCTTCCTCGACGCATGCGTGGGTATCCTAGGCGACCCAGAGCCTGAGCACCGTATGGTCAGCACCCTCTAGGATCCTTCGCAGGTGACCTAGCGCTTCACTCATAGGCCGCTTCCTTGGCCCCTCATCCACCGTACCGGAAGCTCACCATTTTAATCGCACCGAGGCTGGTCAAGACCTCGGCCGACCTTGCTACGCGAGACGTCCTTCATTGACTCTCCGTCAGCAGTTGCAACTTTATCAGTTAGGTCTCCACGACCTTAATCACAAGACGGTCAAAATGCTCCCCCAGCATTCTTGACATAAAACAGTCATTTATAAACAGCATACAATTTCTATTTTAACTTTCATTTTTCTACATTATCCCTCATCAATCTACATTACTTATTCCATATTCCATTTATATGTATACTCATCCCATCACATCATTTTCTATCTCATCACTTCAGATTCCTTCACATCACATATCATATATTCACATCCATACATCCACATCTACATCCATACATCTATTTTCACATCTACATCTACATGCACATTCATGCATCCACATCCATACATCTGTATCTACATGCACATTCACATCCATACATCCACATCTATATGCGTACATTCACATCTACATGCATACATCCACATCTCTATGCATACATCCACATCCACATTCACATTCACCTCCATACATCTACATCTACATGCATACATCCACCTCCACATTCACATCCACATCTATACATCTACATCTACATGCATACATCCACATTTACATCTACATGCATACATCCACCTCCACATCCACATCTACATCTATACATCTACATCTACATGCATACATTCACATCTCCATTCACATCTAAATCTATACATCTACATCTACATGCATCCATCCACCTCCACATCCACATCTACATCTATACATCTACATCTACATGCATACATCCACATCTCCATTCACATCTACATCTACATGCATCCATCCACATCTACATCTATACATCTACATCTATATGCATACATCCACATCTCCATTCACATCTACATCTATACATCTACATCTACATGCATCCATCCACATCTCTATTTACATCCTCATCTATACATCTACTTCTACATGCATACATCCACATCTCCATGCATACATCCACCTCCACATTCACACTCACATCTATACATCTACATCTACATGCAAACATCCACATCTCCATGTATAATAAAATTCTTTTAATTAATCTAGGATGATAGTTCCTAGAATATGGTAGGAAGTCCTCTTTTTATGCTATGAATGAAATTATTTTATGCGTAATTTCTATAAAAATTTTACCATAGCTTTGCTACTATGACTGATAAATCTCAATTTTTTCTAAGAGATAAGGCTTATCATTAAGGAAATAATTAGAATGGTCTCTAATTGGATTATCAATCCATAATGGATTGAATCATCGATATACATAAACTAAAAGCATAGAAAAAAGCCATTAATTTGGCCTCAAGCATAGCTTAATCTTGGATTAAGAAAAAGCCTTATGGAAAGCTTCATTTAGATTGAAAAGGGTCATGAGTATGACCATTTCTTAAGTGAGAGAGAGAAAGACTATTAGAATTAAATATAAATAGAATTTTATGTAATTCTTTACCATCATTAATTAATTAACTTCAATAGCATTTCAAAAACCATATCAATTAAGCTTCTCAAGCTTGAGAGGGGTTGAGAAGAGAGAATCATTGAGAAATTATAGGAAAGATCAAAATTCACTATACTTATCTTATAATTTGCTTGATTCTTTGATCACGGTAGAGGCCCCCAACCAATCAATTGGTTTAGTATGTTGATGGAGCCACCAATGGGGATTGAAGAAAGAGAGAAGTATCAAAAACTAGTGAATTATTAAAGAATTCACAGTTCTTGGCTTAGGTAGAGTAGAGTAACAATGCATAAGACACTATATCTTTTTCAACAAGGGAAGGCTTCTATTTATAGGAAAAATTGAGCTCCTAACCAAACAAACTGATTCTAGAATTTTCCAAATCAGTTTGGTCAATTTTTGACCATTTTTAGGTCAGTTAAGCTAACTTTTTGGAACTAGACTTGAATGAGGAGAGAGGAGAGATGAAATATCTCAATTTTTATGAGTTTAAAACTCATTCAAGCATGTGAAATATGCACCTCCTTTAAAGAACTCCCCTTCCTTACATATGTGTCAAAATGGAATCATTATACCCAAATATCTCATATTTTTAATATTGCTCATAGTTTTTTACTAATAAACCTTGTACATTTTCAACTCTTCATCTTATGTGAGCATTTACTCATTTTTGGATACCCAAAATATCTCATATTTTTAATATTGCTCATATTTTTTTACTAATAAACCTTGTACATTTTCAACTCTTCATCTTATGTGAGCATTTACTCATTTTTGGGTATCTTCTTTTAGAAATTGGATTTATCTCCTCTCTACACATGGATCGATGCTATTGGCCCATAGGAACCGTAATTGGACCATAATCCAAAAATTTCTGAAAATCTAGACCCTTAGGCTAAGGTCCTTTATACACATTTCCAATTAATTCCAATTGCACATTGGAAAATTCTTTTTGAATTTCTGTTTCAGGGGAATTCATCTTAATTATAAGACATATTTTTCTATCCAAAAATATTCAAAATCTAAATATTCTCTCTCTAGAATATTTTCTCTCTCTAGGTTAAAATAGTTAGAAACAAGGTCTTTATATTTCTGAAGAGGGATTGATTACAGGGAAAGATACTAGACATCAAAAAGGGGGTGGGGGAGGAATCTTACATTCTACCCCACTTAAAAAACGCGAGATGTCCTCATCTCGCAAACTAGGGTAATTTTGCAAGATGCACGAATATGAGACTTAGAGAAAAATTTTAATCAAGATTAACCACCAAGAAAAGTTTCAAAGAGAGGAAGATAAGAACAAGATTTAAACTTTATTCATTCTCGGAACTTATACAGTAAAGATAGAAGAACTCTTTACACTTCCATAAGCCCGTCCATCATATGGTCACAAAAGCAGCACTCATCTATGGGAATAATTCTGTTGGTTATTGCCGCACCTATCTCAGTGGTATGAAGTGATCTAACAAAAGGACCTCTGAGAGGCCAGCCAAAAACGGGGTAAAGGCATATCTTCTCATGAGGAAGAAAACACGCCAGTAAGAAGACCCGCTCAGAAAACCCAAGATGCCTTGATCTCATGACGCAGTAGTATCGGGGACCCAAACCCAAAGCTTCAATAACCATGGCTAAGCGGACATTGTTACGAAAGTGCTGCTGACCCCAGGGTGTTACCCTAGTTATGTCTTGATAGGTCCGCCATTTGGTTTGAGCTACAGAAGTTCCCAAGTAAGGGAAAAGTGAGCGCTCATACTGTTCTATAAAATCCTTCTTCACAGAATCACTTGCGTCTTGAAGGTGAGGAATCATTACGGATAAAACTAATTCTTGTTACCAAGCCATGAAGGAGATTAAGAAAGAAAGGAGATCGATGGAAGTAAGATTACTGTGAACGACAAGTAAAAGTTACGACTTATATAAAGGAAGGAGCTAGCGTAACTTAGAAGCCAATGGTAACTTGCCACTGAAGTTTTACCGTCTTTCCATGATTTGGGTTTGGCACATTTTTCTATAGAAGGCATTCAGAACTTTGAGATGAGGAGATAAAAGAAGTTCATAAGCTAAATCACCTACTTTCTTTGGTCCACAATATCTGGGAGATAACTTCTTATACTTCCCAAGAGATAAAGAACTTCTTTTGGGCCGTACTCGAATGAAGACCAAAACCTTGATATCCAAAACATCGATTCTCACTTCTGAACTCATTGTTCTGAATCCTTAAAACAGGTGGGACTCTTGAGAAGTATTCAGGGAAAAGGTTCTTCCTTTTTTAAACAGAATCTTTCTTTTATTTTAGAGAGAGAATAATTATAAGATCAGAAAGGGAGATTCTTACTCCTGTATACCTCGAAGGCTGGGGGAGAATCTTACATTCTACCCCACTTGAAAAGTGCGAGATGTCCTCATCTCGCAAGGTAGAGGACAACTCTTTTTCTT
This sequence comes from Cibotium barometz, assembly GCF_041138505.1. NCBI lineage: Eukaryota > Viridiplantae > Streptophyta > Polypodiopsida > Cyatheales > Cibotiaceae > Cibotium > Cibotium barometz. The sequence continues at coordinate 6,303,002 of NC_141061.1, forward strand.
AAGATCCAATTTATTCTGGGGTTCCTTATATTCTGGTCAACCCAACAGAATACGGGGATAATTATCCCTTATATAGAACTCATCATTAAATAACAATTCATTCAGATCATATCATTCATATCTTTAACACGATAATGGTCCATTAGACTGAAAATTTTCCTTCTGAACATTCCTCCACAGGAATTTTAGTTAAGCAAGTTCTCAATTTGTCATCCCTTAACTTAATCTACCGTCTCAAGTGTTAACAGTAGCAATCTGACAGCACAATCCACTAATCTCATAGTGATTTGCTGAAATCATTATTATCATTCCAGTTATGAATATTATCACTGGGACTCGTCCCATTCATCCTCATTGTGGTCTCGCTCAGCTTATTACATTTTAACTAAATTTCAGAAATCATTATTTTTCAATCAGAATCCAAATCAATTTCATCAGTTCCCAAACAGAATTAAAAATCATATCAACCACATTCGAATTCATCATCTAGATAGCATTAACGCTTATAATTTCAAGTCTTAGATTTACTCGTATAAGTAAAGAGCTGCAGTATACTCTCGGTATATATGGGTAGTCACGGCCCTTGGAATTATAAGGTAAATGCCATCATATCTAGGCCTCAAGCAAGTCAGGGATTCTATATAATTACGGTATTTCCATCTGAAGACCCAATTACCAAATTACGAATTGCAGTTTGAACATCAAATTGTATGAATTATATCACACAATTATAACCTTTTTGTGCTTCTTGATAAATTTTTGACATATTTGGTTTCTCAGTTGATCTTTATTAGCCAAATGCTCTGATACCAACTGTGAGATCCCTGTTCCCACCGAGCAACAGATTCGGGATACTAGCAGCGGAAGTAGCACTTCTCGCGCGGGACAGGGGTCCCACATTCGGGGCCTCACCCACGGATATCCGGATAAGAGACTAATCTGTCGATTGTTCCAAAACCGAACCTGGAAAAACTTCCTTTACCGGAAAGCACGGGCGATTCCACCAGGATAACTTTTTACTCTAACATAGTCAAGATCATTTCTGATCGAGCTGATCCAATTACATCTATAAGATACTTGGTCAGATCAAGGGAGAAACTTGCACTTGGATCATTGGGATCAACGCTTTTTTCCCCATTCAAGAGGCACAGCCGTTGATTCCTATCCATAGAACAGTTACTGTCCGGGATTTATTTTATCTATCGTAAAAACAAAAGTTTGAGTCTCGATTTACGGATCCATCAGTCCAGCCTAACCCCATCCAGTCCCATGGGTTAGCCAACCACCCAACCACTGTAGTGATGGGATCCAATTAAGAATTTGGTTAGGTTTTGTCCCGGGTTCCAAGGCCCCCTAGCCGGATGTTCATGCAAAAATAAAACTAGTCACACCACTCACACACCCAATCTGAAATTGCCTTTTCACAGATTCAACCAGTTTAAAACAATCCTTTAATAAAACCACAGTATCACTGATCACCATCTTCCAATTTATCCAGTTGATTCTTAATTTTTCCAACATTCCTTCATCAGAGTATTTATGGCATCATTGGCAACTAGGACGCTCACCACCTGTCCACTCAGGGGCCGTTTCCTAATCCCTAGCCCATAATACTCGGCAATATAATCTCTTATCAAGATGGACTCTTGTTGAAGATCAGCAAGATCAACCAACAGATCCATATAAAGAGCCATGGACTCATCCATTGAAGACCAGCAAGGTCAATCAACCAGATCCATGCCCGATTTCAGAAAACAACTCCTACTCTTGTTCCAATATCTTCCTTGACGCACGCGTGGGTATCCTAGGCGACCCAGAGCCCGAGCACCGTATGGTCAGCACCCTCTAGGATCCTTCGCAGGTGACCTAGCGCTTCACTCATAGGCCGCTTCCTTGGCCCCTCATCCACCGTACCGGAAGCTCACCATTTTAATCGCACCGAGGCTGGTCAAGACCTCGGCCGACCTTGCTACGCGAGACGTCCTTCATTGACTCTCCGTCAGCAGTTGCAACTTTATCAGTTAGGTCTCCACGACCTTAATCACAAGACGGTCAAAATGCTCCCCCAGCATTCTTGACATAAAACAGTCATTTACAAACAGCATACAATTTCTATTTTAACTTTCATTTTTCTACATTATCCCTCATCAATCTACATTACTTATTCCATATTCCATTTATATGTATACTCATCCCATCACATCATTTTCCATCTCATCACTTCAGATTCCTTCACATCACATATCATATATTCACATCCATACATCCACATCTACATCCATACATCTATTTTCACATCTACATCTACATGCACATTCATGCATCCACATCCATACATCTGTATCTACATGCACATTCACATCCATACATCCACATCTATATGCGTACATTCACATATACATGCATACATCCACATCTCTATGCATACATCCACATCCACATTCACATTCACCTCCATATCTACATCTATACATCTACATCTACATGCATACATCCACATCTCCATTCACATCTACATCTATACATCTACATCTACATGCATCCATCCACATCTCCACATCCACATCTACATCTATACATCTACATCTACATGTGCATACATCCACATCTCCATTCACATCTACATCTATACATCTACATCTACATGCATCCATCCACATCTCTATTTACATCCTCATCTATACATCTACTTCTACATGCATACATCCACATCTCCATGCATACATCCACCTACACATTCACACTCACATCTATACATCTACATCTACATGCAAACATCCACATCTCCATGTATAATAAAATTCTTTTAATTAATCTAGGATGATAGTTCCTAGAATATGGTAGGAAGTCCTCTTTTTATGCTATGAATGAAATTATTTTATGCGTAATTTCTATAAAAATTTTGCCATAGCTCTGCTACTATGACTGATAAATCTCAATTTTTTCTAAGGGATAAGGCTTATCATTAAGGAAATAATTAGAATGGTCTCTAATTGGATTATCAATCCATAATGGATTGAATCATCGATATACATAAACTAAAAGCATAGAAAAAAGCCATTAATTTGGCCTCAAGCATAGCTTAATCTTGGATTAAGGAAAAGCCTTATGGACAGCTTCATTTAGATTGAAAAGGGTCATGAGTATGACCATTTCTTAAGTGAGAGAGAGAAAGACCATTAGAATTAAATATAAATAGAATTTTATGTAATTCTTTACTATCATTAATTAATTAACTTCAATAGCATTTCAAAAACCATATCAATTAAGCTTCTCAAGCTTGAGAGGGGTTGAGAAGAGAGAATCATTGAGAAATTATAGGAAAGATCAAAATTCACTATACTTATCTTATAATTTGCTTGATTCTTTGATCACGGTAGAGGCCCCCAACCAATCAATTGGTTTAGTATGTTGATGGAGCCACCAATGGGGATTGAAGAAAGAGAGAAGTATCAAAAACTAGTGAATTATTAAAGAATTCACAGTTCTTGGCTTAGGTAGAGTAGAGTAACAATGCATAAGACACTATATCTTTTTCAACAAGGGAAGGCTTCTATTTATAGGAAAAATTGAGCTCCTAACCAAACAAACTGATTCTAGAATTTTCCAAATCAGTTTGGTCAATTTTTGACCATTTTTAGGTCAGTTAAGCTAACTTTTTGGAACTAGACTTGAATGAGGAGAGAGGAGAGATGAAATATCTCAATTTTTATGAGTTTAAAACTCATTCAAGCATGTGAAATATGCACCTCCTTTAAAGAACTCCCCTTCCTTACATATGTGTCAAAATGGAATCATTATACCCAAATATCTCATATTTTTAATATTGCTCATAGTTTTTTACTAATAAACCTTGTACATTTTCAACTCTTCATCTTATGTGAGCATTTACTCATTTTTGGATACCCAAAATATCTCATATTTTTAATATTGTTCATATTTTTTTACTAATAAACCTTGTACATTTTCAACTCTTCATCTTATGTGAGCATTTACTCATTTTTGGGTATCTTCTTTTACAAATTGGATTTATCTCCTCTCTACACATGGATTGATGCTATTGGCCCATAGGAACCTTAATTGGACCATAATCCAAAAATTTCTGAAAATCTAGACCCTTAGGCTAAGGTCCTTTATACACATTTCCAATTAATTCCAATTGCACATTGGAAAATTCTTTTTGAATTTCTGTTTCAGGGGAATTCATCTTAATTATAAGAGATATTTTTCTATCCAAAAATATTCAAAATCTAAATATTCTCTCTCTAGAATATTTTCTCTCTCTAGGTTAAAATAGTTAGAAACAAGGTCTTTATATTTCTGAAGAGGGATTGGTTACAGGGAAAGATACTAGACATCAAAAAGGGGGTGGGGGAGAAATCTTATAGATTTCATATTGACACTATGTAAGGAAGGGGAGTTCTTTAAAGGAGATGCATATTTCACATAAGATGAAGAGTTGAAAATGTACAAGGTTTATTAGTAAAAAACTATGAGCCATATTAAAAATATGAGATATTTTGGGTATAATGATTCTATTTTGACACATATGTAAGGAAGGGGAGTTCTTTAAAGGAGGTGCATATTTCACATGCTTAAATGAGTTTTAAACTCATAAAAATTGAGATATTTCATCTCTCCTCTCTCCTAATTCAAGTCTAGTTACAAAAAGTTAGCTCAACTGACCTAAAAATGGTCAAAAATTGACCAAACTGAGTGGAAAAAATCTAGAATCAGTTTGTTTGGTTAGGAGCTCAATTTTTCCTATAAATAGAAGCTTCCCTTGTTGAAAAAAATATATAGTGTTTATGCATCGTTACTCTACTCCACCTAAGCCAAGAACTATGAATTCATTAATAATTCACTAGTTTTGGAGCTTCCCTCTTTCTTCAATCCCCATTGGTGGCTCCATCAACATACTTAACCAATTGATTGGTTGGGGGCCTCTACCGTGAACAAAGAATCAAGCAATTTGTAAGGTAATTAGTGAATATTGATCTTTCCTATAATTTCTCAATGTTTCTCTCTTCTCAACCCCTCTCAAGCTTGAGAAGCTTAATTGGTATGGTTTTTTTTAAATGCTATTGAAGTTAATTGGTGAATAGTAGTGAAGAGTTACATAATTTGATGAATGCTATTGAAGTTAAGGAATTAATGATAGTAAAGAATTACATAAATTTCTATTTATGTTTAAATTCTAATGGTTTTTATGTAATTTCTCTCTCTCACTCAAGAAATGGTCATACTCATGACCCATTCTCAATCCAAATGAAGCTTTTCATAAAGCTTTTCCTTAACCCAAGATTAAGCTATGCTTGAGGCCAAATTAATGGCTTTTTTCTATGCTTTTAGTTTATGTATATTGATGATTCAATCTATTTTGGATTAATGATCCAATTAGAGATCATTTTAATTATTTCCTTAATGATAAGCTTTATCCCTTAGAAAAATTGAGATTTATCAGTCATAGCAGCGGAGCTATGGCAAAATTTTTATAAAAATTATGCATAAAATAATTTCATTCAAAGCATAAAAAGAGGACTTCCTACCATATTCTAGGAATTATCATCCTAGATTAATTGAAAGAAATTCATTATAATCATGGAGAAATTAAATTTTTATATTATGCATAAAGGATAAGTTTTATATCAAAAGTGTTACTTTTACCATTTTTATTTTCATGCATAGAAGTATGCATAATGGATAAATTTTTATATCAAAAGTGTTATTTTTATCATTTTTATTTTCATGCATAGAAGTATGCATAAAGGATAAATTTTTATATCAAAAGTGTTACTTTTACCATTTTTATTTTCATGCATAGAAGTATGCATAATGGATAAATTTTTATATCAAAAGTGTTATTTTTATCAATTTTTATTTTCATGCATAGAAGTATGCATAAAGGATAAGTTTTTATATCAAAAGTGTTATTTTTATCATTTTTATTTTCATGCATAGAAGTATGCATAATGGATAAAATTTTATATCAAAAGTGTTATTTTTATCATTTTTATTTTCATGCATAGAAGTATGCATAAAGGATAAATTTTTATATCAAAAGTGTTATTTTTATAATTTTTATTTTCATGCATAGAAGTATGCATAAAGGATAAATTTTTATATCAAAAGTGTTACTTTTATCATTTTTATTTCATGCATAGAAGTACATGCATAATGGATAAATTTTTATATCAAAAGTGTTACTTTTATCATATTTGAATTTCATGCATAAAGGTATGCATAAAAGTTGACTATTTTATTGTAAGAGTGTTACTTTTATCATATTGGATTTCATGCATAGAGGTATGCATAAAAGATATTCTTTTTATACTAAAAGTGTGATTTTCATCATAAATGGATTTTATGCATAACTTAGATGCATAAGAGAAATTCTTTTATTCTAAAAGTGTAATTCCTACCAAATTGAATTTATGCATAAGAAGATGCATAAAAGATTGATTTTAATTTCGAAAGTGTTAGTCTCCTTAAATGGAATTTATGCATAAATAAATGTGTAGAGAAATCTTATATCAAATATAAGAATTCTCTTAAAAAAGATATGAAATGTGATAAGATGTGATAAGAGGTGTATGAGATGTGATAAGATTTGATAAGATGCGTATGAAAAGTGATAGGATGTGATAAGAGGTGTATGAGATGTGAAAAGATGTGATAAGATGTGTATGAGCTGTGATAGAATGTGTTCAGATGAGTTAGGATGTGTTAAGATGTATATGGGATGTGTTAGGACGAGAATGGATTTAATATGGTTGTATGAATGTGATGTGGATGTATACATGTAGATGTATATGTATGAATGTGAATATGGATGTGGATGTGGATGTATGGATGTAGATACGGATGTGTATGTATGTATGTGGATGTGTATGTATGAATGAGGATGTGAAAATGGATGTATGTATGTAGATGTGGATGTATGGATGTATGTATGTAGATGTGGATGTATGTATGTAGATGTGGATGTATGGATGTGAATGTGAATGAAGAGGTGGATGTGGATGTATGGATGTAGATACGGATGTGGATGAATGTATGTGAATGTGGATGTATGAATGAGGATGTGAAAATGGATGTATACATGTGAATGTGGATGTATGAATATGAATGTGGATGTGTGGATGGGAAATGGAGGTATGGATGTATGAATGTGGATGTGGATGTATGCATGTAGATGCGTATGTATGAATGTGAAATTGGATGTATGATGTGGACGTACGAACATGGATATGTATGTAGAATAATGAATATGAAGGTGTATGTGAGATAATGTGTAGTCTATATGAGTGAATGGATGAGAACGAGTACACATTGAATGGAATGTGGAATAAGTAATGTGGTCCGAGAGTGGATAATATGAAAAGACAAGAGTTCGTTATAGAAACTGTATTTTGTGACTATTTGTAAATGACTGTTTTATGTCAAGAATGCTAGAGAAGCATTTTGACCGTCTTGAGGATTAAGGTCATGAAGACCGAACTGATAAAGTTGCAACTGCTAACGGAGAGTCAATGGAGGACGTCTCACGTAGCAAGGTCGATCGAGGTCTTGACCGGCCTCGGTTCGATTTAAATGGTGAGCTTCCGGTACGGTGGATGAGGGACCAAGGAAGCAGCCTATGAGTGAAGCGCTAGGTCACATGCGACGAAGGATCCTAGAGGGTGCTGACCATACGGTGCTCGGGCTCTGGGTCGCCGAAGATACCCACACGTGCGTCGTGGAAGATATTGGAACAAGGAGTAAGAGTTGTTTTCTGAAACCGGGCATGGATCTGGTTGATTGACCTTGTTGGTCCTCAACGGATGAGTCCATGGCTCTTTTATATGGATCTGTGGGTTGATCTAGCTGATCTTCCACGGAGATTCCATTCTATTATATGAATATATTGCCGGTTACTATGAGCTAGGAACTATGGAAAAGGCCCCTGAGCAAACAGGTGGTGAGCGTTCTGGTTGCCAATGATGCCATAAGTATACCAATGAATGAATGACTGGAAATAAGGATTCAACCAGAGATTTTGAGGATTGTCATCAGTGACATAATGGTTTTATTAAAGGATTGTTTTAAAGTTAGTTGATGCTAAGGAAAAGACAATTTCATATTGGGTGTGTAAGTGGTGTGACTAGTTTTATGTTTGCATGAACTTCTGGCTAGGGGGCCTTGGAACTCTTTTCCCTGGTACCCGGGACAAAACCTAACCAAATTCTTAATTGGATCCCATCACTACAGTGGTTGGGCGGTTGGCTAACCCATGGGACTGGATGGGGTTAGGCTGGACTAATGGATCCGTAAATCGAGATTTAATTTCTATTATTACGATAGATGAAGTAAATCCCGGATAGAAATTGTTTTCTATGGATAGGAATCAACGGCTGTGCCTCTTGATGGGGAAAAAAGCGTTGATCCCAATGATCCAAGTGCAAGTTTCTTCCTTGATTTGACCAAGTACCGTTAAAGGTGCAGTCAGATCAGTTGATCCGTAATGATCTTGACTACGTTAGAGTAAAGAGTTATCCTGGTGGAATCGCCCATGCTTTCCGGGTAAAGGAAGTTTTTCCGGTTTCGGTTTTGGACAAATCGACGGATTAGTCTCTTGTCCGGATATCCGTGGGCGAGGCCCCGAGTGTGAGACCCTACCCGCGCACGATGTACTACTTCCGCTGCTAGTACCCCAAATCCATTGCGCGGTGGGGACAGGGATCTCACATATATAATCTATCTAACTCAGCCTCCACTTGATTTTCATAATTTGGATTCATCTAGTATCTTTGCTGATGAACTGGCTCACTATTGGGTTTCATGGTCACAAGTGGAACCTCCATTACTAAGCTCTATAATGATGACCAAAGCCATGAGAAAGCATGCATGATTACATTGCAATGAATGAACTTTTGCGGCAAGTCACATGAGAGATTGAGAGACACATATTTTTGCCTAGGTTTCTCTTAGGACTCTAGAATGTGAGGCTATGCTATGAGCCACATGAGAGACTAAGAAACACTCAGTTGTTGCCCAAGTTTCTCTTAGGAATTTAAAAAGTGAGGCTGCATGGCAAATTCATCACAGACAACCCCACCTCCTTCAAATTATGTTGCCAGCTAGATGTCCATTTGAGTAACAACATGAAAGAAGAGGATAAGCCAAGCACAACCTCATTAGTGGTGCCATACGTGTCCTCACTATCTAGTAGCACTAGAAAACCCACAGAGTCTAAGGAGGTCAAAGCGCGAGTAGAAAACATGACTCTCGAGGAGTTAGGCAGCCTAATCCAAAAGCAAAAGAACCAACCTAATAGGGGGTCTGAAGCCCCCATTATTACGCATATGTATCCCATAAGATACCTAGTTTGCTATGTGTTGCATTGATAGAATCATACCACATCCAAATGCTCTCACCTACGTGCAAGATAGTCTTTGAGTTATGAACATTGTAGAAGGTAGCCATGACACGTCCCAACGTCGATATCAAATCCCCCCCATGCTCTCCAATCTCTAATAAGAAACTTGGGGGTAGAGATTATGGAACCTCATAAAAGAAGCAACTAGATAGTAGCATGAAGCATGGAGAAAGAGAGGTAAGATGCCATGAAGAACCACTAGATATTGTATTCACCAAGAAACCACAAACGGTTGTTGTGTTGTCTCGTTGTGATTACAAAGGTATCACACATACTACCTTAAGTAGATGTGTAAGGAAGGATCTACCAAACTTTCACTAATCACTCAATTAGATTCACAATGATCTCCACTCTCCTATAATCACTCCACCTTTCCTATCATCAAGGGATTAGTTGCCACATAGTAAGGAGCAGGTAATCACCTAGATTGCCACATAGCAAGAACCTTAGAGTAAACCTAACAAGTCATAAGACTAGCAACTAGCTAGAACCTTAGAGTAAATCAATCAAAAGTAATTAAAAAGGATGGATGCCATGATCATCCAATATTTCAACACTTTCTTGATCAAGCATCCATACCACATAGGGTGTGCTTGAACAAGGAACCACTAATGACTCACTAAGAATGAAGTTCCCACTAGCTAAATAATGGATTTTTATAAAGTATGTCACCACTTTAGGCCATGTTGGAAGCCACCAAGTTGATGTAGATCCACTAAGTCAGGTTCACAGCTATGCAAATGATAGTCACCCTAATTTTGTATGCACGTTGCACAAAGCCTTGTATGACTTGGAGTAAGACTGAAGTAAGCACATGATAGCATGGTCTTGCAAGATAGGGTGGTAACTTATGACTATTTTATTTCAAGCTAGGAAAGAATACTTCTCACTTTATGTGAGAGACAAAAAAGGGGATAATTCTATGAAAGCATATATGTTGATGACTTGATCATGATGGGGGATAGATGATCTTTCACGTCCAAACTTAGCATGATAGGTTATAAGCCAATTTACTTTGTCTTGGAGAAAAATGTGAAGCTATGTCATGATAAATGCGAGCTTTTGGAATGACTTAAACGTACAGAAGCAAAGTAGGTAGTTTGATATCTGCGATTATTACCAGACCAAATTTGATCTATGTTGTGGGTATGTGTCAATTTAATATGTCTCCAAGGAAACTTTGTGTGAGGCAAGACACAAACTAAAAAAGGAAAAGTCCACTTCCCGCACTATATAAATTTTTAATGAGGCTAGGATATAGTTATAATTGCATGGTTACATTGATGCTAGTAAATATGTCTTATACAAAATTTCCTAGTGTGGTGAATTATGTCTTGAGGGATTCACATATAATAAATGTTACTATCACTTGAGTTCAACAAAAGGGCATTTTAAAATCATTTTGTGGACATAACTATATTTACAAGGGGCATTATAAAAACTTGAAATAAAGTAAAGATTTGTAGACAAAGGATGAATATCAGCACACCAAATTTGAGCTATGATGTGGGCACAAGTCAATTTACACAAAATCCAAGGAAGTTGCATGTGGATGCAACAATATGGATACCAAGGTAGATAAAATCCACTTTGCACTACATAACTTTTTATGAGGCTAGGGTATGCCTATAGGTACATGGTTACATTATTGCTACATATTTATCTGTTATAGAAGATCTAATAGTGGTGTTATGGCTTGGAGGGGTCACATAGAATACATGTGAATATCACGTGAGCTCATTAGAAGGTTATTTTCTTTTGGCATAAATATATTTACAAAGGGACATCATAAAAACCATTTTATTTCTTTTAAAAAAAATATTCGTATAGACAAAGAGTGTCTTTTAATCAAACAATATTTATAGATGAGGGATTGAATAAATAGGTCTTGATTGCAAGCAACATAAAGGATTTACATAAAGTGAACCCTATGAGTTTTATGTTTTCTCTTGGGAGTGATGCACACTTGGTTGGAGCAACAAGAAATAGCCTATGGTTGCCTTTCCAAGCATTGAGGTAGAGGTTGCATCTATGGAAGCATGTGAAGTAGATTATATATATGCATTGGTTTGTGGATGGTCCAATTGTCATTTTCTATAATGACATTAGCAACATACACTTGGCAAACAACCTAGTCTATCATGCTAGAAGCACATTGAGGTGCATTGTCACTTTGTGAGGGAGAAGGTGTTTTAGCATGTAATATAGATGTTTATATTACCATAGCGAATAACATGGCTAACTTTTTCACAAAGGCATTAGACATAAAGAACCTCTGCAAGTTTAGTGGCTTGCTTGATGTGGATGAGGTGAAATTGAGCTTCAAAGGGAGTGTTGAGATATCAAGATCAACACATGTTTGTACTTATGAGATGCCTGAGGGACACTTGCTCATGTCACTAGCATAGTTGGTAGCAGATATGGTTAGTACATTGCTAGTTGTATGTTATCTACATTTGTATGCTATAGTTAGTGACATACTATGTGTGATGAGTTCAAATATGGACAATCCATGTTAGGGTTAGTTAAACACTTTGAGATGCATAATGTCACCTATCTTTTGTATATGTGCAATGTCAATTTTGGTAATTAAAAATAAGAATATACTTTCAACCTTCACCTCTAATCTCTCCCCTCTTTGTTGTGTGTGAAGAAGAAAGCTACAAGCAATACTCCTCTCCTTCTCTTTCACATTCTTTACAAACAACGCTTGCCATGATGTGACAATGTGTTTTGTTCATATATCTCAATGGCATGTGGCCTCCACTAGTTGTTCCTAAACTATTTCCAAGACGAAAGCTACAAGCAATACTCCTCTCCTTCTCTTTCACATTCTTTACAAACAACGCTTGCCATGATGTGACAATGTGTTTTGTTCATATATCTCAATGGCATGTGGCCTCCACTAGTTGTTCCTAAACTATTTCCAAGACGATCAAGTTTTTCCTAACATGATCCACGATTGTTACATATCATAACACAAATTGAATCCAAAGGTGCAATGTGCAATGCACACTTGGTCTAATGGCACATGCAAGAAAGCTCCTCTTTTCCAATCTACTCCTCCAAAATGTAAAGAAATGATGGCCCATATGAGGACACTCCTAGGTGGTCTCGATAGTCCAAAGTTTGCTAATTCTTAAAGGAAAACTATCGGTAAAAAATGTCTATAGTGAGAAAGGACAACGGGTAGAAAAATTCTTCATGTTTTGAACAAAAACAAGACTTTGTCGTTTCTACAAGTCTAAAACTGCACAAACCATCTCCTCAAAGATAGAACATTCAACCCATAAATGTACGCTAAATGTCCATATAACCAAGGGACAAGTGGATCCTCTCTCTCTCTCTCTCTCTCTATATATATATATATATATATATATATATTTAGCCACACACACACACAGAGGATCTTAACCAGTAAGAAAGTCCTCTTATACATTTCAACTCTACAAATAGACATAAATAGTTCAAAAACAAAATCATCGAATATGGTAGATGATTTCAATCAAGCTAAGGGATAAGGAGCTATGAGTTGAGAACTCACATACATAGTCCCCCTTTCTCATTTCTTTAGAGAGGAAGTCGTGGTGGATTGTCCACTTAATGAGATCAATTCCTCTTTAGCAAACCTTGAGCCACTAGCAATAGCGATTGCCTTGGTGTGGGTAGTAATCTGTTGATTCATTGTTCAATTGTTCCTTTCCTCTCTATGCTCATTGGGGATGTAATCTGTTGATTCATTGCTCATTGGTCAATTATTCCTTTCCTCTCTATGCTCATTGGGGATGCATCTATAGTTCAATTCTAGATCCCAAGAGAGTTGTAAGATTCCCCCTAGCCTTCGAGGTATGCACGAGTAAGAACCTCCCTTTCTGATCTTATAATTATCCCCTCTCTAAAATAAAAGAAAGATTCTGTTTAAAAAAGGAAGACCCTTTCCCCAGAATACTTCTCAGGAGCCCCACCTGTTTTAAGGATTCACAACGATGAGTTCAGAAGTGAGAACCGGTGTTTTGGATGCCAAGGTTTTGGTCATCAGTTAAAAGACTGCCCGACTCCTACCATGATAAGGGCACAGGGAAGTCAAGAACCCAAATTCAGAGACCAATTCCTTCACACCAATCTAATCAGGGTCTGTCTCGGACAAGATTGCTTAATTCCATTAACTAGGTCCGACCCATTGATTAGGGTCGAGATGACCAGTCAAATGCTTGATTAACTCGACCCTAATCAATGGGTCGGACCTAGTTAATTCCATTAACTAGGTCCGACCCATTGATTAGGGTCAAGATTACCAGTCAAATGCTTGACGACATGGAGCAACAAATGCAGGCAATTCATAAAGATATAAAAGCTGCCCAGGATCGACAGAAACTGTATGCAAATAAGAAGAGAACAGGGAAAAGAGTTCCCAGGCCCCCTGGCCGGAAGTTCATGCAAACATAGAATTAGTCACACCACTTACACACCAATATGAAATTGCCATTTTCTCAGCATCAACTAACTTTAAAACAATCCTTTAATGAAACCATTATGTTACTGATGACAATCCTCGAAGTCTCTGGTTGAATCCATATTTCCAATCATTCGTTCATCGGTGTACTTATGGCATCATTGGCAACCAGAACGCTCAGGGGCCTTTTCAATAGTTCCTAGCTCATAGTATTTCGTTCATCGGTGTACTTATGGCATCATTGGCAACCAGAACGCTCACCAGCTGTTCACTTAGGGGCCTTTTCAATAGTTCCTAGCTCATAGTACCCGACAATATTTTCACATATAAAAATTAAGATGGAATCCTCGTTGAAGATCAGCAAGATCAATCAACAGATCCATATAAGAGAGCCATGATGGACTCATCTGTTGAGGACCAACAAGGTCAATCAACCAGATCCATGCCCGGTTTCAGAAAACAACTCTTACTCCTTGTTCCAATATCTTCCACGACGCACGTGTGGGTATCTTCGGCGACCTAGAGCCTGAGTACCGTATGGTCAGCACCCTCTAGGATCCTTCACAGGTGACCTAGCGCTTCACTCAGAGGTATGCAGAAATCCAATTATGATAAAAGTTACACTTTTACATTAAAATAATAATCTTTTATGCATACCTCTATGCATGAAATCCAAATATGATAAAAGTAACACTTTTACATTAAAATAATAATCTTTTATGCATACCTCTATGCATGAAAATCAATTATGCATAATATAAAAATCAATTTCTCTATGATTATAATGAATATAGATCTTTCAATTAATCTAGGATGATAATTCCTAGAATATGGTAGGAAGTTCTCTTTTCATGCTTTGAATGAAATTATTTTATGTGTAATTTTTATAAAAAATTTGCCATAGCTCCGCTACTATGATTGATAAATCTCAATTTATTTTGAAGGATAAAGCTTGTCATTAAGGGAATGATTAGAATGATCCCTAATTGGATCATTAACCCAATAATGGATTGAATCATCAATATTCATGAAATACATAAACTAAAAGCATAGAAAAAAGCCATTAATTTGGCCTCAAGCATAGATTAATCTTGGATTAAGAAAAAGATTTATGAAAAGCTTCATTTGGATTGAGAATGGGTCATGAGTGTGACCATTTCTTGAGTGAGAGAGAGAAATTACATAAAAAACCATTAGAATTAAGCATAAATGGAAATTTATGTAATTCTTTACTATCATTAATCAATTAACTTCAATAGCATTCATCAAATTATATAATTCTTCACTACCATTCATCAATTAACTTCAATAGCATTCAAAAACCATTCCAATTAAGCTTCTCAAGCTTGAGAGGGATTGAGAAGAGAGAAACATTGAGAAATTATAGAAAATGATCAAAATTCACTAATTACCTTACAAATTGCTTGATTCTTTGTTCACGGTAGAGGCCCCCAACCAATCAATTGGTTTAGTATGTTGATGGAGTCACCAATGGGGATTGAAGAAAGAGGGAAGCTCCAATTTCTTCAATTTGGAGAGAATTTTAGAGAATAGTAGAAATTAGCATTATTTCAGCATAACTTTAGTATAGTAAAATTCTCCTATTTTTTTCAAAGGATTCATGTTCTATTTATAGGAGAGGGAAGCTCTAACCAAAGCTAACTGATTTCTAGAATTTTCCAGATTTCAGTTTGGTTGAATTTGGACTAGATTTGGACCTAGTTTGGTTACTTCTTGATTCGGTTTGGTTCCATTTTGATTTGGTTTGGTTCAAGAGAGAGGAGAGATAAAAATATCATATTATTTTTGAGTTTAAAACTCATTCAAGCATGTGAAGTATGCACCTCATTAAAGGGACTCCCCTTCCTTACATATGTGTCAAAATGGAATCATTATACCCAAAATATCTCATATTTTTGATATTACTCATAGTTTCTTACTAATAAACCTTGTACATAGTCAACTCTTCATCTTATGTGAGCATTTCCTCATTTTTAGGTATCTTCTTTTACAAATTGGATTTATCTCCTCCCCACACATGGATTGATCCTATTGGCCCACAGGAACCTTAATTGGACTATAATCCAAATTTTTTTGAAAATCTAGACCCTTAGGCTAAGGTCCTTTATACCCATTTCCAATTAATTCCAATTGCACATTGGAAAGTTCTTTCTGAATTTCTGTTTCAGGGGAACTCATTTTAATAATATGAGAAATTTTTCTATCTAAAAATATTCAAAATCTGAATATTCTCTCTCTAGGATATTTTCTCTCTCTATGCCAAAACAGGCAGAGACAAGATCTTCTATATTTCTAAAGAGGGGATTGATTACAGGGGAAGATGCTGGACATATTGAGAGCTGGCTGGGGAGGAATCTTACAAGAGTGGTACATATTTTGCAATTCTAATTTCGGTAGAGGCATTTGTATTTTAGCCTTCTCTTACAACAGTCATGCATGCAGACAATGTCAAGATTCCATGTGAGCACTTACCATTCAATTTAGTGGACTAGTCCCAATGATATCATCATCGTCCTAGCAATTCATGGAGTGAATCACTTACAGTTCTATTTAGATGGTTCTTCCACAATCAGCAGGGTGCATGCTGGCAATCGATAGTCAATGTTGTCCCTTTAGCCTCCTTTTGAGGTTGAGTGCCTCCACATCAGCTTTTTATCATGTCCTCACAATAGGTCCACAAGACATCATGGCATTAGGTATCCATGAAGCCTATCAGAGTGCCATGCCACCCACAAGAGCTTTCATCTTGTTAAAGAGTTTGCACTACTGTCATGGGATTTTTGGACACATCAGATTGGCTTCTAGTATTCAGCATAGGTTCTCAAGAATATTTATTGTGCCACAGATTTATGGACTCTTAGTACTAGTGTCTTCTAATAGGTCCACAAGAGATGATGCCTAATACGTGTCCATGAAGGTTGTCAGAGTGCCATGCCACCCACAAGGGCTTTCATTATTTAAGAGTTTGCACTACTGTCGTGGGATTTTTGGACACATCCGCTTGGCTTCTAGTATTCATGCATAGGTTCTCGAGAATATTTATTATGCCATAGTGTTATTCCATCATGGCATTGTTCCATAGATTTCTCGAGAATATTTATTATGCCATAGTGTTATTCCATCATGGCATTTGTTCCATAGATTTATGGACTCTTAGTACAAGTGTCTCCTAATGGCTCATTCACCTCTCCTAGTGCCCCTCTCAACCCATCTTATCCTATGCACTTGGACATAATGATTCACATGAACCTTAGATTACTATCAAAAACCTTAAACAACAATTCTCCCCATTTTTTATTTGCTCACGCCAATATTCAAATCCGCATTAGGGGTTACTGCACTTTTGGTCTACGCACAACCCTTTATTATAGGATTTCCTCACATTCCAAATACTTATGGGACAATACCTAGGTAGCTGTCACAATACGCTCATATCCTACGTCTCTCACCCCATAATACTAAATGCAATGCATGGTAGTAGTCACATGCTACAATCATGCCCCATTCTGGCCATGAATTCTGCACATCCTCAAACCTTAGATTAACACCACATTCCACCTTCCTATGTTCTGCTCTAGAATTAATACCGAATTTAAAATGCCGAGGGTGCCTATTTTCAAATCGTTTTTTTCTCAATTCTTTAGAAGTTGTCATGTTTCGAGCGGTTTCTGATCATGACGGGTTCCCGAGTCAGCTCAACCCGCTCAATTTCTACCACCAACAGAAAAGGTAACAAAAGGAGGGAATGTCATGTGCACCTTGTGTGAGGTATACAGTGACATACTAGCTACTTAACTCGTCCTTCCTCAGTGGTTCACACGCCCTAACAGCTATTCTGAATCATATTTAATAGATAGTACCCACTTCAAACATGATACACAACAATTGAATGGGTTTGCCTTAGTTCCATGGCATTACGCTCCGCTCCAATTTTTGTGTCCCTGACACTTTGATGGCAATTTTCTCGTTTGACAAAATAAGATTTCTAATTTTAATATTTTTATATAGTTGTCCTTGCTAAAGGAAGCAATAGCATTTCTTGTGATATTGGAATCATACTCTTGAAACCAATGCAGAAAGGATTTGCAGGGATGCAACTAGCTTAGCAACTCCCTATCTCTATTGATTTTCCCTATTCTATAGGCTAAAAGTTAAAAAATTATTAGTATCTTGTGTGAGTCTTGGGCTGGTTACAATCTATTTCAGTGATTGGAGGCTTGTATGCAACAAGATTCATGCTTACCTTATATATAACTCACCTAGTGAGCCCCAGTTCCTCTTCAAGATGATTCTGAAGCACAATTTCTGTTGGTCTAGCCCCAAAAGATCCATAGTTGTAATCACAATTCTAGATATTGGTATACTGAACCGCTATATGAGTGATATGAAATGTGTTGTGTTACAAAGTTTGGGCCAACATCTCTCATTACATCCATGGAGTTTAGTTTTATTTCACTTACTCATTTATTAGAGTACAATCTTCTTTCTATATATTGAGGAGGAGTTTGCTAGATGGCACTCAAATGAGCTACCACGTGGTGAGGAAGGAAGAGTTTGGGAGGAGATCTCTACTACATTCTTCACACATGAGAGACTTGGCTGAAGAAACTCCTTGCGCTCAATTTTCAAGCATGTGACTTAATAACCCTCTCCCTTAGAGCCTCCACCGTTCCCATTTCCACTTTCCTTCTTTTCCATTGCTACCCACCTCCCTTGGGAGCCTACGCCGCATGGTGCCTTTCTCAGCAAACTTGAGCGCTCTGACCAACTAGCTCGGCTCCAAAGTCCAAACGTGACATGCAAACTTATGCCCTCTACTATCATCAAAGCACCATTCTCAAATCACCTAATGAGAATGCAGTTAATTTGAGACTCACCACAGAGATCGCATGCACTCCATGCTAGGTTCCATCTCCCATAAGCATCTTAATCAACAAATAGCCAAACAATACCATCTCCTACAACAGACTTGACTGCAAAAGTTCACAATTTACATTCTTGGCATTTTGAAAGCTCAACAATAGAGATGGAAGCAAAAAATAGCATTTCGTTGTCATGCAAAGTGGGAAGGGAGCAAGGACTCTGCAAGGGAGAAATGGGTACGAGGGGCATGGGCCGGGCTAATCAAATAGGTGCTACGGCTACCTCCTTGGCACTCAAGATGGTGGATCATGGAGGAGCTCATGGTGCCAGCAATGACAACAGAGGAAGGAGACCTCCTTCTTGCTCTATAGTTTTGACCTCCTCTTTGCCAACAAGGAGGACCTCGAGTACCTCCTCTGTCTTCGAAGGTTATTCTTTCTCATCCTTTCACGAGTACAAACGTAGTATAATCAACAATCTATAATTAGGAAACAATTACAATGTTGTGATGGATGCAGGGGTTTGGGAATTAGGGAGCAACTAGTAAGGAAGATGAATCAATGGTGCAAGGAGAAAGGAGCAACGTACGTCTACCCAAATAGTAACTAGTAAGGAAGATGAATCAATGGTGCAAGGAGACAGGAGCAAGGTACGTCTACCCAAACAGTCACTAGTAGGGAGCAACTAGTAAGGAAGATGAATCAATGGTGCAAGGAGACAGGAGCAAGGTACGTCTACCCGAACAAGGAAAATGAGGATGAAGCATTAATTTATTTATTCATGAAGGTCTTGGGGTACACTACGAAGGAGCAAGGTACGTCTACCCAAATAAGGAAAATGAGGATGAAGCATTAATTAATTTATTCACGAAGGTCTTGGGGTACACTAAGTTACGATATCGACAGGTGTATGCAAGGAGCAAGAAGGTGAAACTGAAGGTCCAAGAGGTGAAGACGCTAAGCCAAGAGGAGGCCAAGGCCATGTACACTCCCAAAATGAAAAAAAGAGAGAGCTCTTTCCAACAAATATCGAACTATGACATGAGAGGTGGTGTTTCCCACAAGGAAGGTTGCTGAGGGAGATGAAGACAAAAGGAAGGCAAGGAAATTACAAAAATTTTACAAAGGCAAGGGAGGGGAAGACAAAGGCAAGGAAAGAAATTTACAAAAACTATGCAACTCGAACTCTGGATTTGATCCAATTTATTGAAAGAAATTCTGGCTGATCCAATTGATGGTCATGAATGTATTTGGTTGGATGCGGCCAAGGTAAATAAGTTTTGCATTGTAGCTAATGCCTACTATCAATCTGTGTTAAAGTTCATGCTTGCCCCATAAAGAAATTGAAACTTCCACAATGGTGATTTTGCATTGCTACTACTTGACTAGAGAGCATCTCTAGAGTCTAGATTTGTTAGAAAAAATGCTATGAGATTCTACAATCGGTTTGCTTAAATGTCAGGCATATTGGCTAACTAGTCACAATAGACATGGGGGCCCCTTCAATAGGGTACGGATTTCTTTTGTATGTGCAAGCTTCCCTTGGAGGATACATACTGATTTTTGAGTTATCATAGTCTCATGATGTAAAATTTTCCTTTAATATGACATTGGATTGAAAATTCAAAAAAATAAATGCTATGTTTAAACCTACATGGCTATAATCTGGGCTTGAAATTCCATACAACAAATGTAGAATGATTTTTATAGTGCCTTATATACTTTCAATGATCAACATTGTAGGAACACTTTTTAAGAGCATGGCATAGATACCTTTTAATAGGTAACACATGCTTGGACTCTAACTGCTTCCGCAAGTAGGCCATTTGTGCCTCATCATACACCTGGTAAACTGCAGCACGTGTATCCCAAGCATGCTTTATAGTTTTACATGAGCAAAAATGAGGAATAATGTTCCTTTTCATGGAAAGTGCCACCAATGCATGTGCCATATCATGGAAAGTGCCACCAATGCATGTGCTTGTGCATCCCTGCCATATCACCTTTCTTATTCCATTGGGGTAAACATTTAGACTGATTGGCTTAGCAAGGCTTTATAAATGAGGTTTTCAAGTCCATAATGAATCATAAAACATATATCATAGCCTAACATTAGCAAAACTAGTTGGGGGAAGTAAAAAGTTGCATCTTGAGATCTTTTAAAGGGAGCGAGTTTGTAACATTTGACATCCTTGAGCCATAATAGCTTAAAGTAGAGAAATGGTTCACGACAAAGTTTTATGGCATAGTCTCTTGGAATGCACTAATCTTAGGGTATTCCCAATAGAGCATCACGAGGGAACATTGAACTATTTTTGTTTTGAATGCACGTAACAAGAGGGCATCCCTCCTATTTACAACCTGAAAGTGGCAACTTGGGGGTCACAAACAAGAGGAGCTAAGAAAAACATGTTGAGATTTCCATAAAAAGGGATGTTTAGAACAAGATCTTGTTGTCAGCAAACATTAATTGATATGTATGCCAAATGTGGCTCTATTACCAAAGCACAAGAAGTATTTTAGCAAGCCTCAATTTGAGCTACACTTATTGTAGGATATGCCTAGCTTGGAGAAAGTGAAGATGTTTTTTATATTTTTTCACAAAATAATATGAAAATATATCAAGCCAAATTTGGTCATATTGAGCTACACTTATTGTAGGATATGCCTAGCTTAGAGAAAGTGAAGATGTTTTTCATATTTTTTCACAAAATAATATGAAAATATATCAAGCCAAATTTGGTCATATTGACTAGTGTGCGCTTTTGCCGCACAGGTCGTAGCTGGGGACTTGCCGAGAACACCGTATGCGAGCCACGAATGGCTACAAGCATACAACCAGGAAAGCAAGCTCAAACAGAATGCAGAGGTGAGTCACTCACCGCTCAAACCGCCACCGTGAAGGATCCCCGAATCGCAGTCGTATCGTGAAGGAGAAGCCGCCGTCGCCACTCTACCGCCTCGCCGCCACCGTGCCGCTACACAGTGCTCGATCGCTCTCTCACTCACTCTCTCTCTCTCTTCGCACACACGCAGGAGAAGGAAACCAAGAGGATAAGGCAAGAGCACTCTTGTATTCAACACATGAGAATGAGAGTTTTAGGGTTACATTTGGCTCTTATAGGTGACTTGGCCATTCACACATGGGCGTCCATACATGGCTGGCCGATCCTAACCCTTACCCTACTGATATTCAAGGTGCGCCTCTCATCGGCGATCACCCAATCCCTTTATCCTTAACATATGGTGTCGACAAGCCCGGCCCATGACTCAGAATATTTAAATTAATGACATAAAACATAGTACGTCTCAATGTCCGTCATAGGTTAACATGCCCCCCTTTCTGATGTAGATTCCATCCTCGGAAGCTATGGTATGGTAAGCTCGATAGGGTTGTTGTGGTAGACCGTCTGCAAAACAGGGAAGTAGAGTGAAAGTATGCTGAAATTCAAAAGATATAAAGTGTATAAATTCAAGCATGTTAGACCACAATGGATGTTGCTATGAGACTTAGTTTAAGGGGTCACATGAATGAGCTAGTGTAGCAAATTAACAGGAGTTTAAAATTATTGAAAGTAAATCAAGATTTAGCAAGGTGTCAAAGGTTAATCAAGGTTTATAACTGGCCTAAGTCAAGGAAAATAACCAAGCTTAATAAATAAATAGATGACCACACTGTGTCTACTCTAAGAACAAATTAATACCGCGAGCCTAGGGACACAAGAAACATCAGAGTTACAGGAGTCTTTTGCCTTTATTTTTTTTATGCACGTGACAATTTTTACACACAATGGCGACCTTCCTAAGGCAAAACTAACATCAATCTTGGTTCCATGTTTAACACAAGGCATTATCTAGGAATCTATTAGTTCACCTTAGGCAAGGCTACCCCCTACCAAGGCATCGATCTGGAGTAGAATACTCCTCGCCTACCAAGTATCAATAAGGCGATAGGCCAACATTAAAGCACATCATAGACTTGTATTGCCATATTGTAGGCTTTTTTTTTTAAATTTATTTCTTTTGATCTTCGCTCCTGAACTATAATTTGTCTTGCATCCTTTCGACAAAGGGGTAAAAGCTATGTCCTAGAGGTCAACACACACATGGCCAGGTGTCAAACATTAAGATGGTTTGACACTAGACCTAAGACAATCATATTCCAAGGTTAACTAAAGACTGCATGCATTCTCAAGAATATATCCAATAAGGTTAAACTCATTAATGATTCACACTAGCACGTCAGGCAACTTCAAAAACTAAGTAGTACATTGACAATTTCCATGTGGTCATGCATTATAGTTCATGCAATTAATTGAACAGTAAAAATGAAAGAGAGTGGGTATGGAAGAATTACATCTGTATTTTGGAGATCTCCTTGATTCGATGAGAAAAATGCCTGCAATTTAATGAGATATTTATGTATGAGCGTTGCGGCTATCTCAGGACTTGAAAGCGAACCCACCTCAAACTTTTCCACCTGTACAACCAACTAACAAGCACTATACCTTGAGAGGCGCATCAGTGTGAAAAATTAAAGACTCGTTTAAGGAATCCAAACTAGAAAAAACTTAAAAACACTAACCTACCTACCAGTCACCACACTACTACTGAGGATACAGTAAGAGGATGTTGTAGAGTCCTGGCTCTAACCCTAAGGCTAAGCCTCTATCCGCATCATCCAAATAAATAAAGTCAACCTCAGTAGTGCCATGAGTTTTATCCGTCCATTCATCATTGTTAGATATTTCCTTTTCATTTTCCCATCCACATAAACTCATCAAGAATGTAACCATGCGAGGATAGTCATCTTGTGGAAAAGGAAAGCATTGGGCTAATGGGGATATGTCCTCTACGGAGTAGGGGTCAGTCATGGTCAATAGGCGAATTAGCCATTCTAATTCCTCAACATTTTCCTCTCTGGCTAGTACATCTATATGATCCATTCAGTTTCAATTACAGGATAGCACATGTGGAATATCTGAGAAAGGTACAGATGATACCTCTCACCCAAGGTGGATGAAGTGTGCGATGCTCTTGCATTTGCCATATCTGCAAACACAGATATAGCATCAGTAGGTTTATGACAGGTCAATCTAGTTCCTGATTGTATACGGATATTTCTCCTCTTTTTGTGCTCTTGCTCTTTTTACTATTTTTTGTTTTTCTCTTTTCTTTTCTATGTATGAAGCTCTATATATACATCCCCTTGAATTTGGCAATTACATGGTCAGGGAGAAGGTTAGGGAGGAAGCAATAGAATGTCGAGCGTGAGTACATGCTCCCCCTTTCCTTGGGTAGATCATATTTTTTGCAATGATGTTGCAGCCTCTTGGAACCAATTTGTCCAGCGGGTCATAGATTGTGATGTGGGCAGATAGCTTTTTATGACCCTTGTGGCCACATCCAATTGCAGAGATGTTAGTATATGCTCCCATTGACGAATGGAGGAAATGGTTTCTGACGATACTATTACAAGGGGAGACGTAGACTCATCGGTCTTTTGTTGGGTGTGGACAAGAGTAGGCGTAGAGCATGTAGAAACTTCTATATCAGCGTGTGCCTGGCATATTGAGGAGCTAGAAGCTTCATGTGGCTCCCCCCTTCCTGAGCTAGGTGGTAATGATCGATATCGTTTGGGAATCCAAATTAACTCTGGAAGAAGTGGTGTGGAGCACTCTGTTACCTTTCCCTTACCACGGTCTTGAATTGTCGTTGGGGTGGCAACAATTTGGTTTGCAGGTTTTACAGGTGATGTAGAGGGATTCAGCTTATGTTTAGGGACCCAAATCTGGTCATTCCCCTCGTAGTACCCTTGGGCTACTAATAATTTTTTAGGGATCCATCGTGATGTTACATTGCCCTTTCTCTGGTGGGTAGCTGTTTTCTTCCTACGAGGCTTCTTGTCTGAACGAGATTGAGTAGGGGAAGTAGCTGTTAACGAAGCTTTTGGGACCCATTTGTATGTATTTTTTGGCATAGTAAGCGGAGCTTTAGAGACCACCTTGCATGTTCCCACTCTTGGTGTTGAAGCGTTAGAGGGGTGGCAAACAATCAAAGATGGTTTTGCCACTGGACTTTGTGATTTTTCGTTATCCAGCATTTTGTCCAGAGTCGATGGCTTAGGAGCGGGATTTTGAGCGGTCATACTTAGTGTTGGTTCTTGCGTTGTGACTCGTCTGGTTGCCCAATCGATATTGCACTTGGTGGCCAACATCCATTTGCGCCCTAAGTTTACACAGTGCCTTCCATGGTACCAGCAAGCATAACCAAAAAGCTTTGAATTACGGTCCCCTTGTCATAGGCAACCGGAGTGTGCAGAATTCCTGAGACAGGGGTTTTCTTCTTGTTGATACCTTGAACTTGGATAGCACTCTTGGATAAAGGTGGTTTTCCAAGTTGACACCACACGCCATATGATAGCAAATTGTGTTGAGCTCCTGTATCCAATAATGCATTATACAGCACCTCCCCGGCCGTAAGGACTCTGTAACTCAATTGGGTATCTTAGAGGTGGGTCAGATTCCAGTGAATCCTCCTCTGTCTCCTCGAAAAATACTTGCATAATTCCCAAGTTGGCTTCTTGTTGGCGCCTAGCACGCTGTTGACGTTGTATGGCTTCAACTCTCACTTGTATTTTCTTAAGCTCAGCTTGTTCTTTAGCTGCCTTCTTTTGATGGATTGCATATAACTCCTCTTGGCTTAGGGGGTCATAGTATCTTTTGAATTTACTCCCATTAAGGAATCCAATGGTTTCAACTCCGTCTCGAGAGTCTCCACTCTGATGGTACCTTGCGGGGTAATTTCACATACTCTATACGGTCCCTTACCAGTATATTTGAGCTTCTTCTTTTCGTTTCGCACTCCATACATCAGGACTTTATCCCCAACCTTGATGTCCTTGTCCTTTAGGTGGCGATCAAACCATTTTTTCCTTCTATCCTTCTCCACAAGGGCATTGTACACAGCCAATTGTCTTTCTTCGTTTAGCCACTCAATGATATACAGACGCTCTACTAATGGATTACCATCCCAACCCTCTTGAGTAGCAACACGAAGACTAGGAATGATAAATTCCCATGGCATGACCGCTTCTTGGCCATATACCATTTTGAATGGTGTGCAATTAATAGCCACTTTGCACGTAGTACGATAGGCCCATAAAGCTGTCGTAAGCTTTAGATCCCAATCCATGCGATGAGCTTCAACTGTCTTTGTCAAAACAAAGATTAAGGTCTTGTTGGTACTCTCGGCTTGGCCATTCGCTTTGTGGATAGTAAGGAGTAGATTTATGATGGGATATCATGAAATTTGTTGTGAGCTCCTTAATCACTTCATTTATAAAATGCGTACCATTGTCGCTCACAAGTTCAAAAGGACAATCGAAGCGTGTGATTATATTTTCAAAGAGGAACTTGGCTGTTGTCCTTGCATCTGCCTTACGTGTCGCTTTCGCTTCAACCCATTTAGTCATATAGTCAGTGGCCACAATAATATAGCGAGATTGTGTGTTGCGGGCCGCTAGGCTAATTGGACCTACAAAGTCTAAACCCCACTTTCAAATGGTTGGTTTACTTTGATCGGATGTAGGGGCATCTGATCTTTCCGTTGGGGTTTCTTGTATCGTTGGCATTCATCGCAACCCTTCACAAAGAGTGATGCATCTTGGAACATAGTGGGCCACCAATACCCTGATTGTAAGATCTTTTGCAGTTAAGTCTCCTGAGAAGTGACCACCGGCTACACCCATATGTGCCTCTTGCAAAATGTATAGATACTCATCCTCTCGGGCACGCCAAAGAACGTCATCCTTTCCTCTTTTATAAAGAGTCTCGGCTATCAGGCAATAGGGTTCGCATTCTTTGATCAGCTTTCGAGCTAGATCTTTACGAAGCTCCTTGGGTGGAAAGCCATTAACCAAAAAGTTAACAATCTTCTCACTCCATTCAGGCATTGTCTCCACCATGAACAAGGAAGTGTCAGGTAAGTCATCATCAACTCCCGTAGGAGCCTCACCATTAGGTATGCGAGACAAATGACCAGCCATATCATGTTTTTTGCCAGGTCTCACAACAACAGTGAAATCAAACTCAAGAAGAATCAATAGCCATCGTGTGATTCTTCCTATGGAGCATGGTTTGTTTACCAGATACAACAATGCTTGATGATCCACATGGAAAACAAACTTGGTGGCACGGAGGTAATAACGAAATTTCTTTACTGCATATATCATTGCCAACCCTTCTCGCTCCGTAGTGGTGTAGTTCATCTCAGCATCGTTCAACTGGCGACGACTGGCAAAGCTAATGGGGTAGTCTAGTTTGTGTTCTCTAGGTTGAGTTAACACACACCCAATAGCAAAGTTTGATGCATCAGTATGCACATGGAAGATTAAATCCCAGTTAGGCATTCGCAAGATTGGAGCACTCGCTAAGTCCTTCTTTAATAGCTCATAGGCACGGTCACATTCTTCGGTCCAAATAAACTCGATGAGAAGCTTATACAATGGTTGAGCTATCTCGGCGAAAGAATAGAATAAATCTTCGATAATAACCAACGTGGCCCATAAAGCGTTGGACTCCCTTATAGTTGTTGGTGGGTGGGGGTAATTCCAGAATGACCTTGATTTTACTCTCATCAGTGGAAATCCCATTTTTGGACACTATATGCCCTAAGATAACTCCGTGTTTAACCCAGAATTGGCATTTGAAAGGATTCAATGAGATGCGATATAATCTACACCTTTCAAATATTTTTCGTAAACACATCAAGTGCTCGTCCCAAGAGGAATGAACACAAAGATCATCTAAGAAAGCTTCACAAAAGTCCCTTAGATATTCCTTAAAGGCCGTGTTTATCAATCGTCGTTGGAATGTTGCAGGTGCATTGGTCAAGCCAAAAGCCATGACGCGAAAGGCAAACACTCCAAACTCCGTGATAAATGCTGTTTTAGCTTGGTCCTCGACTGCAATTGTGATCTGATTGTAACCCGAGTACCCATCTAAAAAGCTATATGCCTCCTTGCCTACCACTCTTTCAAGCACATGTTCAGAATATGGCAAGGGGTAATGATCCCTTCTGGTGGCTGCATTAACCTTTTTGAGATCAACGCACACTCTGAGTTTCCCATTCTTCTTTGGTACGATGACTATCGGAGAAACCCATTCTGAGTGCTCAATAGGGTATATGAATCCACATTTTACAAGCTTTTCAATTTTCTCTTGTACAATCTTTGCGTACTTAGGATTCATTGGGTAGGGACGTTGCTGGACTGGTTTAGCAGTGCTAATCATTGGAATCGTGTGTTACACCACCGAGGCTGGAACACCCTTCATATCATGATATGTCCAAGCAAATATGTCCTTGAATTCTTTAAGAAGCTTCTTAAGTGCAACTTCCTCTGACTGGGTGAGGTCTTGAGCAATAAAAACTGGTTTAGACTCCTCACCCGGATCTGCTAAGTTTATCGCCTTAACTACCGTAGGGCCATCGTAGACACCGCTACTCCCATTGGTAGGCATTCGTTGGGCTTTTGTGTAGACCACTTTACGTTCCCCTGTGGTGAATGATTTGAAATGCTTGGGTGCGGGGTGGGTGTAAGTCTACTGGTTCTTGTTGTGCCAGGCTTTTTTCTTTCAATTCTGCCTCCTTTTGTTGCTGAGCTAACTCTTGGTTTTGCCGCCTTCTTGCAGTACGACTTAGTTTCGGCTTCTCTTCGATTTCTAATTGGGCGACGTCATGAGGTTGCGGAATACACCACATGACACTTTGGAGGTATTGTCCCCAATTATCCACTAACTTCCGATGAGCGGCAATAGCTCCTACATAACTAAGCCATTCTGTGGTGGATCTCTCCTTGTTTATTGCAGTGCGTACATTAGCTCGATAGCGTTGGCGCTTATGTCTCGTTTTCTTCTTACCAAGTTTTTGATTTTTGTTTTTGTCAGATTTGAACTCACTTGGTCGATCTTCACTTGTGTCCCCCTCACTTTCGGATGAACTGTAGGAGGTCACTGTCCTAGGCCTTGAGCACCTTGCTTCCACATTTGGGTGAATATTTGATTCATCCCCCCCATCAGGCTCAGAGTCAGTTTCTTCTTGAGATTCAGACGACTCATAGTTACATTGGTCAGAGTCTTCACTACTTTCAGTGTCAGTGGAGTCTGCCGCTTTCTCGCCATCAGGAGTCAAGTGCATAACACCTATCATGTTTATTGGCACTAACGGTGGCATATCTTGCCCCTCAGGTGTTACCCAACTTGTGCCTCTATTTCTCCATGTGTCTATGGTTGCCGCTAGGTGTACCCAATCCACGTTATCTGACTCAGTCATACCCGGTAGGACATCCATATAAGGAGAATCTTTCCCATCATCAGTCTCTTTTTTGCATGTATAGCAATACCTTAATGGGGCGGAGTGAATAGTGGTATCCGATCGATTATCAATGATAACCTTGCTTCCTCAAGGATGTGCACGACCATTCTCAAGATCAACTCGAATGACAGAGTCCTGGAATTGTAGGTAGACATGGTTTTTCGACCAATCATGCACCATTTGTGCTTCCCTCATGAAAGGACGTCCTAAGATCATTTGATATGACATAGAATGCTTGGAGAAATCCATTACAATGAAGGTATGTCTTACTTTGTATCCCAGAACCTTGATCTTAAGGTCCCTTAACATTCCAATAAGTTTAGCAATAGTTCCGTTTGCCATCTTAACCACTATGTTTGTGACTTCGAGGTGAGGTCTTCCCATGGACTCCCAACAGTTTTTAGTCACAATGCTCACTCCAGCACCACCATCAAGGATTCCCTTTAGAGTTAATCCCTTGGTAGTAATGGGGAGGGTTGCATTAGATTCGTCCCCTTCAAAGTACTGTCCCAACTTGTTAACAGGTATTTCCATGACCGAGTTTTCATCTAGGTTGGATTGTAGATCCCAATGTTCCTCCTCATCTTGAAGCGTGTCGGGTCTATCCATATTTGCAAATTGTGGTAACCCCGCCTTTAGTTCTCCATTGAGAAATGCCCGAAGAGCTAAGAATAGCTCAGGATCTCTGTATAATTTGGATATGATCGTGGTTCTGATCTCAGAGGACATGAAATCCATTAGCTTGGACACATTCAACGGTACTTTTCGAGATATTGCCCCTTGACTAGGGACTGGTGAAGATGGAATCACTTCCTCTTCGATGGGGTTAGGCATTCCCTCACTAAACATTCTTTCAAGCAAAAAGGGTGTTTGCCCACTTCCTGATGTCCTATCCTCACTTTCTTCCCGGATGATACTAGGTATAGCTAACGGTTTATGGTTCCTGTGAGGCGGCTGAACTTGCATAGGAAACACTGTGTCTAGAATTTTGATTTTTCTCGAGTTTGGCTCCAGTTCTCTTTGTGCTTTTTCCACCAAACCCCTTAAGTGTTGCACTTGTTCAATCTCCTCAACTGGGTGTGGGTAAGTTCCAATCTTTTTCTTGAGGGTTTTTGGCCCACGTGGCTTGTCTTGGGGAGTCTCAGTCAGTTTGGGTGGTCGAGAGGGCATTAACTGACTTGGTTGTGGGGCCGAGGAAGTTTCCTTCTGTTTTCCCTTATTTATGTACTTGCTTGATTCTCCTTCGTCGTTGAGCTCCCAAGTGGGTTCCTCCCTTAAGGTACTTTGGTCCCCATGGTTTCTACTGAATCAGAATCATCTTCAGGATCATTCATATACACGGGGTCGTCTCCTGTCCCTATGTTAGTCTTTGAACTAGGCTTGGAGCTCGTGGCATTAAGCGATCTCTTCCGCCGCGTTTTCTTTTTCTTTGCTCGAGCAATTGATGCAGTATCCCTCTCTTCAAGAATGTAGTTTTGATTTTGAAGCATTGATCGTGTAACTACATTCGCGGGTACAACGGGTGTGGTTTCTCGTGCCTGGTTGGTGACCTCAACCAAATTCAATGGCGTAATCTTGGGTGCATTACGATTATGTGGACATTGAGCGATCAAATGATCTATGCCACAATGATTACATGTAAGTACCGGCATTCTTGATGTGCTCCCTTGATTTGGTTGCATCTGTAGTAGCGATCTTCTGTAGCCTATTAGGGCACTCCGCCACATGATGTGTGGTCCACCACACTCATAGCATTGAAGAGGTGGTCTCCTCGCCAAGGTATTAAGGTTTTTTCCTCTTGTGGCGAGAGAAGCCGCTTGATATACAGGCTTGACCTGCCCGAAATGATCCTCCATGTAGTACTGGGGAGTCATTTCAAACGTATCAATCCCGTATGGAGCAGTGGGGTCTATCTCCTCTTCATAATCCCCACACGCACTATGTGACTCACAACCCATCTGGTTTATTGGGGTAATCCTTGGATGTGGAGGTTGTGGTCCTAGCACTGGCGGTGGTAACGGCACAGACTGGACTACATTCGGATTCCTTGGAACTATGTGCTGTGCCGGTTGCTCGACAGGTTGTGCAGGCATTAGCACGGGTACTTGAGGTGTGTTTGACTAGGCTAGTGGTGCTTGATTTGCCAACATTTGCTTAAGTACTAGGCAATCTTTAGATTGATGGCCATACTTACCACATGCATTGCAATTGAATTTGACTCTGAATGTGGGACATTCACTCGTGCTATGTGGTCCTAAGCAAACCAAACACTGTTTCCTTGTGGGGGAAAGGGTGAAGGCCTATTTGCTTGTGGAGGAAAGGGTGAAGGCTTTATCCCACATGCTCACTTCACTCCTTGGGGAGTGGGCTACATATAGGGCTCAACTCCCCATAAGCTCTCACTTGAAAGAAAGCTATGGAGGCTCACTCTCCTATATATATATATCAAAAAACCGAGGCCGGGGTCGAGGTCAATTGGGGGTTTTTCTTTTCAAATTT
This sequence comes from Cibotium barometz, assembly GCF_041138505.1. NCBI lineage: Eukaryota > Viridiplantae > Streptophyta > Polypodiopsida > Cyatheales > Cibotiaceae > Cibotium > Cibotium barometz. The sequence continues at coordinate 6,334,629 of NC_141061.1, forward strand.
TTTTTCTCCAAATAAAAAATCTTTCCTCTTCACACGTTTGGTTTTTTTCTTTTTAAAAAAATTATTTTTTTATTTTTTTATTTTTTTATTTTTTTTAAGGAGATAAGTTTTCTAGGGTTTCTTTCTAGAGTTTAGACTTTGCCGTGACATAGTTCGCAGACAGCGCAGGCTTGGAAATTCAGAAATCCCCCCTCGCACGCAGAAAACCAAAGAATAGAACGCACGCGGAGCGGGAAAATAACAAAAGAAACAGAATTGCAGAAGACAAATTACAGAAACAGATTTCAGAACACGGAAACACCTCAACAACAAACACACAGTCGCCTTTCCTACAGTGTAAATTTCACTTCACGTAGCAGCCCGAGCCACAAACTGGAGCTTGGTGCAGGGCATCTCCCCGGCAACGGCGCAAAAAATGTGTGCTTTTGCCGCACAGGTCGTAGCTGGGGACTTACCGAACACCGTATGCGAGCCACGAATGGCTACAAGCATACAACCAGGAAAGCAAGCTCAAATAGAATGCAGAGGTGTGTCACTCACCGCTCAAACCACCGCCGTGAGGGATTCCCGAATCGCAGTCGTGAAGGAGAAGCCGCCATCGCCGCTCTACCACCTCGCCGCCGCCGTGCCGCTACACAGTGCTCGATCGCTCTCTCACTTTCTCTCTCTCTCTCTCGCACACACGCAGGAGAAGGAAACCAAGAGGATAAGGCAAGAGCACTCTTGTATTCAACACATGAGAATGAGAGTTTTAGGGTTACATTTGGCTCTTATAGGTGACTTGGCCGTTCACACATGGGCGTCCATACATGGCCGGCCGATCCTAACCCTTACCCTACTGATATTCAAGGTGCGCCTCTCATCGGCGATCACCCAATCCCTTTATCCTTAACATATGGTGCCGACAAGCCCGGCCCATGACTCAGAATATTTAAATTAATGACGTAAAAGATAGTACGTCTCAATGTCCCATCATAGGTTAACAACTAGTGTGTTGAATGCATACAATCAAACATGTCTAGTGGATCTACTTTGAGGCCGTAAGCAATATGGCATAATGTCAAGTCTTGAGCATCGATGATGGATTCCATGCACCATGATTTTATCAAAGTTTGTGTTCTTTAGTTCGAAGCAAAGAAAATCAATTTATTTTAGCATGCTAAAGTTCTCCATGAATTTGAGACTCTCTACTCTTAGCTTTTTGCTAGATCTAGCCAGCTTCAACTCTTAATAATTAAGAATGGTTCTCTCCAAGATGACCACTTTTGTGCTCCCCACACTAAAGCATATATGTCAGTGGAGGAATGTTGCATCCACTTGTGCACTCCCTCAAAGCATATACATCACTCGAGGAAGGGTTACAACAATAAGGATACGTTTGCTCATTTGTTGTGATTCTACCATTAAGTTTTTTTTTAAGAAAAAAATTTCTAGCTCCTTTTGTGTGATACTCGGACTAATCTCCCCTCTTTTGTGATGTGATTGTGTTGTCCCCAACCTTCTCTGGGTAGCTATCCTATGGACATACCCTTTTATTTGGATTCTCAAAATAGTGTGAGAAGATCATGGAGAGTTATTATTACTAGGATGAGATTTTTACCTAGACTCTTGCTCTACTTAAACTCCTTCTCTTTGTTCTCAAATAGAACTGGATGTCTCCCTTTTTCATATTCAGATAGGTAATCATTATGATGCTACCAATAAGATTAAAAAAAAAACTAGTTTCTTTTGGGTAATACTCAAACTCGTCTTCCCTCTTTTGTGATGTGATTTCTTGTCCCGAACCTTCTTTGGTAGCTCTTCTATGGAGATACCCCTTTATTTGGATGCTCTACACATTTCAAGGAGATCATGGAGAGTTATTATTACTAGGATGATATTGCTTAGCTGTACTCCTTGATCTACTTAAATTCCTTCTCCACTCTCAAATAAAATTGTATGTATCCCTTTTCATATTTAGACAAGTAATTCTTACTATAATTCATAATAAGGAGCCCTTATAGCAAAGTCGATCATTCCAACCTAGTCTTAACACCACACTTACATATTTAATAAATAGCATACTTGACCATCCCAATTCTTGAGTACCACACTTGCATACTAAATCATAGCATACTCGATCATCCCAAGTCTTGATTAAGCAACACACTTGCATACTTGATCTCCTTGATAAAGTGTGCAAGCCTTGAGCACCACAGTTGATCTAGTTGATATCCTTGATCTTCTACTTAATAATAGCATACTTGATCATCTTAATCCTTGAGCATTGCACTGCGGCATACTTGATCGTCTTAACACATTATATATGATTCAATATTATTAATAGCAAACTAGTAAACACAATAATATATGATTCAAGATTGTTAATGGAAAACTAGTATACATTAATATATTATTGAAGATTATTAATAGCAAACTACACACACAATATATATGATTCAAGATTGTTAATAGAAAACTAGTACACATTAATATATGTCTCAAGATTATTAATAGCAAACTAGTTCTACAATAAATTAGTAATTAATTAATAATAATATTAGAAAGGGCTTACCTCTAGAATCTCAACTAGGGATTTTTGCTAGTCTAGGAGCTACTCAGGTTGAGATATTTAGCTCTTAGCCTCATCTTATGTAAAGCTTGGAAAGGTGCCTCCCCTCCCTCCCAGTCACAATGAGGCCCCCTATCTTATGCCCACAAACTCAATTAGGTGAATTGTGATATGAGCCATGTAGATGTGCTTGGGAAGGTGCATGAAGGGGAGATTTTAAAATTAGAGGCCTAGGACATGGGAGCCATGTGCACCACATTGTTTGATGAAAGGATTCACATGTGTTTTTAAAACAATTTTTGTGGGTGTTGCTAGAATGTTTTTTTGTTTGGTCATTTGTATGGGCATTCCTATGGGACATGGTTTGGTTGTGGATGGGGTTGCGTATGGCAAAAAAGGGCCATACGTGATTGGCAGGTTCCACGCTAGGGGGATATGTCCTGCCATCATGTGGATAAATAATATCTTTATAGCCTAATGGATATCTCAACCCCTCTCATATGGTGTTAATATCTAAATCATAACATAATGTGTGGTAATGAGAGAATGAGCCTTTGGCACTTAGTTAGGCTTATGATATTGTAGCTAGCATGTTGTTTAGAAGATGCGTTGATGATTGCATTAGTGATGCATGTATTTGACCTTAATCACATCATTAATATTTTATGTAGATTAACTAACTTACTAGAGTTGAAACAACAAACATGTCCATTAAGCAAGCCATGACTATTTTACTTAGTTCATATGAATATAGATAGTTTAAAATCAAGTTAATTTGTATTGTTCCACATAGAAGATCCAAGCTAGCCAACACTTAGAAATGTGCTAATAGTTTGTATAGCTCCACATAGAAGACCCAAGCTAGCTAACATTTAGAAATGTGTGCTAATAGTTTGTATAACTCCACATAGAAGACCCAAGCTAGCTAACACTTAGAAATGTGCACTACTAACCTTGAATGTATGTGTATATATAAGCTATATATAAGCCTACATAAGGCACATGATAGAGCATCTAGAATACATGTGTGCTAATAGTTTGTATAGCTCCACATAGAAGACCCAAGCTAGCTAACACTTAGAAATGTGCACTACTAGCCTTGAATGTATGCATATATATAAGCTATATATAAGCCTACATAAGGCATGTGATAGAGCATCTAGAATACATGTCAAACAAAGTACACTTCAAAAACTTTAACCTTGCTATATATAAGCCTACATAAGGCATGTGATAGAGCATCTAGAATACATGTCAAACAAAGTACACTTCAAAAACTTTAACCTTGTTATTTAAAAAATCTCAAGGAGTCACTAGAGGAAAAATATCGCTTTTTCTTTGCTTTAGTAACTAGTAAACCACATGATGTATGAATAGCATGTGATTCATTTTGCTTAAACATGCTAAGAGATAGATTACTAATAGTCATGCACAATGATAAGGGTGAGGAGGCATGTGCGATTAATTTTTCTTAAACATGGTTAGAGATAAATTACTAATAGTCATACACATTGCTATGGGTGAGGAGGCATGTGCGATTAATTTTTCTTAAACATGGTTAGAGATAAATTACTAATAGTCATACACATTGCTATGGGTGAGGTGATATTTCACATGAATTATGTATATCTTTCCATGTTAAGGATACTAAATAATTAAAATTTACAAAAGGATTCTCTTTGCCAAGATGTGTATAAGCTTGTTTATTTATCTATCCATTCAGTCATTTTTATATACATCTTTTGTATGTGTATATGTGCATGTAGACATACACATCTGTGTTTGAGTATGCACATGCTGGCTACATATGCATACATATATAGATATACACATTTGTGTTTGAGTATGCACATGCTAGCTACATATGCATGCATATGACATATGTATGTATTGTATGTAAAAGAGTTTGGATCAATACTGAAATTGTTAGAGTGATATCTCTTACTACATTTCCTTATAGAATTGTATTTTGTGGAGAGCAACTTCTAGGTGTGGGATGACATTGATCATTACTAAATTGGGGTATAAAATGGCATTAATAGGAAAATGTGAAGGGGTACTTCTGACTAGCCCTCCAATGGCAGCGTAGGGACAAAGAACTTTAATGGGACTATGACTAGCATGCAATAATTTGAGTGTGGGACTAGGACTAGCATGAGATAATGTGGGTGGGACTAGGACTATCATGAGATAATGTGAGTGGCATGTTGGGAATAAATTGCTAACACACACTATGAATAGAGTAACTCACAATGCTCACAAGGGTTCCCAAGCAACATCACTAATTTTTTAGTGTACATGTAGCAAACTTGGTTGCGCCCACGTGCCATCACACGAAGGGGTACATGGGGTTATCCTAGGATAATATACCTTGAGGAGTTGTCATAGAGCTACGGAGATGTGTAGCTTCTATGCCCCAGTTCACTGCACACTCACACAACAATAAAGACAGATATAACACAAGGATTATCACTAAACACATTAAAAGATGACACTAATAGAATGCTAGGGACACACAATGCTACACACATAGAAAATATAAATGAGATTATCCAATGAGAAAGTGTCTTTCCTTTCCACTTCGTGTTGCAATTGGGTAAGCACTTCTTCTATCCCCCCTTGATTAGATGTGTGGTTGACATTAACCATTTTATCAAAATAAGGATTTTTCCCATGTAAGAATTGAGGAGTTGAGGGTTTTGGGTATCCCTAACTAGGATGAGGTTTGCATGCTAACGTGTTCTTTTACTTCTATTATAGGTGTGGAAGTAGGGATTATTGGGATTTACTCCAAAGGAATCTCCTTGAGTTGAATAGAGGTTGGTGGGAGTTTCTAGAGTTGTTCCCATTCTCCCTTAGTTCATGGTTCCTCTAATTTGACCTTGCCTTTGTCAATCTTCTTAAGCACCCATACCCTCTTTAGCGTGGCATGTTGTTGTACCTTTGAGCACAATGATGATATTTGATGTATTTTGGTTCTCGTACTCTGTTGGTGTGGTGACACCCTCACGCTGGCGTCATCTTTGGTATCTAAATTAGTCTTTGTTCTTGGTAGGATTTTAAGGAGTTTTCTCTACTTTACCCAACCTTATGTGGCTAGATCATTCTTCAATTTTTTGTAGCTTCTCCCCTTTCCTTAGTAGGATCCAAATCAGCTTCACTTGCCATCCATTGTAGGCTTAGAATATTGGATTTTGGACTGTGTTTTTGGGAGAAGTTGAGGGTATAATTACTACTGTGTTTTTGGGAGAAGTTGAGGGTATAATTACTATGTCAGTGAGGATTTTGGTACCCACACTTGTTGTAATTTACCTTTGGGGATCCTATGTGAAGTGGAGGCAAGGACTAGAGTGTTCTTTGTCAGTTCTTTGGTTCTTCCTTGGTTTTGGCTTGGGGTTCACCTTTTGAGGTCCAGCATTTGGCTTGTTAGCCTTGGGTCTTGATAAGCTTGGGAAGGGTTGTTTCAAGGCATGGAGCTTGCGAATAATTCTACCTAACAACTTTACTAAGCAATTTCTCGATATCCGAGGAGATTTGTCTTATTTTTCCTTCTATGAGGAACATTCATGGATTGTTTCTTGAGTTTTTGATGGTCATGGCCATTGCCTTCTTCTAGTCAATGTTGTAGTTGTGTTTGGCAATCCATCCTTTTCCAAGGATTATTTCTTAAGGCATAGCTCCTACAATCATGACAAAGAAAATACCTTCCATGCGAAGAGCTTATGTGAAAATCAAGCTTCACAAATCCTTCACACTCATTGTACAGTCATAAATTAGTTTGCACTAATGCCTTTGTAGGCCTCAAGCACTAGTTTCCCTAATGAGATCCAAATTACATAGGACATTATGTTTCTCTTTGCTCTTATGTCTAACAAAGTAAGTTTGGCTACACTCTTATGTTTCTCCTTGCTCTTATGTCTAACAAAGTAAGTTTGGCTACACTCTTTTCTTTTGTTTCAAAGTCCAAGTAAAGCCTTGTAAGGCTTCACTTCATCTTGTTTGTTATCAACATCTATTTGTAGCCATGTCGATATGCAAGATTCCTCTCCTCAATTTTGCTTTCTCTCCATAAGCCTTGGATTCGCATTGAGCTTGTTTCTTCATTTATGCTCCTTTTTCCTAGTTTCCTTAGCTAGGTGGATGGAATTGTTCATAGGAAAGAAGTCCATATAACTTTCTAAGTTTACTCCCATTGAGAAATCCTTTGTTTAGGGAAGCTGTAGCTTCTTAACAAGCTTTGTCTACACTAAGGAGTACAAACCATCTAGAGCATTGAAGCACATTGAACATGAGAGCGGAAGCCTTAAGGGGTGTCAAACCCTTTGAAGCTCTACCAATTGAATTACTATATGACCAGCCATGTCAGCATAGCCCTACACTTCCCATTGTAATAAAAGATCCCCATTTTGTACCTCCTCAAGAGAAGGATATTCCTATAATATTAACTATTTGGACCTCTATATTCTAATCACTTGTGATAGAGAAGCTAGCAACCTTCCTCTCTTCTCAATTTGTCTCTCTCTATCTCTCTCTTAATCACACTCCACACCTAGTTAACCACAAGCAAGAATTAAATAAGCTTACCCGTAAGCACTCACACATGTAAGCAAGCACTCACACATATAAGTAAGCACACACACACACACACACACACACACACACACACACACTCTCGCACGCATGCGCACACTTAAGAACTCACACATGTAAGCAAGCAACTCAACAAGACTCCATAGATAATGATAAATATAGACATGAAAGCATGAAAAATTAAGAAGAGATTAAGATAAGAAAGAATGAAGGAGCTTCCAAGCTTGAGCTCAAACATAGATTATATCATGAAAAATGTTTTTACACACACCCATAAATCACTTATATACAAGTGGCCTTTGCTTGGCCACACCCACACTTATGGGGTTCCCAAAACATGTTCTCATTACAAAATCAAGCCTTATATGGGTCGACCTTTGTTACAAAATCAAGCCTTATATGGGTCGACCTTTGTTACAATGGTCAGCCTTTAGCAAGATTACAAGGAGTGTATAAAAAATGAGTAAGAACTCCCTGCCTAGGCTTGCTTTGTATGCCCTCAAAAGCATCATTGCATATAAGTCAACGTGAGTGAGAAGTTACAAATCGCGTTATATCAAAGAAGAGGTTTCATAGAAAAAAGTGAAGATCTTCAACATGCCACACTGGAAATTTTTTTCACAAAGCATTCCTTGAATGTCCTTTGCCGATGAGATGGGAGGTAGCAAACTCACTCATAGTAGAGTGTAAATTTACCTTGATGGTGGCAAAGTTGAAGGCTAATTTTTGCACTTAGCTTTCATGGTATATGTGCCACCCTTGGTGGGTTCTCTTTACTTCATTAAAACCTGTGAGGCAAACTGATAATATGTGGAATATTTTGGAAGTGCCTTGGATGTGTAAATCCTTAGAATCCTTGTGTTTGCCCATGAACATGCTCATGACTTTGAGCATCCACCATTGCTTGAAGGTGATGGCTTCACCTAGTGGCAGAGAGAGTAGGTTCGAAAATTTGATCAAAAAGGAGTTGGTGGCTTGCAGCTCAAAGTATGTTCTCCACAAATAGATCCTTTTGATCGGCACGTATTGTGGATCTATTTGTTTGCTGGTGGTGGGTAGGTACCTTGCAGTATGGGGATCTATTCACTGTAGGTGCCTTATGGTGTGGGGTAGGTGCCTTGCAGTATGGGGATCTATTCACTGTAGGTGCCTTGTAGTATGGGGATCTATTCACTGCAAGCACCTTACAATATGGGGATCTAATGGTGGGTAGGTGCCTTGCAGTATGGGGATCTATTCACTACAGGCACCTTACAATATAGGGATCTAGTGGTGGGTAGGTGCCTTGCAGTATGGGGAGCTATTCACTACAATAACCTTACAATATGGGGATCTGGTGGTGGTAGATGCCTTGCAGTATGGGGATCTATTCTCACTACAGGTGCCTTATGGTACCTATTTCTATATTGTGAGCCTCTTGTGAACCATATGAGTTGCTAGGCTAGCTGGTTTTCCATTATGCAGTATGGAGATCTATTCACTGAAGGTGCCTTATAGTATGTGGATCTGGTGGTGGATATGTCCCTTGTATTAAGGGGATATATTCACTGTAGGTGCCTTACGGTATGTGTTTCTATATTATGAGCCTCTTGTGAACCATATAAGCTGCGAGGTTGGCTAGTTTTCCATTATGCTTCATGTGAAAAAGTTCTCCTTTTTTGCAGCATGTGGTGGCCCGCCCTCTCATGTTCTATGTGGTCTATATTTCACTGCCTCCATCTGGATTCTAAATACTCCTTTAGCAAGGTAGGCATTGCAAGACTCCTACACTTTATGGTGGGCTATTGTGTAGATGAAAGTGTTATACCTTTGGATTTTTGTTTTACATAGCAAGTTGACTTTTGTACCATTTTGAAGCTCACCTTTTAAGAGGAAGGCCCCTATTTTCTCTCTCAAGGAAATCATTAAGTAAGAAGGGATAGCTCTCCTTTTAAAAATTAAGATGAGCTTAGATGAAAAAATTCCAAATTGAGAAAGGGGCACATTGAATCGCTCCCCTTTCTCCCTTGGCCATGTCCCTCCTCTCCTTTGGCCACATGGGAAGGGTGAATAGCTAGTGTTTAATGAGAGTATAGATAGTAGTTTCCTCCATTCTCTCACTTAAAGCATATTACAAGAAAAACTTGTTTTGAGTATCTTCCTCATTCATAAACCACACCCACACATCCCCACACCAAGCCTATTTAAAAAGGAACGATGCTAAAATGACTAAATGACAAATTGACACACATAATGAATGTATCAGTTCTCTTTCCCACAACTATAGTTTGGCTACATGACATGTCACATGTGCGCGGAAGCTCTCTATGTCTTCTTTTAGCCCTAAGTAACTGAATAGGAGCCTTGATGCAAAACACCGACAAAGAGAGAGAGAGAGAGAGAGAGAGAGAGAGAGAGAGAGAGAGAGAGAGTTATATATTCATATGTTACAAAAAGATATAATTGTTCTATACAAATACGTGGGCTTTGGCCTTCCCAAAAGGATAACCTAATGCCTATGCATGACCTGCCCCAAAAGGGAGGAGAATCTACAAAAATGAACACAAGCCTTACCTTTTATAGGCTCTTGAAAAATTTATTCAACTAGTAATCCTATGGACATGAAAAATTATATATGTTGCCGATTGGAAGTATATCACCTCCTATGCTTTGGCCGACAGGATCCTGGTTCACAAATTAGCCTTCGCATGCCTGTATTATAGCTGTTGATGCTTAAATCCTAATGTTTATCTACTACCTAATCAAGTATTAGCACTAAAAAATAGCCACATCCATGTGTGCACATGGCATCCCCTCCTGCTAAACTTGACCGAATTTTAACTTTTGACCTTGGATGGAAATCATCATCTCTGTATCTCCTCACATGGACTCCCAAATTATCATCCTTCCTTCCTAGTAACCTTTTCACTGAAAACCTTGCCATGTCTTTGACTCCACTCCAGAGAGCTGGTGTTAAGACCTATCCATCTGTTCTACCTTGTCCTCTTGCCTTCATGCCATGTCCCTAAACACTAGAATGGTCTCCTTCTCGAGGTTGATTACGGCGTCCTTGCTCCACCCCTATGGAACCATTTTCCTAAAAACCTCCCTTGGTGTAAGATTCCTCCCCAGCCTCTCAAGATGTCCAACATCTTCCCCTGTAATCAAATCCCTCTTCAAAAATATAAAAGATCTTGTTTTTACCTGTTTTAGCTTAGAGAGAGAAAATATTCTAGAGAGAGAATATTCAGATTTTAAATATTTTTGGATGGAAAAATATCTCTCCTTATTAAAATAAGTTCCCCTGAAACAGAAGTTCAAAAAGATTTTCAGAAAGTGCATTAGAAATTAAGCATAATTTATTCAAGAGGCCTTATCCTAGGGGTCCAGATTTTCAAAAAATTTCAAATTAAGGTTTTGAAGGGCCAATCAAATTCATCCAAATGTATGAAGAAGATAAATAGAAGAAATAACGAAAATCACCCCTAAAAATGAGTAAATACTCACATAAGATGAAGAGTGGACTAAGGACCAAAGGAAAAGTCAAAAAAATGGATTTTTGACACCTCACAATGGGGATTCCCCCCTCATGAATGAGGCGCCTACTTCACATGTGCAATTGAGTTTTAAATCTTCAAAAATTTAGATATTTCATCTCTCTTCTCTCCTAATTCAAGTCTAGTTCCAAAAAGTTAGCTCAACTGATCTAAACCAAACTGATTTGGAAAATTCTAGAATCAGTTTGTTTTGGTTAGGAGCTCAATTTTTCCTATAAATAGAAGCCTCCCACTTTGTTGAAAAATAATAGTGTTTATGCACTGTTACTCTACTCCTCCCAAGCCAAGAACTGTGAATTTATTAATAATTCACTAGTTTTTGACATTTCCCTCTTCCAAAGATTGGTGGCCACTCTTGTTACAAACAAGAGTAGAACCCATCAAGCCAAAGGAAAGCTCCAAGAAATTATTTAAGTAGAGATCTTGTAATTTTCTTTAGTGATTTTTATGCTTTCCTAATTTTTATGATTGTTTGAAGTAAATGGACGCTATGCCTTGATCGAAAGGCTTTTCCCCTCTCTCTTCTTAGAATCAACCCTTCTTTATCCTAGTTAAGTGATAATTTTTAGAATTAAACTTTTTATAATGTTTTCTCTTTTATGAGTGAATTTTGATTAGTCTAGATTACTTTAAATCAATTAGAGTTAATTTTTAAGACAAATTAAGTAGAAAAATTTGAAAAATGGTCAGCCATACAAAGGAGGTTATGGCGATTTTTTTTTGAAAATAAGTATTATCTTTTATTATGCTAAAAGAGTATTCCCTATCATTTCTATACTCTAAAAGTGTCATTTTCATGCATAGAAGATGCATATTGATTATTATCAATTAGAGTTAATTTTTAAGACATTTAAGTAGGAAAAATTAAAAAATGGTCAGCCATACAAAGGAGGTTATGGTGAAATTTTTGGAAATAGGTAATATCTTTTATTATGCTAAAAGAGTTATTCCTATAAATTCTATACTCTAAAAGAATCATTTTCATGCATAGAAGATGCATATTGATTATTATTATTATTTTTTTGCATAAAAGAATAATCTTTTTATTATGAAAGTGTTACTTTCATCAAAATAGATTTTAATGCATAAAGGAATAATTTTCTTTTATTATGAAAGTGTTACTTTCATCAAAATGGGTTTTTGTGCATAAAAGAATTTTTTTTAAATTATAAAAGTGTTACTTTTATCATTATTGAATTCTATGCATAAAAGAATATTTTTTTATTATAAAAGTGTTACTTTTATTATTGAATTCTATGCATAAAAGTATGCATAAAAGAATATTTTTTTAATAAAAGTGTTACTTTTATCATTATTGAATTCTATGCATAAAAGTATGCATAAAAGATTATTTTTTATTATAAATGTGTTACTTTTATCATAATTGATTTTCATGCATAAAAGTATGTATAAAAGATTATTATTTTTTATTATAAAAGTGTTACTTTTATCATTATTGATTTTTATGCATAAAAGTATGCATAAAAGAATATATATTTTTTATATTAAAAGAGTTATTTTCATCATAAATGATTTATATGCTTAAACATATGCATAAAAGATATTTTTTTATATCAAAAGTGTGATTTTCATCATAAATGATTTTTATGCAAAAACATATGCATAAAAGATATATTTTTTATATCAAAAGTGTGAATTTCATTATAAATGATTTTTATGCATAAACATATGCATAAAAGAAATTCTTTTATATTAAAAGAATGATTTTCATCATAAATTATTTATATGCATAAACATATGCATAAAAGAAACTCTTTCATGATAAAAGGGTGATTTTCAACATAAATGATTTTTATGATGATAAAAGTGTGACTTTCATCAAAAATAGATTTTATGCATATAGAATCTTTATAATAAATAAGGGTTCTCCTTAATCCTCTGTTTAATTTCCAGAAAAATTGGAAAAATGAATAAGTAGATAATCTGTGAGAAGAAATGCTACCGTTTCATATTTACTAAGATGGTAATGAGAAAGTTCAATTAAACTATCGAAGTCAGAGATCGAGATAAATGATTATTTTATTCCTCAGAAGAAATTCATGTTTTAGAAATCTGTAAGTAAATATTCGTCGAGCGAACGAAATTTAGAAAAAGAGAAATTGAAATAGTACCTTTCGAGAAAGATAGCTTAGGAGGAACCTTTCCAGACCCAAACTTTGATTCAGACTATTGACCAAGACCTAATTCCTTCGTCAAATTCAATCAATGACGATGTGCCCAGTTCAAGAAAAATGTAATCAAATCCCCCTCCGAATCTAAAACTAAGTTAAGACTAATTCGAGGAATTCTTTTTGGAATTCGGACATGGATCTAGAAGTATTGGGATACGGATTTAATATTATTCATGGTTTTCAAACAAAATCTAAACTGAAAACTTGCATAGAAACCTTGTTTTCTTAAAAGACTGTCTTACGCCAGAATGCTGGAGAGAGCATTTGGTATATATGTTTATCTAAGGGAAGTTCGGTTGCAACAGCTGGCGAGGAGTGTTCGAGGTACAGCTCACGCGGCAAAAACCTGCCCGGTCTTGACCAGCCTGGGTATGGTGAAAAATGGTGCGCTTTTGGTACGATGGGCAAGGGGGGCCGACGAAGCGATCCCTGAGTGAAGTGCCAAGACACCTAAGGAGGATCGTGGAGGGTTCTGACCAGGCGATGCACGGGCTCGTGATGCTTAGGAACCCATACGTATGTCGAGGAAGATATATATATATGTTGACGAAGTGATTATTGTAATCTTACTGGATCTCATTGCTGACCAGCTGGTCCCAACGGAGAATCCAGAGTGGTACTCTTTTTGTGAACAAGGGATTGAATGGAAAATTTGAATTATGAAATCTGTGATCATATCTGTTTTGTCAATGGATTATTTTTATATTAAAATTTTAAAGAGGAGTGTGTGCGTATCTGTTTTCTAAAGCTAAAGTTAAGAAAGGCATTTCAATTATGGGTGGGTGAGTACTTGTTTGGTTCCACCGATTCCAGTGGTAGGGTGGTGGCTAACCCATGGGCCGGATGGGGTTGGGTTGGAATCAGTGGAGTTTTAATAATCAAACTAAAAAATCTTAGGATTACGCTAGGATTCGAGTAGCTAGTCAATTCCCTGATAAATTTCTCAAATGAGTGGATCAACGGCGGCTGTGCCTGATCTTGATCAGGAAAAAAGCATTGAATTTACTCAAATGATCAAATTATATCAGTGATAGTTTCCTTCTATCTGGTTTATTCAGGTGAAGGATAGCTTAGAATTGATCACGTTAGAAAAATTCGTTAAGAAAATTCAAAAAGGTGGAATCGTCCCCACTTTCCGAGCATGGAAAATTTTCCCGGTTTCGATTTTCGGAGTGACCACTAGCCTAGTCTCATGCCCAAACATTCATGGGTGAGGCCTCGAGTGAGAAACCCTGCCTCGCGCATGAGGGGACTGCTTCCGCTGTCAGTTATCGGGAGTCCGGTGTGCGGAGGGGACAGAGGGATCTCACACTTGGTATTAGAGCGCTATTGTGAAATTTACATACCAGCAGAAATTGCTAGTTTTGAGAAACAATGTGTTTCGTTTGTTAATATTATGTTAAATAAACTTCAAAAAAAAATTGAAACTTATAAATTGAATTGAAAATTATAGATGGAAGTTCCATACTTATTCTGTATTCCCGACCTCACCCAGTCACAAGATATGACTACGTTCACCTTCGAGCATCTCATCTCTTCCGCTTCAACTCGAACAAGCCGAGCAAGACTCGTAAGCCATTTTGAGGAATTGTATTTTCTTGACCCAGCGGAGAGACGACAACATAAGTGGTTTGCAGGGCACTATGTCCACGCCTCTTGTGACCGGTGTGCAATGTTAAGGCAGAACCTCTCATTGGCAATGATTCTGTTAAAGCTGAAAATGGTGCGTGGTGTCATTCTATATCATTTGACGCCTCGAAATTTCAGACTTTCATGTCAAGTCTACAGACTCTTTAGTTGCTTTATTCCTAAGTGGAAGATAATAGCTCCCTTGTCACAGTAAGTGGACGTTTGTATCAGGGCATGGCTATGGCCCACCAGTACCGTCGTCATATGTGTCTCCCGAGGAGATTTTGAATTCTGGAGCCAAGCTGCTCTATGTACATATTGCAACTTTTATATAAATAAAGAAATGTTTTTTGGAGAAAAATCCCCTGTTGTATAAGTGATTGTTTATGAGTCATTAGGAAAATTTTGGACTCAAAAGAGGGCTGTTTCAATAATAATATAATAATAGACACATAGATTGAGTGACATGAAATCTATGAATGATATTCACCGGTGGTGGGACCTCTGTACAAACCCACCTAAAACGTGGAGAAGCTCTTATCTTCATGAAATATTAAAAAAAACCATCACCTTGTCTTAAAATATTTAAAACCGTTTTTTTGTCAACACCTAATACAATAAAAGAATGTTTTCCACATTCCTGTGTTAGACGTGGAGCACTAAAAAATTCTTTCCACCACCCCTAGAACTAATGAAGCTTGAATGCTTGGAATAGATAGATACACATTCTCCTAGTTATTCCCTCAACTTGGTTCCACTTTTGAATCTCGAAATATCTTTGGCACCCAAAAGAACACACCGTCCCTCATTTCTTCTTCCCTCCTTGATCCACAAAAGTGGTTAGCTCAGTCATCCACTTTCTGCTACTTCTTCTTTCTCATACATCTGTTAATCTCTCATGGCACCCGAAAGTGGACTGAAACGAGCAAGGAGCAATATCTCATCTATTGTGTTGTATAACATAAAAGACGAGAACGAAGAATGGATTCCCCAAGTATACAGGAAGTACTCTTGGGTCACTATGCAGCCAGGAAAACGTGGCCACTATACTGAGTGAAGGGAAAGGCAGCTGAAGACTTGGCCAAACATTGGAAAGGAAGAATCCTTGACTTTAAGATGGCACTAGGAGGGAAAACTGTCAAAGAAGTGTTGATCCAGCATGTATTCATGCAAAAAGAGATCAACGTGGGACCATTGGAAGGACTTCCAAGACACAGATCACATTGTAAGTGCTTGTGTTTTGTATTTCAATGTTACAAATAAGGTGATTGATATACATTTTTCTGCCTTGCACAGATTTGTACCCATCCAATCTTCAGGAGTGGGAGCCTGCACAATGCTTGATGGGATTCTTGAATGTCGTACATGGTGAGGTGGGGGAACTTCAATATGAAGGTCGTGCACCAAGTGATCTCACAAGAAGTAGAACATATTTCTATGACTCATTTTATACCTTGCCCACTCAATCGAGTCGACATGGAAAGTTGGAACGTATTCCGTTGCCCGCACTTGATAGTCCTGAGTGGCCATTGCTTGATACAGAAGTGATAGAGTCATACAGGACCAAAATGTTTAATGATATTAAATGTGCTATGAAGCCTAGCATTGGTGCAAGAAATGTCCACTTAAGTTTGTTTGTTCCAATTGCATGCTTTGTTGATTTATTTTCTGATTGTAAACAATTGAGAAAAACTAGAACAACTTTTGTGTGCAAAGATATAGATGAAGCCTGGCTTGATCATTTATTTGACAAAGGTTGGAGAGTGAAATCATCAAAGGGAGATGATTTGATCGAATATCGATTGAACACCTCCGACATTGCATTTCGGTGAGTGTTATAACATTCAAATGTATTTTTGTGAAATAGTTACAACGCTTATTTGATTATACTCGAAAAATTATCCTAATGATATTTTGGAATCAGATACTATATTGCCAGGCAACATCTGTGCATGTCATTTACTTATAGAAGGTGGCAATGGATCAATAACAACTGGGAAAGCATGGACCAAGATACAAGAGATGGCAGCCACTCTTGCTTAATAGATATAGTTATGATTCGACAGGGTCACCCATCTTTGACATTGGAAGTGGAAGAGAATTGGACTCTCGAATATGTTAGGAAGGAATTAGAAGTAGCTATTCAGAATCCTCTAGATCAATTTTGCTTCAAGCTCGATGGTCGGAAGCTAAGTAAAAGAAGAGAGCATCAGATCATTTGTAAAGATGTTGCAGCCCCACATGAATTGGAGGCAGTAGAAGATATATGATGTGACCATGTATACGGTGACAATGTATTTTTCATATGCAATAAACTTATCTATTCAGAACATTGCTTTTGTAATGCTTTATTGTTTAAAACAATGTAATGAAGGTAAAAATTCCCCAATTGAATTTTTATGTACACAAAAAAGGCTTAAAGTAAGAAAACAAACAGTGAAGGAACACAGTAGCAAATTTGATCCTCTGATTTTCAAATTAAAAGTGCATTTACAATTGATGTTCTCTCTCCAATAACACTAAATATGTGCAAAAAAATATAAATGTACATGTGTAGCTGCATATTTACAAACGTACATTTGTTGGAAGAAGGAAAAAACTATTTATTACTGGAACCCATAGGTATCGGCGGCTTTAGGATGGAGCCATGGCTCTTCTCCCAAGTACGGAGCCCATGTAAGAGGCTCAGGGGGGCCTATCCCCCCTCGTGGATTGGGCGGGATGAAGTCCACTGGGCCGTCTGGAGGCATAACTTCAGCAACCTCGATCAATTTTGCAATCGTTTCCTCCCTAAACGTTTGGACGTCTAGGTCCACGTAGCGAGACATTGATGGAAACTGCCATCACAATTCATCAAGGCATAAATACGATCAACATGACAATATACAAGAAGATAAACAAGAGTACGCATGCGTATGGGAGCTAAAAAATGCTTACATCCTCTGAAGGGAGCTGAAAAATGCTTACATCCTCTGAAGGGAGCTTAAAAATGCTCCGTAGCAGTAATAATGCATTAAGTGCAACCCTCCACCCACAGCTGTAACCATCTTCTTGTTTGGGGACACTAACCCTTCGAATGGTCGATCGATCAGGGTGTTAATGTCCATGCTCAGGCTCTCATAAGCTGCCATTAGTTTCCTGACACCGCTGTAAACAAAGACCAATCATTATCCTGATCAATCCGGACTTCTAACTCAAACAATAATATGTATCATAATGATTGGAACTTATAGCAAAACATTGCCATGGACACCAGATGTCGAGTTTGCAAGGTAAATGACATTATCTTGCACATCGACTAGTACAAGACTCCAATGGGAACTGCATCACATCCAAATAGATTTCTATTAGTTTCAATCCAAAGGAAGCACTATATAACTCGTGTATGGTGATTCGTTTAAACATCATGCAAGAGAGATAGAGCGACAAACTCACTTTTCATGATATGCCAAAAAAAAATACTCAAGCATCGTCCAGCTGGACCTCCCGAAACCAGTTTAGCACATCGAGGTACGGAACTGACTCTACTAGCAATAGTGTTGAGACCAGCGAATCAATCTGGAACACTCGATGCTGTACATCCTCGGGCAATTACGAAATAACAAAACTTCACAAGGAAACATATCAAGAGTGAGGCATAAACTTTAAGAGCCAAGAATGAAAAATTGTGGGAGGACAGAGAAAAGAGTATACCTTAAAACACATCTGAGTGCTTTGTCGTTGACTTCAGTTTTAGGATCAAACAAAATGTTTATCTCCTCAGCATAAATCGGGAAATAACATCTTTGCCCTCTAATATTAAAGGGTACATAGAACTCCGGCAACAAAAATTAAAGCGCCTCCCGATTCATAGCGTGGAGTGCGCGAACATTTTCTCTTTTTGTTTGCAATGCAAGCATTGCCACTTAATGTTCCCTTTGAGCGCTTGTCAGAAAATTTGCCCGAGTCTGATGTTCATGATCTGGACCTCCCTCGGTCACCTCTTCAATTCTCACTTTTTGTACAGGACAGACATCCAAAATTTGTACCATTCGTGCATCAGTAAATGTAACTGGTCTAAGTAACTTATCATATCTAAAACGAAGGGCTACTAGGCTGAAAAAATCTTTGTTCGTTACTGTGACCCTGTGTGCATGGGCAGCAAGAATGTAACTATCCAAAAAAAATTCAATCATCCAATCTTCTGTGGCCTCCTGCAAAGCAAAACAGGGCCGATGCCTTCCACTTAAACAAAATTCCATTTTGCTCACAAATTCTCCTGGCAAGCCTCTGGAAAGGCAATCTTGGAATAGCAGCAGTCGGGTGCTTCATAAATTTTGTGATTTCTCGCAGAGCTGACGAATGCTCTGCAAAACGCCTTAGTCTAGGTTGCATTTTGGATAACCAGGAAGGACTGCTTGATTTCCTTGATCTTGAGGCTTTCAGAGTGACCATCTTCTTCCCACTAGATGAGGGACCTGCATTGTCAATGGGTCTAGCTGTATGCCTTACACGAGCCATCTGAAAACGCAAGCAAGAGCCGAAAACTTAGCTATTCAGGAGTACACGATTAACAATTCACCATAAAGCAAGAGAGGGTGGCCAAGAAAGCAATATGCACTTCCTCACGTTATGGTGAATCCATTCACCATAACCCGAGATAAAGGCCCACCGAAACACAATAATGCTCCTCGCATTATGGTGAATTAATTGACACCAATAAGAGGTGGATTATCGTGCATCCTTTGAGCTTTGATCTTGCGTTATAGTGATTTGATTCACCATAACGTGAGACTAAGAGCCAATCAAAGCAAAACAATCCTCCTCGCGTTATAGTGAATCGATTTACTACAACGGGAGGAGGACTATCACGAATCTCTTACCATTCCGTCTTGCATTTTGGTGATTCGATTCACCATAACACATAGAGCCGTATTGAGATTCTAATGGCTCGTCGTCTGCTTTAAGGTGAATCGAATCACCATGGCAAAGGGCAAACAGTCGAAGAGAAAACAATGGCAGAGGGCAAACAGTCGAAGGAAAAACAAAACAATCAAGGAATATACAAGAAACTCACAAAACAATCAAGTAATGCACGTCCATCACATTTTATGAGTGGGAATGGATGGAGACTGTCGTGTAGGAGGTGAATTAATTGACACCAATAAGAGGTGGATTATCGTGAATCCTTTGCCCTTTGATCTTGCGTTATAGTGAATTGATTCACCATAACATGAGACTAAGGGCCAGTCAAAGCAAAACAATCCTCCTCGCGTTATAATGAATCGATTTACTACAACGGGAGGAGGATTATCTCGAATCTCTTACCATTTCATCTTGCATTTTGGTGATTCGATTCACCATAACACATGGAGCCGTATTGAGATTCTAATGGCCCGTCGTGTGCTTTAAGGTGAATCGAATCACCATGGCAGAAGGCAAATAGTCGAAGAAAAAACAATGGCAGAGGGCAAACAGTCGAAGAAAAAACAAAACAAACAAGCAATATACAAGAAACTTACAAAACAATCAAGTAATATACAAAAACTCACATTTCTTGCGTGGGAATGGATGGAGACTGTCGTGCAGGAGGTGGAATATTGGTTCAGTACTGTGGGGGTAGTCGGAAGTCACCTGGAGGCAAGCAGGAGGACGGACAAGGCAAAATTGATAAGAGGACGAAAAGGTGGCGTGATTAATGGCTTTGATTAGTCTTTAGAGCGAACACACGTGCTGGCGGGCTGCCAGGGCGACTAGGCGGCGCTAACGTGTCGCATAGCATTAAAAAGGGTTTTTAATTGCCTCTCTTGCTTTGATTAGTCTTTATAGCGTGTACACGTACGCGTGTTAGGTACATGGCGGGCTACCACGTGGCATTCATGGAATGGCGGGTGAAAATGCGACGCTGACGTGTCGCATAGCATTAAAAACGGTTTTTAATTGCTTCTCTAGGATACCCATCTCATTTATTGCCTCTCTTGGAGTTCGTATTCTCATTTATCTCCCCACCAACGGCCTTCATCTCCATCAACGACTATCTCCTCCAACCCTCCTTCATCAATCATCCTCCTGTATCAAACGTCAAAGACAAACCTCCAACCTCCTTCATCTCCATCAAAGATAACAACAACCTCCTTCATCTCCATCTCTCCTGCGACGTTTGTATACAATTCGTTTTCCTGGTATTTTTATCTCTTTTGTGCTTCCTTCTTCTTTTGTTATTTCGTTCTTTTGGTTTCTTTCATGCAGAACTCCTTGCTTTGTCTTTTCATCGCGTTAAGGTGAATTGAAAACCTATGACTCCTTGCATTATGGTGAATTGACTGCGAAGAAGACTATTTTAATTCGTTTGACACCTCCTCTCTCAGTATGGGTACTTGAGAAGTATCTTTATTTGTAATTCACCATAACGTGAGAGGCGGCGCCAAAGGATGAAAAAGTCATCATGTTGCGGTGAATCAATTCACCATAATGTGAGCGAAGGTCCCATAGGAAGCACAATATTCCTCCTCGCATTATGGTGAATCGATTCACCATAACGCGAGAAGAGGTCCTTGACTAAGCTTCAATTTTATTTGCGTTAGGGAAAATAGATTCACTACAACGCGAGGAGGAATACCTGGATTCCTCTGGCATCTCCTCTCGCGTTATGTTGAATCCATTCACCACACAGAGATTTGTTGTTTAAGACTGACTGTCTCTTGATTCATTGCTTGAACTAATATTTTCCATGTCTTATCTACATCCTTGAATTCAACCATGGCGCAAGTTCAAGTTGAGTTTGATGTGGACGAAGAGATTAAAGAAACACCTGCAACTCTGTTGTATGACTTCCTCTACAAATGTCGACGTCATGATTTGCACCCTTCAATTTGGTTGATGTTCAATTACGATTTTTCTTTGGAGGATACATTTTCTAGCTATCCCGGATACTTTGAAGCAAGAGTTTGATGAGCTCACAAATGAAGATCTAGTGATGATTGATGGGAAAAATCACATTCATTTTAATCTCAAGGTGTCGCCGGAGAAGAAGCAGAGGTTAAACAGGGATTGGCACAAGGTACCATGTGATAAGAAGAAAGCTTTGCCATGCCCTTTTCACAAAAGAAAATGCCGCTTGATGGAATACTCTTATGCCTTCTTATGCTTCTTGCACATGAACGTGCAATTAACAGATGAAGAATGTACAGAGCCGCATGCAACAAATGAAAGTGAAGACACGGTTTCTCGTCAAGCTAGTCCCACCGTTGAGGATGTTGCTGAAGAGGACACTCCTCATGTGATTGAGGAGTTCAATGTTGAAGAAGAGAGGAAGCTCAGTTTGGCGGTTGATATTGAGGCAGTGAGAGAATAAAACACTGATATAGGTTAGCTTGTGATTGAATCAGATGACTTCTCCCCCATTCCAACGCCATTACTCCCCTCCTACCAAGTAGGAGATTCAGAGTATATATTGCTGACAGATATACAACATGTATTTAACTTAAGGGAGGACCATTGCATAGCTTTCATAGCCCAAAATCTGGAGGTCGATGACAATTTTGTAGATGATGATGGGATAGATAAGTACTTACTAGTGGATAGCCATGTGAAAGACACCGAGTTCCTATCTGCTGTGCAGCAACACTAAAGATGATCTATGCTGATGCCCTTAAATATGAAGGAAAAGATGCCATAGAGGAAGAGCTACAAGAAGCAAGGGAAAGACTGAATATTACCAACATGGGAGGGTTTAGGGATGTGCCAAGTAAGATAGCGGAAACCGTTCCTAGTTCGAGCACTAATTTATGGCAAGACGCCTTGCTTGAAGCAGCAAGAGGTTTTTTTTTTTGTGTTTTCGTACTTTTGTTGCGGATTTGGCTTCAACTTTGTCCTGAAATGTTTGGTGATGTTGTTTCTGGCTAATGCTCCTTTATTTTTTCAGTTGGAAATATATGAAGACACATTCCTCAAACGTGCTTCAGGCAAGCGTATGGTGGGATTGGGCCACGATTCGACACTAGGAACATATATGCATCGCCTAAAATTTCCTCAAATTGTGATATTTCACGCTAGCTTCTCCAAGGACAATGCAAGTTTTCCTCTGATGGCGATAAAGACTCTATCCAGGAATTTAGGTGGCTATCACTTAAGGCTGAAAGCAAACAAGGCAATACTTCTGGAGCGGCAAGCAGCTGTTCAAATTTTTGGAGAGGGACCTGGAGTATATTCGTTGAGATGTAAATATTATTTAACATATGCTGCTTACGGCGAGTTCTACACTAGCTATAAAAAGGCATGGGGTGTGACAAACTTGACACAATACATGGTTATTACTTGAATACCTACAGCTTTGAGTTTTTTTTGTTCTTCAAAATATATTGTACGATACTAAATGTCTTGTTGCTGTTGAGCATTTGTAGCACATTTTGCATGCACATGGAACCTTTTTTTGCGGAAGAGTTTGGAAGTCTTGGGATTTGGTCTACCCAAGGCATGGAAAGATCTCATTGGCAAGCACGTTGTGCCTATCAAAGGGCCACTCAACATGGAGGAGGAGTGAAGAAAAGTAATCCCATGAAGCAACTATGTCAGTGGTGGTATAGGCGGATTCAAGTGAGGGCTCGTGTGTGAAGATCAAACAGCCTGAATTAGCTGTGTCATGTGCAATAAGAAAGATGCAGGCTAAACGGAGAGGCTGAACGGAGACGATCAATATATGTCTCCTCACAGGGAAGGCATGAATGGCTAAGACAACGACAAAGACAGGGCAGAGTATGGAAGAAAATTGATCATTGAAATACATATTATAAAACAATGATGTAACTGTAAAAGATTTTAAAAGAACAAGAGCTTTCATCTATGTCCCATATAAATGTTTTTAATATATATACATTTCATAGTTTTTTGATGGTAAGCAAGAGAGTATTGAGAAATATGAAGAAACTTCTTAGCAACTGGAACAATCTAAATCTGTTAATCTGGAGCAGAGACTTCCCCCAGCCAAGCCGAGCCCTTTTTGATGAAGTTTCTACATCATCTTCTTCATCCTCTATCAATGGCACAACAGGGACATTTGGCCTTGCTGTTCTAAGAAGATGCTTCTTCCCGCAATCACTCAACAGATTAGGATCTGTGATTCCACATGTATGCTGTCCATGACTTGGAACTACTTTCAATAGTATGAAATTGTGGATGCATTACCTCTACTGGGTCAAAGATTCACTTTGATGAGACTGATTCATCAGAGCTTTTAAAGTGGATCTTCACTCAGAAGGATCTCAACATGTGCCAAAGAAGGTGGATGCAGACTTTGCAGGAATTTGATTTTGAAATCAAGTATCGCCCAGGCAAAGAAAATGTGGTAACAGATGCCCTCAGCAGGAAAGCCTCCTTGCTTGCAATTACTATAGTATTGAATCCCTTGATTATTGAAGCAAGAGAGAAGATCATGCAAGACAGATTCTTTGGCCCTATTGCTACCCTATTTATGCAAGAAAGCAAAACTCCTCAGGAGTTGAACAGAGTTCAAGGGTATAGCCTGGATGATGGCATTTTGTATTATAATCGCAGGCTATGCATTCAAAATGATGAGGGAACCAAGGACCAAATTCTGAATGAAGCCCATGAGACAGCCTTATAGCAAGACATCCAGGTTTCAGTATGGACTTTATTACTGTATTACCTTCAGTGCAATCAGGTTACAACTCCATTTTTGTAGTAGTTGATAGACTAACCAAAGTTTCCCATCTGATCCCAGTAAAAGAAACCTACACTGCAATGGATGTGGCCAGAGTGTTTCTCAAAGAAATCTTCAGATTGCATGGCCTACCCAGGAGAATAGTAAGTGATCGAGATCCCAAGTTTACTTCAAGGTTCTGGACTGCACTTTTCGAAGCAGTGGGAACTTTCTTGGATCTTAGCACAGCTTATCACCCTGAGACCGATGGTCAAACTGAAAGGGTAAACCAAGTAATCGAAGATATACTTCGGTCATGCTATGGCAGAGAACCCAAGAAGTGGCTAAGCTATTTGCACCCAGTCGAGTTCACCTACAATGCTTCTTATCACCAAAGTATCGGGATGAGCCCTTTTAAAGCTCCATATGGACAAGATTGCTTAACTCCATTGACTTGGTCCGACGCATTGATTAGGGTTGAGTTCGCCTACGATGCTTCTTATCACTGAAGTATCGGGATGAGCCCTTTTAAAGCTCTGTATGGACAAGATTACTTAACTCCATTGACTTGGTCCGACCCATTGATTAGGGTCGAGATGTCCAGAGAGACGCTTGACGACATGGAGCAGCACATGCAATCAATTCGTAAAGATATTAAAGCTGCCCAGGATCGACAGAAGTAGTATGCTAATAAGAAGAGGACAAACAGAAAGTTTGAAGAAGCAGATATGGTCTTAATTAGAGTACGGCCCAAAATAAGTTCTCTATCTCTTGGGAAGTATAAGAAGTTATCCCCCAGATATTGTGGGCCATATCTAATTACAAAGAAAGTAGGTGACTTAGCCTACAAGCTTCTTCTGCCTCCTCATCTTAAAGTACATAATGTATTTCATGTCAGCCTTCTTAAAAAGTATATACCAAGTCCTCGAATCATGTGCTTGATGAATGAAATCTTAACTTCTTCAACCCAAGGGCAGATGGAACTCCAACCTGAAGAAATCCTTGATGTTCGAGAAAAGATTCTCAAGAACAAAATTCTGAGAGAAAATGGAAGTTCTATCCTTTTGAAGATGCCACCTAGGAGAAAGAAGCCGATCTGTTTATGAGATTACCCCCCCAGTTTGCGAGATGAGGACATCTCGCGTTTTTCAAGTGGGAGAGTGTAAGATTCCTCCCCAGCCTCTCAAGATGTCCAACATCTTCCCCTGTAATCAAATCCCTCTTCAGAAATATAAAAGATCTTGTTTCTACCTGTTTTAGCCTACCTGTTTTCAAGTGGGAGAGTGTAAGATTCCTCCCTAGCCTCTCAAGATGTCCAACATCTTCCCCTGTAATCAAATCCCTCTTCAGAAATATAAAAGATCTTGTTTCTACCTGTTTTAGCCTAGAGAGAGAAAATATTCTAGAGAGAGAATATTCAAATTTTGAATATTTTTTGGATGGAAAAATATCTCTCCTTATTTAAATAAGTTCCCCCGAAACAAAAGTTCAAAAAGATTTTCAGAAAGTGCATTAGAAATTAAGTACAATTTATTCAAGAGGCCTTATCCTAGGGGTCCAGATTTTCAAAAAATTTCAAATTAAGATTTTGAAGGGCCAATCAAATTCATCCAAATGTATGAAGAAGATAAATAGAAGAAATAAAGAAAATCACCCCTAAAAATGAGTAAATACTCACATAAGATGAAGAGTGGACTAAGGACCAAAGGAAAAGCCAAAAAACTGGATTTTTGACACCTCACAATGGGGATTCTCCCCTCATGAATGAGGCGCCTACTTCACATGTGCAATTGAGTTTTAAATCTTCAAAAATTTAGATATTTCATCTCTCTTCTCTCCTAATTCAAGTCTAGTTCCAAAAAGTTAGCTCAACTGACCTAAACCAAACTGATTTGGAAAATTCTAGAATCAGTTTGTTTTGGTTAGGAGCTCAATTTTTCCTATAAATAGAAGCCTCCCTCTTTGTTGAAAAATAATAGTGTTTATGCACTGTTACTCTACTCCTCCCAAGCCAACAACTGTGAATTTATTAATAATTCACTAGTTTTTGACATTTCTCTCTTCCAAAGATTGGTGGCCACTCTTGTTACAAACAAGAGTAGAACCCTCAAACCATCAAGCCAAAGGAAAGCTCCAAGAAATTATGTAAGTAGAGATCTTGTAATTTTCTTTAGTGATTTTTATGCTTTCCTAATTTCTATGATTGTTTGAAGTGATAAATGGACACTATGCTTTCCTAATTTTTATGATTGTTTGAAGTGATAAACGGATGCTATGCCTTGATCGAAAGGCTTTTCCCCTCTCTCTTCTTAGAATCAACCCTTCTTTATCCTAGTTAAGTGATAATTATTGGAATTAAACATTTTATAATGTTTTCTCTTTTATAAGTGAATTTTGATTAGTCTAGATTACTTTAAATCAATTAGAGTTAATTTTTAAGACAAATTAAGTAAGAAAATTTGAAAAATGGTCAGCCATACAAAGGAGATTATGGTGAATTTTTTTGGAAATAAGTATTATCTTTTATTATGCTAAAAGAGTATTCCCTATCATTTCTATACTCTAAAAGTGTCATTTTCATGCATAGAAGATGCATATTGATTATTATCAATTAGAGTTAATTTTTAAGACAAAATTAAGTTAAAAAAATTAAAAAATGGTCAGCCATACAAAGGAGGTTATGGTAATTTTTTTGGAAATAGGTATTATCTTTTATTATGCTAAAAGAGTTATTCCTATCAATTCTATACTCTAAAAGTGTCATTTTCATGCATAGAAGATGCATATTGATTTTTTTTAATGCATAAAAGAATAATCTTTTTATTATGAAAGTGTTACTTTCATCAAAATAGATTTTTATGCATAAAGGAATAATTTTCTTTTATTATAAAAGTGTTACTTTCATCAAAATGGATTTTTGTGCATAAAAGAAAATTTTTTTAATTATAAAAGTGTTACTTTTATCATTATTGAATTCTATGCATAAAAGTATGCATAAAAGAATATTTTTTTAATTATAAAAGTGTTACTTTTATTATTGAATTCTATGCATAAAAGTATGCATAAAAGAATATTTTTTAATAAAAGTGTTACTTTTATCATTATTGAATTCTATGCATAAAAGTATGCATAAAAGATTATTTTTTTATTATAAATGTGTTACTTTTATCATAATTTATTTTCATGCATAAAAGTATGTATAAAAGATTAATATTATTTTATTATAAAAGTGTTACTTTTATCATTATTGATTTTTATGCATAAAAGTATGCATAAAAGAATAATTTTTTTATATTAACAGAGTGATTTTCATCATAAATGATTTATATGCATAAACATATGCATAAAAGATTTTTTTTTTATATCAAAAGTGTGATTTTCATCATAAATGATTTTTATGCATAAACATATGCATAAAAGATATTTTTTTATATCAAAAGTGTGAATTTCATTATAAATGATTTTTATGCATAAACATATGCATAAAAGAAATTCTTTTATATTAAAAGAGTGATTTTCATCATAAATGATTTATATGCATAAACGTGTGCATAAAAGAAACTCTTTTATGATAAAAGAGCGATTTTCAACATAATTGATTTTCATGATGATAAAAGTGTGACTTTCATCAGAAATAGATTTTATGCATAAATAGATGCATATAGAATCTTTATAATAAAATAAGGGTTCTCCTTAATCCTCTGTTTAATTTTCACAAAAATTGGAAAAATGAATAAGTAGATAATCTGTGAGAAGAAATGCTACCGTTTCATATTCACTAAGATGGTAATGAGAAAGTTCAATTAAACTATCGAAGTCGGAGATCGAGATAAATGATTATTTTATTCCTCATAAGAAATTCATGTTTTAGAAATCTGTAAGTAAATATTCGTCGAACGAAATTTAGAAAAAGAGAAATTGAAATAGTACCTTTCGAGAAAGATAGCATAGAAGGAACCTTTCCAGACCCAAACTCTGATTCAGACTATTGACCAAGACCTAATTCCTTCGTCGAATTCAATCAATGACGATGTGCCCAGTTCAAGAAAAATGTACTCAAATCCCCCTCCGAATCTGAAACTAAGTTAAGACTTTTGATTTTGATCTGAGGATCAAGTTAACAGAATTTGAGAAATTCTGTTTGGAATTCAGACCTGGATCTAGAAGTATTGGGATACGGATTTAAGATTATTCATGGTTTTCAAACAAAATCTAAACTGAAAACTTGCATAGAAACCTTGCTTTCTTTAAGAGACTGTCTTACGCCAGAATGCTGGAGAGAGCATTTGGTATATATGTTTATCTAAGGGAAGTTCGGTTGTAACAACTGGCGGGGAGTGTTCGAGGGACAGCTCACGTGGCAAAAACCTGCCCAGGTCTTGACCAACCTAGGTATGGTGAAAAATGGTGCGCTTCCGGTACGATGGGCGAGGGCCAATGAAGCGGTCCCCTAAGTGAAGTGCCAAGACACCTAAGGAGGATCCTGGAGGATTCTGACCAGGCAATGCACGGGCTCGCGATGCTTAGGACACCCATACATATGTCGAGGAAGATATATATGTATGTTGACGAAGTGATTATTGTAATCTTACTGGATCTCGTTGCTGACCAGCTAGTCCCATCGGAGAATCCAGAGTGGTACTCTTTTTGTGAACAAGGGATTGAATGGAAAATTTGAAATATGAAATCTGTGATCATATCTGTTTTGTCAATGGATTATTTTTATATTAAAGTTTTAAAGAGGAGTGTGAGCGTATCTGTTTTCTAAAGCTAAGGTTAAGAAAGGCATTTCAACTATGGGTGGGTGAGTACTTGTTTGGTTCCACCGATTCCAGTGGTAGGGTGGTGGCTAACCCATGGGCCGGATGGGGTTAGGCTGGAATCAGTGGAGTTTTAATAATCAAACTGAAAAATCTTAGGATTATGCTAGGATTCGAGTAGCTAGTCAATTCCCTGATAAATTTCTCAAATGAGTGGATCAACGGCTGTGCCTGATCTTGATCAGGAAAAAAGCATTGAATTTACTCAAATGATCAAATTATATTAGTGATAGTTTTCTTCTATCTGGTTTATTCAGGTGAAGGATAGCTTAGAATTGATCACGTTAGAAAAATTCGTTAAGAAAATTTATCGTCTCCGCTTTTCGGGCATGGGAAATTTTCCCGGTTTCGGTTTTCGAAGTGACCACCAGCCTAGTCTCATGCCCGGACATTCGTGGGCGAGGCCCCGAACGAGTGAGAAACCCTACCCCGCGCATGAAGGGGCTACTTCCGCTGTCAGTTACCGGGAGTCTGGTGCGCGGAGGAGGCAGAGGGATCTCACACTTGGTATGCCCCATTTGCCATCTGACCCCCCTTAGGGCTACCATTCCCTTGGGTTTTGTTAACACCAACCAGCCCCATGGGATTTCTACCCTGGCTATGGTACTCTCCTTGGACTTGTGCACATTCCTTGGATGCCCTTAGCACTTAGCATTTTGTGGATCTGATGCACAGAAGGTTTGCGTGTCTCCTTTCTTCAGTCCTTAAGAACCTTAATGCAAAACATGTAATATTTTTAGCAAATTCATATGCTACAAAAAGATGTATATGTTCTATGCAAATCTATGGCCTTTGGCCTTCCCAAAAGGGTTAGCTAATGCCTATCTATGACCTGCCCCAAAAGGGAGTAGATAATCTACAATGATTACAAGCCTTGCCTTTTATAGGCTCTTGGAAGATTTATTCAATTGTTTGATTGGAAGATTTATATGCTCTTGGAAGATTTATTCAATTGGTTGGCTATAGTTCCATGGACATGAAATATTATACATGCTGCTAACTAGCACTTAGCCTTGCTCTGTTGAGCCTGATGCTCTGATACCAATGTCACATACGTGGAAGCTAAGTGTGTCATCTTTCATCCCTTAGGAACCTTGATGCAAAACACCAACAAATATAGAAAAAGAAGAGAGAGAGATAGTTGTATTTATATGTTACAAAAAGATGTATATGTTCTACACATTATGTGGCCTTTGGCCTTTGGACTGACTCCCATAATTTCCTAGAGCCTAATTTCCCGGTTTACCCATTTTTCTAAGTTTCTTCAAACAAATTTTAGTTTTTTTCAAAAAGCGCTCACTTGTTCAGGTCCACCATGCCACCCACTTTCTAGTGCTGTATCCCTTCGACTAGATCCCTAGGCACCACGTAGACCCCACCCAATCCCCTAGATCTAGCCTATTGCCCTACCATTGGACCTATGGAGCTGGTGTGAACTCACACACCCATAATTGATATTCCCGATTCATTACTCACATACCCAATTGAGGCAATAAAAATAGTTCATGCATGCACTCCATATGGCAAACATTTCTTTTTTCATCAAAAACTAGCATTTTACTTAAAACTTTACATCATAATGTACTAAAAAACATACATATTGAAAATCATACTGAAACTCTAGAATACCATCCCCATTTATTAGATAAAACAATGTCACATATATCCAGCTACTATGAGATAAAACAATGTCACATATATCCAAAATATCTCCTTGGACCTTGCCTCTACTCCTTGGAACAGGAAGATATGCACCACTTAGCCTGAGCACTCCTCCTTGGACCAGGAAGATATGCACCACTTAGCCTGAGCACTCCAACTTGGGCTAATGTCTATGAAGGCTGATGCTAGGGCAACAATCAAACTCCTTTATGAGAATATAATTATTAGATTTGGGTATCTACTCAAACTACTAAACAAGCGACACAGGGACTCACTTCATCAATGATGCGATCAAGTTCCTGCTGAACAAATTCATGGTAGTACACCACAAATCCTCACCCTATTACCCCTAGGCTAATGGCCAGTGATGAGTAGAAAGCACCAATAACATTATCTATTCTATCCTAACCAAGATAATTGAAGCCTCACGCAATGACTGGGGACAGAAGTTACAAACTCCTCTTTGGGCTTACATAACTGTACAAGGTGGCCATCCATGCGACACCATTTCAACTTAACATACATAACAAATGCCGTCATGCCCATGGAATTCTTAGCATTAAGCTTAAGAATTACTGTCAAGGAAAGGTTGATAGGAAATCTTGAACGTTTAGGAGAAGCTAGACTACGTACAAGCTATAGAATGATCATTAAAAAGCTACAATGCAAAGAATGATCTAATGAGATGCTCAAAGATAGAGAAATTAAAGTCGGGGACTTGGTTTTCATGTATAGCACAAAAAACCAAAAAGCACAAGCTAAAGTACAAAGGAATGGGACCATTCTTAGTATGTAAACTCACTCCTCAAGGAGACACATGCATCAAAACACGTGTGGAAATAAAAGGATTCTTCAACAATAGCAGACAGACACTTCTATGGCCCTTTAATTTCAGATTCTTTGAAGGCCATTCACCAAAAGAAAGAAGAAAAAATAAAAGAGGTATGAGAGGCCCAGCGCGAAGCCAAGATTAGGCAAGACAAGCTGCCCAACCATCACATCTCCATTAACATGGCCCAAGTTGTTGACTTAGAAGAGGAAGAATTGGAGGTGAAGCTAGCCAATGGACATGACCACATAAACTAGTCTAGCACAAATCTAGCACTTGTTGACATGGGTGCTAGCCATAACCTTATGTCCCATAAGACTTAGTGTGCTTTACATAGTAGTAACAACCATCGTTGACTCCCACAAAAGCATGAGTGGAATTAGTAAACGCATTAAAACCTCATGCATAGGTTCATTCATGTTTCACATTGGGAATAACCCCTTAGAAGGGAAGTTCTATGTCATGCTTGTAGGTACCATGCATGAAGAAATGTTTCTTGGACAAGGATGGATCACCACCTTATTTAACATTTATATCCCAACTTATCACCCTTATTTGATGTCTAAGGTTGCCTCTCTTCAACTGATCAATTAATGTAAAATAATTGAGTGTCCCCCCAAAAAGGTAGAAATGAGGTGCCCTAGTAAACATATATATATGTATATATATGTATATACATATATATATATATATATATATATATATATATATATATATATATGTATGTATATACACACACACACACATATATATATATACATACATACATACATACATATATATATATATATATATATATATATATATATGTATATACATACATACATATATATATATATATATATATATATATATATATATATACATACATACATACATACATACATATATATATATATATATATGTATATATGTATATATATATATATATATATATATATATATATATATGTATGTACATACATACATATATATATATATATATATATATATATATATATATATATATATATATACATATATACATATATATATATATATATATATATATGTATGTATGTATGTATGTATGTATATATATATATGTATGTATGTATGTATGTACATATATACATATATATATATATATATATATGTATGTATGTATGTATGTATATATATATACATACATACATACATACATATATATATATATATATATGTATGGACTCATTCGTCTCACTGGTTTGGATTTCGGCTCTTTGCTCTTTCTCGACTTGGTTGTTGCTTTAACCTCTAGCTCTACCTCGACCATGAATGTTAATTTAGCGGGGGTTATTTTTGTATACCCTTGTTTCATTGGCACAGATTCAGAAGACGTATCTTCCAACACATATTGGAACCAATCAGTTGGTCTATTCTCTCTGTCTGAATTAAAATCGGCCTCGTATCCTAGAGTTTTAGACTGACATTTGCAGCGGACTATTTCTAGGGGTTTGCAATGAGAGAGACACATTGTACTAGGCATAACCTTCAGTGTATAGTCCATAGTTAAGGATGACATGTTGTTGTTTGCACTCTCTTGAAGAGGCAATAAGTCTGGTAAGCACACGACACACGATACTAGAAAAGAAAGGTTTTTTGGTGAATTTTAAAAATTTTTCCACAAAGAAAACAAAGAAAAAGATCCAAACAACACCACACTCATTATGTACATCAACAGTTCCAATTAGATGTGATTCAAGGGTTTGTCGGATGATCCGATAGGAACTCATCCATAGCATCAAAGAACACTTCGTTTTGATTACGTTCCTAACTCCATGATCGAAGTTGAGCACCTAAATCGTAAAGACTTAACATCATTTTCTAGAATGCTACAGGGGCATTCATTAGTCCAAATGGTACCAATTTATTGTCCTCTTGTAAAGACCCCCAGTTGTTGGTATCTTCATCAATAAACAACATTCCCTTGGAACTAGCAAATGGAACCAAAGGAATAAATTGTTCTCTTACTACCACATATCCATCATATCCTCATCACAAGTGCTAGATGAAGATGTTAGAGGTTGTTTAACCCGGTATACCTTGGAAGACACCAATTGAATGCAATATCTTCTAGTGTGTCCCATGTTTCCACAGTTATAGCACCTTTTGGGTATCCATTCCTGTGTTCTTGGTTTCCGATTGATCTTCCTGAAAAGAGAATAATATCCTGGTGAATCACATGTCATTGTTTTGGTCAAGGTAGCATCACCATGGTCTTGTGTAAGGCTCTCACTAAGAGGACACAATGGATTTACCACTCTAATAGTTGGTCGTATTGCAAGTTCCTCTGAAGTAAGATTTCTAAAATCCATTCAATGCGAATGGTTCCTTCTCTCGACAATTTGATCCTTGGTAGAAATTTCTAGCAATCTTATCACAATATCATTTATATCATGACACAATCATCCAATACGATGATCGATGGTAAACAAAATTGCCATGTCTAATGTAACCGGTTGTTGCTATGTCACATAGCAATTGATTGACTCATCTCTTAGCCATTCTTGAAACCATTTGATAAAAAATTGCTGAGATGTTCGAGGATCAAGTCTTCGCACAAAGGCTCTAACTTGCAAAACATAAGCACCTAGTGTTGGTCTTCATGCATTTCTGTGTGCATAAATCTTTCCATTACATTACCTGACCTTGGGTGTAAAGGTGAATTGTGGTAGTCATTGGTACAAGTCGACCAAGAGCCATACGGATTGGCAGGTGGAAAGGGTACTAAGGGTGGAACATCTCTAATTCTGTTGTTGATTTGGCGCAGAGCAATCAACATCTCATGCTCCAATGCAAACATAACTACCAATGTCACAGTTGCATGTTGTTCTTGGTACAAGTCTACAATTTTGTACCTATCTTCTATGCCCTTAACAAACCAATGTATCTGTTGTTCTTGAGAGATATCACCATTAACCCCTTGCAACAACCTCATCACTCTTTCCACATAAGATTGGAATGTCGCATGATTGCTCATCTATATCGTAGAGAATTCCTTTGATTCCAATGTCAAATCCTCCTCCGAGGAATCATATATATCAGATACTCCATCATCATCTCCTTCTGTGAGGTATTCCAAAGCCATCATTTCCTTCTGTGAGGTATTCCAAAGCCATCATATTAACTTCCACATTGGGAAAGACACCTAACCAATCCAAAATCCCTTGATGTTCTAAATGAAGTCATCTTAATAAGATGTGAAAATATTTCATCAAAGTCAACACCTTTATTTTGTCCAAACCCCTTCACAACAACTCTTTCCTTATACCTATTTTTAGCTCCACCTTCTTCCTTCACCTTATAGACACACTTATTTTGCAATGCTTTCTTACTAGTAGGTAATCAAACCAAATCCCAAGTATGGTTCCGTACTAAAGAATCCATTTCCTATTTTATTCCTTGCTCTTGAAGTCTGCTTGCATTGCTTCCTCATATGTTTTTGGCTCACTAGAATTAGTCAATAGGGCATAGTTGAAAGTAGGAGAATCTTTCAGGTGATTGACTTACCCTTGTAGACCTTCTTGGCAGACTTAATGGGTTTTGAGGTTCTTGTTGCTACCCCTACTCATTCTCTATTGAAAGTAGGAGAATCTTTCAGGTGATTGACTTACCCTTGTAGACCTTCTTGGCATACTTAATGGGTTTTGAGGTTCTTGTTGCTACTCTGTCTGGGATTTGCTCTTCTACGATCTTATCAAGATCTATGTACCCTTTGTTCGCATTTCCTTTCTTGCTTTTCTGCAAGTGATGTCTGTACACGACTATCTCATCAAAGGCAACATCTCTGCTCCTAATGATACTCATTGCTTTCATAATCCACATACGATATCCAAAATCACCAATTACATATCCAATGAAGATACACTTCTTGGATTTTACCTCAAGCATTGTTCTGAACTCCTTTTCAAAATGAGCAAAAGCTTCACAACCAAATACTTTCAAAAATTAATAGTTGAACTTCTTACTTGTCCATGTCTCTTGTGGGATTCTGCCATCGAAAACATTTGAAAGCCCTCTATTTATAAGATAAATGGACGTATTCACTATTTTGCCCAAAGTTGTAAGGGCAATCCTACGTGTGCAACCTCATGCTCCTTACACACTCAATGATTGTTCTGTTCATCCTTTTTGACATACCATTTTCTTGCGGTGTTTGTCACAAACTTAGAGACACTTATCACACATAAATTGTATAAACAAAAGAATTGTCACATGAAATAAGGAGAATGCATCTAGTCACACTTTTTAGCCATTTCTTCGGGGTGAAAAGAGAAGAAAAAAAACTAGAAATTGAAAAGTAATTTGTAATCATTCACCTATCAAGTCTTCACGATAGAATCATAATAAATACTAAAAAACTAAAAACTGAATCATTACAATACTTTTTTCATGGGTTATTCACGGACAATATGTTGTAATTTTATAACTACATTCATAGTTTGTCTTTGAGATTTTCATGGAATAATTTGTGTGCCATTCCTTGAGAACATTACTATATTTCATTAATTATGTACATAATTTGAATTATATTTGCTATCTTTCCTTTCTGCTCCTAGAGTTAGCTTGCTCTATTGTTCCTTCAACAATTCTATGCGTAAATCATGTAGTTTT
This sequence comes from Cibotium barometz, assembly GCF_041138505.1. Taxonomy (NCBI): domain Eukaryota; kingdom Viridiplantae; phylum Streptophyta; class Polypodiopsida; order Cyatheales; family Cibotiaceae; genus Cibotium; species Cibotium barometz. Next base: position 6,370,710 of record NC_141061.1, read on the forward strand.
GTTTGGGACCCCATGGACAACAATCCCTCATGAACTTGAGGTACAGACATATAGTAGGCACATATACCTTTCTAATGTCATTGCATGTATTGGTTCAGTCACTCTAGCCTACTTAGCTCGCACAAGTTTCCTACCTCACCCGAGCACTTTGTAACACTTCTAACACACACCACACACTATAGATGAGTCGATTTGATTCTATAACACTACTCCTACATCACTTCCCTTCTCTTTGCCATCTCTCTCTGATACTCTGTCGTTCTTCTTACATAACTTCCCTTCCCTCCATATGGGTCGGTCTAATTCTAGAAAGGGACGCCTTCTTAGTCTCAACAAAGCCCGAAGAGGCTACAACTGAGCTTGATTTCTCCTAGCTACTTTTCCTTTTCTTCCTATTTGCCAACTGATCTTGGTTTCCCTCATTTGATTGGGGAGACTACCTAGATACTCAGACCTACTACCTGGTATCTTGGTCTTCCATGTGTCCTTCATGCTTGGTCATGATGCCATGTTCACATTTCACCTTGACTTAAATTGGAAGTGTGTCCACAGATCCTCAGCTTTGAAGAATTCTTTAGCAACTACTGTCACAAGTTAAAGTCAACATATACATAGAATGTGGTAGGAGTATTGGCTAAGCCAAATGGAATCATTGGTCCATCATAACTATTCCAGTCCGTAGAGTCATCTTCTGAATCACTCGTGTCAACCAAGTCATATTGGTTGTGAGATATTGCTAAACTTTGCTCATCATCTTCTTCAAGATTGTTTTCTGGACCCAAATCACTACTAGTGAATGGTTTAGGGAATGGATTTGATACAATTTGTGCATTTAGTTTCTTGTAATCCACACACTCATAATTTGTCATTCTTCTTTAGTATTACTATTATGGGAAACTACTAATCACTATGTTTTATATAATCTATCTAACTCAGCCTCCACTTGATTTTCATAATTTGGATTCATCTAGTATCTTTGCTGATGAATTGGCTCGTTATTGGGTTTCATGGTCACAAGTGGAGCCTCCATTACTAAGCTCTATAATGATGAACAAAGCCATGAGAAAGCATGCATGATTACATTGCAATGAATGAACTTTTGCCCGCAAGTCGCATGAGAGATTGAGAGACACATAATTGTTGCCTAGGTTTCTCTTAGGACTCTAGAACGTGAGGCTATGCTATGAGCCACATGAGAGACTAAGAAACACTCAGTTGTTGCCCAGGTTTCTCTTAGGAATTTAAAAAGTGAGGCTGTATGACAAATTCATTCACAGACAATCCCACCTCCTTCAAATTATGTTGCCAGCTAGATGTCCATTTGAGTGACAACATGAAAGAAGAGGATAAGCCAAGCACAACCTCATTAGTGGTGCCATACATGTCCTCACTATCTAGTAGCACTAGAAAACCCATAGAGTCTAAGGAGGTCAAAGCGCGAGCACAAAACATGGCTCTCGAGGAGTTAGGCAGCCTAATCCAAAAGCAGATGAACCAACCTGATAGGGGGTCTGAAGCCCCCATTAATACGCATATGTATCCCATAAGATACCTAGTTTGCTATGTGTTGTATTGATAGAATCATACCACATCCAAATGCTCTCACCTACGTGCAAGATAGTCTTTGAGTTATGAACATTGTAGAAGGTAGCCATGACACGTCCCAACGTCGATATCAAATCCCCCCCCCTTCTCTAAAATCTCTAATAAGAAACTGGGGGGTAGAGATTATGGAACCTCATAAAAGAAGCAACTAGATAGTAGCATGAAGCAACTAGATAGTAGCAAGAAGCAACTAGATAGTAGCAAGAAGCAACTAGATAGTAGCATGAAGCATGGATAAAGAGAGGTAAGATGCCATGAAGAACCACTAGATATTGTATTCACCAAGAAACCATAAACGGTTGTTGTGTTGTCTCGTTGTGATTACAAAGGTATCACACATACTACCTTAAGTAGATGTGTAAGGAAGGATCTACCAAACTTTCACTAATCACTCAATTAGATTCACAATGATCTCCACTCTCCTATAATCACTCCACCTTTCCTATCATCAAGGGATTAGTTCCCACATAGTAAGGAGTAGGTAATCACCTAGGTTGCCACATAGCAAGAACCTTAGAGTAAACCTAACAAGTCATAAGCCTAGCAACTAGCTAGAACCTTAGAGTAAACCAATCAAAAGTAATTAAAAAGGATGGATGCCATGATCATCCAATATTTCAACACTTTCTTGATCAAGCATCCATACCACATAGGGTGTGCTTGAACAAGGAACCACTAACGACTCACTAAGAATGAAATGCCCACTAGCTAAAGAATGGATTTTTATAAAGTATGTCACCACTTTAGGCCATGTTGGAAGTCACCAAGTTGATGTAGATCCACTAGGTCAGGTTCACAACTATGCAAATGATAGTCACCCTAATTTTGTATGCACGTTGCATAAATCCTTGTATGACTTGGAGTAAGACTGAAGTAAGCACATGATAGCATGGTCTTACAAGATAGGGTGGTAACTTATGACTATTTTATTTCAAGCTAGGAAAGAATACTTCTCAGTTTGTGTGAGAGACAAAAAAGGGGATAATTCTATTAAAGCATATATGTTGATGACTTGATCATGCTGGGGGATAGATGATCTTTCATGTCCAAACTTAGCATGATAGGTTACAAGCCAGTTTACTTTGTCTTGGAGAAAAATGTGAAGCTATGTCATGATAAATGCGAGCTTTTGGAATGCCTTAAAAGTACAGAAGCAAAGTAGGTAGTTTGATATCTACGATTATTACCAGACCAAATTTGATCTATGTTGTGGGTACGTGTCAATTTAATATGTCTCCAAGGAAACTTTGTGTGAGGCAAGACAAACTAAAAAAGAAAAAGTCCACTTTGCACTGTATAAATTTTTAATGAGGCTAGGATATAGTTATAATTGCATGGTTTCATTGATGCTGATTCAGCTAGTAAATATGTCTTCTTATACAAAATTTCCTAGTGGTGGTGAATTATGTCTTGAGGGATTCACATATAATAAATGTTACTATCACTTGAGTTCAACAAAAGGGCATTTTAAAATCATTTTGTGGACATAACCATATTTACAAGGGGCATTATAAAAACTTGAAATAAATTAAAGATTTGTAGACAAAGGATGAATATCAGCACACCAAATTTGAGCTATGATGTGGGCACAAGTCAATTTACACAAAATCCAAGGAAGTCGCATTTGGATGCAACAATATATATACCAAGGTAGATAAAATCCACTTTGCACTACATAACGTTTTATGAGGCTAGGGTATGCCTATAGGTACATGGTTACATTATTGCTACATATTTATCTGTTATAGAAGATCTAATAGTTGTGTTATGGCCTGGAGGGGTCACATAGAATACATGTGAATATCATGTGAGCTCATTAGAAGGTTATTTTCTTTTGGCATAAATATATTTACAAAGGGACATCATAAAAACCATTTTATTTCTTTTAAAAAAATATTTGTATAGGCAAAGAGTGTCTTTTAATCAAACAATATTTATAGATGAGGGATTGAATAAATAGGTCTTGATTGCAAGCAACATAAAGGATTTACATAAAGTGAACCCTATGAGTTTTATGTTTTCTATTGGGAGCGATGCACACTTGGTTGGAGCAACTTGGTTGGAGCAACAAGAAATAGCCTATGGTTGCCTTTCCAAGAATTGAGGTAGAGGTTGCATCTATGGAAGCACGTGAAGTAGATTATATATATGCATTGGTTTGTGGATGGTCCAATTGTCATTTTCTATAACGACATTGGCAACATACACTTGGCAAACAACCTAGTCTATCATGCTAGAAGCACATTGAGGTGCATTGGCACTTTGTGAGGGAGAAGGTGTTTTAGCATGTAATATAGATGTTTATATTACCATAGAGAATAACATGGCTAATTTTTTCACAAAGGCATTAGACATAAAGAACCTCTGCAAGTTTAGTGGCTTGCTTGATGTGCATGAGGTGAAATTGAGCTTCAAAGGGAGTGTTGAGATATCAAGATCAACACATGTTTGTACTTATGAGATGCCTGAGGGACACTTGCTCATGTCACTAGCATAGTTGGTAGCAGATATAGTTAGCACATTGCCAGTGAATAATAGTTGTATGTTATCTACATTTGTATGCTATAGTTAGTGACATACTATGTGTGATGAGTATTCAAATATGGACAATCCATGTTAGGGTTAGTTAAACACTTTGAGATGCATAATGTCACCTATCTTTTGTATATGTGCAATGTCAATTTTGGTAATTAAAAATAAGAATATACTTTCAACCTCCACCTCTAATGTCTCCCCTCTTTTTGCTGTGTGTGAAGAAGAAAGCTGCAAGCAATACTCCTCTCCTTCTCTTTCACATTCTTTACAAAAAACGCTTGCCAGTGTGTTTTGTTCATATATCTCAGTGGCATGTGGCCTCCACTAGAGATATTTAACAAAAAATGGGAGAGCATCTCAATGGAGTTTTTTTTATAGAATTGCGACATACCAAGATGAGCCATGATGCTATTTGGTAGTTGTTCCTAAACTATTTCCAAGACGATGAAGTTTTTCCTAACATGATCCACAATTATTACATATCATAACACAAATTGAATCCAAAGGTGCAATGTGAAATGCACACTTGGTCTAATGGCACATGCAAGAAAGCTCCTCTTTTCCAATCTACTCCTCCAAAATGTAAAGAAATGATGGCCCATATGAGTACACTCCTACTTGGTCTCGATAGTCCAAAGTTTGCTAATTCTTAAAGGGAAACTATCGATAAAAAATGTCTATAGTGAGAAAGGACAATTGAGAAAGGACAATGGGCAAAAAAATTCTTCATGTTTTGAACAAAAACAAGACTGTCATTTCTACAAGTCTAAAACTGCACAAACCATCTCCTCAAAGATAGAACATTCAACCCATAAATGTATGCTTAAATGTCCATATAACCAATGGACAAGTGCATCCTCTCTCTCTCTCTCTCTCTCTCTCTCTCTCTCTCTCTCTCTCTCTCTCTCTCTCTCTCTCTCTCTCTCTCTCTCTCTCTCTCTCTCTCTCTCTCTATATATATATATATATATATATATATATATATATATATATATAGCCTAGGGAGTAGTAGATACGGGGCCTCTTTCCTCTAGTCCTCTTTCTTGCTATCCTCCAGCAGTTGTGCGATTTCCTCCTCTAGCACTGGGCCTTTATTTCCATCCACCTTGCAGTACAGGCATCGCCTTTTTCTGCTGCTGCTAGTGTAGTGTTGTCCAACATGTTCTCTCTTGCAGTTGGGATCTCTTGCTCCCTGATTTGGGGCAACAATTGCTTGTTGTGGCATTTCTTTTGTATCTCTCCCCTTCGGTTGTGCATTCTTGTTTGCTATCTTCCCTTGTGCGTCTTTTCAGAAGATTTTGAAAATAGACCACAAGGTGAGTTTGAACCACCTTTCTCAGTTGTTCAAATCTTGTTCTTGCATCTCTAGGCTAAAAACCATCATTTTTGGCCTCATTTCAGCGTCACAAAAGTCGACGCAAACCGTGTGGGGGAATCTTTTTGATTACTTTTTCACCCACGAAGAGGTTGAACTCTTATTACCAACAAATAAAAAATGCAGTCCATAAAGAGAGCTAAATCTCTCTCGTAAGGACATTTTAAAGTAAAGAATGTCCTCTTATACATTTCAACCCTACAAATAGACATAAATAGTTCAAAAACAAAATCATTGAATATGGTAGATGATCACAATCAAGCTAAGGGATAAGGAGCTATGAGTTGAGAACTCACATACATAGTCCCCCTTTCTCATTTCTTTAGAGAGGAGGTTGTGGATTGTCCACTCAATGAGATCAATTCCTCTTTAGCAAACCTTGAGCCGCTAGCAATAGCGATTGCCTTGGTGTGGGTAGTAATCTGTTGATTCATTTGTTCAATTGTTCCTTTCCTCTCTATGCTCATTAGGGATGCATCTATAGTTCAATTCTAGATCCCAAGAGAGTGGTACATATTTTGCAATTCTAATTTCGGTAGAGGCATTTGTATTTTAGCTTTCTCTTACAACAGTCATGCAGACATGTCAAGATTCCATGTGAGCACTTACCATTCAATTTAGTGGACTAGTCCCAATGATATCATCATCGTCCTAGCAATTCATGGAGTGAATCACTTACAGTTCTATTTAGATGGTTCTTCCACAATCAACAAGGTGCATGCTGGCAATCGATAGTCAATGTTGTCCCTTTAGCCTTTTGAGGTTGAGTGCCTCCACATCAGCTTTTTATCATGTCCTCAATAGGTCCACAAGACATCATGGCATTAGGTATCCATGAAGCCTATCAGAGTGCCATGCCACCCACAAGAGCTTTCATCTTGTTAAAGAGTTTGCACTACTGTCATGGGATTTCTGGACACATCAGATTGGCTTCTTGTATTCAACATAGGTTCTCAAGAATATTTATTGTGCCATAGATTTATGGACTCTTAGTACTAGCATCTTCTAATAGGTCCACAAGAGATGATGACTAATATGTGTCCATGAAGGTTGTCAGAATGCCATGCCACCCACAAGGGCTTTCATTATTTAAGAGTTTGCACTAATATCGTGGGATTTTTGGACACATGAGTTTGGCTTCTAGTATTCATGCATAGGTTCTCGAGAATATTTATTATGCCATAGTGTTATTCCATCATGGCATTTGTTCCATAGATTTATGGACTCTTAGTACAAGTGTCTCCTAATGGCTCTACTTTATCCCCCCCATTCATTCACCTCTCCTAGTGCCCCTCTCAACCCATCTTATCCTATGCACTTAGACATAATGATTCACATGAACCTTAGATTACTATCAGAAACCTTAAACAACAATTCTCCCCATTTTTTATTTGCTCATGCCAATATTCAAATCCGCATTAGAGTTTACTGCACTTTTGGTCTACGCACAACCCTTTATTATAGGATTTCCTCACGTTCCAAATACTTATGGGACAATACCTAGGTAGCTGTCACAATACTTATGTCTACATGCACATATACACATACAAAAGATGTATATAAAAATGAAAGAATGGATAGATAAATAAACAAGATTATACACATCTTGGCAAAGAGAATCCTTTTGTAAATTTTATTTTTTAGTATCCTTAACATGGAAAGATATACATAATTCATGTGAAATACCTCACCCATAGCAATGTGTATGACTATTAGTAATTTACCTCTAACCATGTTTAAGAAAAATTAATCGCACATGCCTCCTCACCCTTATCATTGTGCATGACTATTAGTAATCTATCTCTTAGCATGTTTAAGCAAAATGAATCACATGCCATTCACACATCATGTGGTTTACTAGTTACTAGAGCAAAGAAAAAGCGATATTTTTCCTTTAGTGACTCCTTGAGATTTTATAAATAACAAGGTTAAAGTTTTTGAAGTGTACTTTGTTTGACATGTATTCTAGATGCTCTATCACATGCCTTATTATGTAGGCTTATATATAGCTTATATATATGCATACATTCAAGGCTAGTAGTGCACATTTCTAAGTGTTAGCTAGCTTGGGTCTTCTATGTGGAGCTATACAAACTATTAGCACACATGTGTTCTAGATGCTCTATCATGTGCCTTATGTAGGCTTATATATAGCTTATATATACACATACATTCAAGGTTAGTAGTGCACATTTTTAAGTGTTAGCTAGCTTGGGTCTTCTATGTGGAGCTATACAAACTATTAGCACACATTTCTAAATGTTAGCTAGCTTGGGTCTTCTATGTGGAGCTATACAAACTATTAGCACACATTTCTAAGTGTTGGCTAGCTTGGATCTTCTATGTGGAACAATACAAATTAGCTTGATTTTAAACTATCTATATTCATATGAACTAAGTAAAATAGTCATGGCTTGCTTAATGGACATGTTTGTTGTTTCAACTCTAGTAAGTTAGTTAATCTACATAAAATATTAATGATGTGATTAAGGTCAAATACATGCATCACTAACGCAATCATCAACGCATCTTCTAAACATGCTAGCTACAATGTCATAAGCCTAACTAAGTGCCAAAGGCACATTCTCTCATTACCACACATTATATTATGATTTAGATATCAACACCATATGAGAGGGGTTGAGATATCCATTAGGCTATAAAGATATTACTTATCCACATGATGGTAGGACATCTCCCCCTAGCGTGGAACCTGCCAATCACGTACTTTTTTACCATATGCGACCCCATCCACAACCAAACTATGTCCCATAGGAATGCCCACACAAATGACCAAACAAAAAAACATTCTAGCACCCACAAAAATTGTTTTAAAAATGCATGTGAATCCTTTCACATGGCTCCCATGTCCTAGGCCTCTAATTTTAAAATCTCCCCTTCATGCACCTTCCCAAGCACATCTACATGGCTCATATCACAATTAACCTAATTGAGTTTATGGCCATAAGATAGGGGGCCTCATTGTGACTGGGAGGGAGGGGAGGCACCTTTCCAAGCTTTACATAAGATGAGGCTAAGAGCTAAATATCTCAACCTGAGTAGCTCCTAGACTAGCGAAAATCCCTAGTTGAGATTCTAGAGGTAAGCCCTTTCTAATATTATTATTAATTAATTACTAATTTATTGTAGAACTAGTTTACTATTAATAATCTTGAGACATATATTAATGTGTACTAGTTTTCTATTAACAATCTTGAATCATATATATTGTGTGTACTAATCCTCAATAATATATTAATGTGTACTAGTTTTCCATTTACAATCTTGAATCATATATTATTGTGTTTACTAGTTTGCTATTAATAATATTGAATCATATATTAATGTGTTAAGGCAATCAAGTATGCAAGTGCAATGCTCAAGGATTGGGATGATCAAGTATGCTATTATTAAGTAGAAGATCAAGGATATCAACTAGATCAATTGTGGTGCTCAAGGCTTGCACAAATTTAAAGAAAATCAAGTATGCAACTGTGTTGCTTAATCAAGACTTGGGATGATCGAGTATGCTATGATTTAGTATGCAAGTGTGGTACTCAAGAATTGGGATGGTCGAGTATGCTATTTATTAAATATGTAAGTGTGGTGTTAAGACTAGGTTGGAATGATCGATTTTGCTACAAGGGCTCCTTATTAGTAAGAATTACTTGTCTGAATATGAAAAGGGATACATACAATTTTATTTGAGAGTGGAGAAGGAATTTAAGTAGATCAAGGAGTACAGCTAAGCAATATCATCCTAGTAATAATAACTCTCCATGATCTCCTTAAAATGTGTAGAGCATCCAAATAAAGGGGTATCTCCATAGTGTTGATCAAATATGTGGATGAGTATGATATTGATTTTATTGAGCTCTTGGTGTTTTGTTATCAAAAGGCTCAGTGTCTCTACGCGAGTACAACCCTTCCACCTTTAGGCAAGCTAGGAATTTTATGTGTTGTTCTACCCTTATGCCTACTTGCGATTGAGCTTCAAAATTTCACCTTCCTTCTTCTGCAAAAAAGGTTCTGCACTTTTCTTTTGATTTAAACCATCCCACTGTCAAAGCTTTTGAAGCGGTTTCCATGCTTGCAATCCATGGATACTGTTAATGAATATAAGTGATAATGTCAAATGAGCATTCTCAACCAAAATTGCAAACTTACATAATCTAATGTACTCCCTTGTTTCAATCAAATTGCATCTTCAATTTTACTCTCCTTGGCATCTTCAATTTTACTCTCCTTGGGAAAATAGCAACTACATCGTCCTTGGCCTTCACAACCTTGTTGCAAATTGTGAATTGTTGCTACTTTGTTGCCTCCTTGTGAGCTAGTCCCGGCAACAACGGAACCAAATATTAAGCCTACATATAGTCGAGTGTCCGCGCAGTGATAGAAGCTACATAGGAGGCCAACATGTGAAAGTAACCAAAAAAAACTATAGAATCTATCATACAACAAGAAGAAATGCAATGTCTAATCTAACCTATGAAAACATGATCAGATAGTGAACAAGTGCAATAATAAACTGCACCGTGGCTCTCACCCAGGATCTCACCCAACTCTCCTACACTAACTGCTTGTAGCACATGGTTTCCCTCTCAACCTCACACAAGGCATAGGTATCATTCACGAGGTGCTCCCATCCTAACCATACAAGCTCTAGCCTCACATGAATGTACGGTATGGGGTAATCAAGTCTCCAAGAAAGGGGAATGGTATGCCACCCATGTGCAGCGCTACACATGAGGAACCTCGAGATAAGAGAAAGGAATGCCACCCATGCAGCTACAAGACACCTCCTACCCTAACCACACCCAAGGCAGCCTTGCACACTACATGAAGATCCTCAATCATGCTCTAGCGCATCCAAGCTACAACAAGGCTCTCACACTTGCAATAGCTTTTCCACACAAGACATCAAGAAGGAGACAAGCACTCAAGGAGCTCAATGCAAAGACATAAGAGTGGATTCCAGCTAGGGCTAGAGAGAATGAAGTCTCCTCTCACCATGCTCTCAATATTTAGATGAAAAGGAAATCCTGTCTGCCACATGTCGTACAATGAGTCTCCATGGATTGCAACCAATAGGAAGTGGAGATGGATCTAGTCCTCCTACCCTATGGTCCAAACCATGTGCAATATGCACACATAAATGTAATACAAATGTAGTGTAATATATGCACATATCCTTAGCTGCAATGTGACATGGATGGCCAGTGTGCCACCCCAAGAATAAGGTTAACATTACCCCACCTCTGAAGCTCATTCCGTCCTCGGAATGTGAAAGAATATGGAACTGAAAGTACAAGTGTAGGGGATGTAAAATGTGGCTCAAGGGGATGATGCTAGCCGATGAGGATATGTCGATGACATCCATGATCCATGTCAATGATGAGTGAGGTGAGGGGTGCTACCCCACCTCTAAAGTGCATACCAATCAACCTACGTCCCATATGAAAATAGGAAAATCAAATGGCTCCCTAAGTGTAGGTACATGAAACCCAGAGGTCACTGAAGATGGTGTCAATGAAGCATATGTCGATGAAGATAATGTCGATGAAGTATAAAACTGTCCTTCAAGATACATGTTGATAGTAAATACTTTAGGGATGGTAGATGATAAGCATAAATCAAAGCATACAAGGCCAAGAACTGCAGTTGACATCTACAAATATGTCGATGAAATGTCCATGGATACGTAAAGAGACTCTTCTTCAAATGATGTGTCAGTGATGGCCAATGGAGTCTCAATGCCATCACAATCTGAATGGATACTTGATGATGAGGATATGGTGTCAATACAATCCTGATGTATCGGTGTAATGCATGTCAATGAAGAAAGATATGGCCCCTCAAATGTGGCATTGAGAGGGGAAGAGTCCTCTATTGTATCAACCAATGTAGAGGTGCTCATCAAAAGGGGAAGGGTGTTGATTGATGAGGTATAATGATGATCCAAAGATGGAGCTAAGATCTCCAAATGTGTCGATGATGTATCCATGGATGTGTAAAGGTCCCTTCCTCAAAAGATGGAGAAATGAGAGAAGAAGACATCTCTATAACATCGTGCAATAATGGTGTGCTCATAGATGAAGGTGCTGTGTCGATCAATGAAGCATCATGATGACCCATAGTGCTCGATGGGGAGGTTGGATCGAATGCCTGGCTAAGTGTAACAACAGATGGATCATATTGCATAACATCACACTGAAGCTCTGGGTGGAAAAAATCAAGGTGATCTTGAAGTCGTGGTGGTAGGAATCAAGGCAAACCCTAGAGTGCCATGATAATGATTTTCGGAAGATAGCATCATGATGTGCTGTCCATTGACCATGAAGTGCATCACTAAGCTCCTCAAATGCATAGTCGAGAAATGGTATCGATGTCCACAAATCCTCATAACTGTGAAGAAATAGTGCCATGTATCTAATGAGAGATGTATTGTGCGATAATGGTGGCATGCAAAGGCATATGTCGATGATAGGTGGCGGAATGTGAAAGAAGACATCTAGTAAAAGGTGATCCACAATGCTTAATATAGGAGAAAGGTGCATGCAATTAAGCACTAGTGCGAAGGTAGACGACAATGCTCACATGATGCTCGAATGATGTCAATGTCAAGGTCGTAGCAAAATGGGAAAAATTTACCGAGAGGGGGGGTTATGTTGGGTTAGTGAATTATGTTAGTTTAGTATAAGGGGTAAAGTGGTGGATGAAAGGAGGGAAGGGGTGTAGAGGGGATTGTGATGTGGATGATAAGGCAAAATGATGATGGTGGAGAGAAAAGGTGAGCTAGATGGGTAAGAGTGTAGGTATGTGAGTCGGGGGATTTATATGTGGTGGATAAGGGGTGTGAGGTGGAGTGATAAGGTACAAGGTGGCAAGCTAAGAAGGTCAACAACAAGAATTTGTACCCATGGGCATGGTAAGCTCGTGTTGTGCAATTTTTACCTGTGGGCATGGTAAGCTCGTGTTGTGTGTTGTGACTGCTACTCCTACCAGCCTGGACATGCAGCTTCTCTCTTGTGCCTTGTATGCCACTTACACTATTGCTTGAACGGTGACTCAAGACATTAGCTTACATATCTTCAGTCTGTGCTTCGGCTATATAACTTTTTCCCATACCATGCAATTGTCACTTGTATGCTTGTTGAATACATGACTTGTAGTATGTTTACTCATATGTTGCAAGATTGATACTTGGCACTCACAATACATGTTGAATGCTTCTTGAATTCCACAAAGATGAATGATGTGCTCTCCTTGTTTGTGCCCCTTTGTCTATTGCAAATTGTTTACTCTCTTCGCAATTTGCTTTGTGGGGAGCTACCTTGCTATTGTGGAATCGATATTGCTTTCTTTCCATACGAGTGTGCTATTCTAGCTGGTATGGGCAGTGTGCTATGCGATGATCTAGTTAAGGCTCATTGACATTTTCTACCTGATGCATTTTGATCTTGCTGAACGATGCTTATGAAGTTGCATTTTGTGCTTATAAAGCTATCGATGATGTACTTATTGAAGGGATGAAAATATTTACTTTCTTCCTTGCAATCATCTCCCATAAGTGTAGAATGCCGAATTGGTGCAATGTATGTGCTTACGAAATGAGCAGTTTCTAAGATCAAATAGAACACACTTCTTGGTTTGGTGTTGCTACAATGAACAATCCTTCTACAACTTCATATGTGCAGAAAGGTGTCAAGCCATTGCACTGGCTCAACCTTGGAGATTTTGTCACCTGCCTTTGCATGCTCTTGCAGCACAGTAAGAGTGGTTCTTTTGATTCGCTCTGGATTGCATGTTTGCTCTGTTGCACAATTGCAACCCAATTTGTCTCCAAATCGTGTTCTCATATAGATGTTTCCATTAAAAAGTGATAGTAATCATGTGTTTTTTTTCTCTCTTCCAAACAAACATTCCGAATTACAAGAATGTACCATCAATGTTGTACTCACAATATGGCAATCGATTGCTCTTGATTTATTTGTGCAAATTCAGAGCTCTCATTGTTGTAGAAGAGTACTGATCTTCCCCATGTTCTGTTGCCATATTTCATTGTTGTATATCTTTCATAGGCTAGACTGTTCTTGCTTTTCTATTGAAGCCTCCTTCTGAAGTGGTCCTCTTGCGCTTTGCTACATGGGTTAACACCATACCTCCGAAATGTGGGGATTAAATGACAATTCTTGATTGCTTGCAATTGAGCTTCAGAATTGCACCTTCCTTCTTCTCTAAAAAAGGTTCTGCACTTTTCTTTTGATTTAAACCATCCCACTGTCAAACCTTTTGAAGCGGTTCCCATGCTTACAATCCATGGACACTCTTAATGAATAAAAGTGATAATGTCAAATGAGTGTTCTCAACCAAAATTGCAAACTTACATAATGTAATGTACTCCCTTGTTTCAATCAAATTGCATCTTGAGTTTTACTCTCCTTGGAAAATAGCAACTACTCCTCCTACCCTAACCACACCCAAGGTAGCCTTGCACACTACATGAAGATCCTCAATCATGCTCTGGTGCATCCAAGCTACAACAAGGCTCTCACACTTGCAATAGCTTTTCCACACAAGACATCAAGAAGGAGACAAGCACTCAAGGAGCTCAATGCAAAGACACAAGAGTGGATTCCAACTAGGGCTAGAGGGAATGAAGTCTCCTCTCACCGTGCTCTCAATATATAGATCAAAAGGAAATCCTATCTTCCACATGTCGTACAATGAGAGTCTCCATGGATTGCAACCAATAGGAAGTGGAGATGGATCTAATCCTCCTACACTATGGTCCAAAAACCATGTGCAATGTGCACACATAAATCTAATACAAATGTAGTATAATATAGGCACATATCCCTAGCTGTAATGTGACATGGATGGCCAGTGTGCCACTCCAAGAATAGGGTTAACATTACCCCACCTCTGAAGCTCATTCCGTCCTCGGAATGTGAAAGAATATGGAACTGAAAGTACAAGTGTAGGGGATGTACAATGTGGCTCAAGGGGATGATGCTAGCCAATGAGGATATGTCGATGACATCCATGATCCATGTCTATGATGAGTGAGGTGAGGGGTGCTACCCCACCTCTAAAGTGCATACCAATCCACCTGGGTCCCATATGAAAATAGGAAAATCAAATGGCTCCCTAAGTGTAGGTACATGAAACCCAGAGGTCACTGAAGATGGTGTCAATGAAGCGTTTATCGATGAAGATGATGTCGATGAAGTATAAAACTGACCTCCAAGATACATGTTGATAGTAGATACTCTAGGGATGGTAGATGATAAGCATAAATCAAAGCATACAAGGGCAAGAACTGGAGGTGACATTTGCAAATATGTCGATGAAATGTTAATGTGGATACGTAAAGAGACTCTTCCTCAAATGATGTGTCAGTGTGAGGGCCAATTGGGTCTCAATGCCATCACAATCTGAATGGATACTTGATGATGAGGATATAGTGTCAATACAATCCTAATGTATCGGTGTAATGCATGTCAATGCAGAAAGAGATGACCCCTCAAAAAATGTGGCAATGAGAGGGGAAGAGGCCTCTATTGTATCAACCAATGTAGAGGTGCCCAAAGGGGAAGGGTGTTGACTGATGAGGTATAATGATGATCCAAAGATGGAGCTAAGATCTCCAAATGAGCATCATGATGACCCATAGTGCTCAATGGGGAGGATGGATCAAATGCCTAGCTAAGTGTAACAATAGATGGATCATATTGCATAACATTAGAGTGATGCTCTGGGTCG
Organism: Cibotium barometz; assembly: GCF_041138505.1. Lineage (NCBI taxonomy): Eukaryota > Viridiplantae > Streptophyta > Polypodiopsida > Cyatheales > Cibotiaceae > Cibotium > Cibotium barometz. The sequence continues at coordinate 6,385,993 of NC_141061.1, forward strand.
AGAAAATGAAGGTGATCTTGTAGTCGTGGTAGGAATCGAGGCAAACCCTGGAGTGCCTTGATAATGACTTTCGAAAGATAGCATCATGATGTGCTGTCGATTAACCATGAAGTGCATCACTAAGCTTCTCAAATGCATACTCGAGAAATGGCATCGATGCCCACAAATCCTCATAACTGTGAAGAAATAGTGCCATGTAGCTAATGAGAGATGTATTGTGTGATAATGGTGGCATGCAAAGGCATATGTTGATGATAGGTGGCGGAATGTGAAGGAAGACATCTAGTAAATGGTGATCCACCATGCTTAATGTAGGAAAAAGGTGCATGCAATTAAGCACTAGTGAGAAGGTAGACCACACTGCTCATATGATGTTCGAATGATGTCAATGTCAAGGTCGATGTCATAGCAAAATGGGAAAAATTTACCGAGAGGGGGGGTGTGTTATGTTGGGTTAGTGAATTATGTTAGTTTAGTATAAGGGGTAAAGGGGTGGATGAAAGGAGGGAAGGGGTGTAGAGGGGATTGTGATGTGGATGATAAGGTAAAATGATGATGGTGGAGAGATAAGGTGAGCTGGATGGGTAAGAGGGTAGGTATGTGAGTTGGGGGATTTATATGTGGTGGATAAGGGGTGTGAGGTGGAGTGATAAGGTACAAGGTGGCAAGCTAAGAAGGTCAACAAAAGCAATCTGTACCCACGGGCATGGTAAGCTCGTGTTGTGCAATTTGTACCCGTGGGCATGGTAAGCTCGTGTTGTGTGCTCTGATTGCTACTCCTCTCAGCTCGGACATGCGGCTTCTCTCTTGTGCCTTGTATTACAGTTACACTATTTCTTGCGCCTTGTATTCCACTTACACTATTGTTTGAACGGTGACTCAAGACATTAGCTTACATATCCTCAGCCTATGATTCGGCTATATAACTTTTTCCCATATCGTGCAATTGTCACTTGTATGCTTGTTGAATACATGACTTGCGCTATGTTTACTCATATGCTACAAGATTGATAATTGGCACTCACAATACATGTTGAATGCTTCTTGAATTCCACAAAGATGAATGATATACTCTCCTTGTTGTGCCTTTTTGTCTATTGCAAACTGTTTACTCTCTTCGCAATTTGCTTTGTGGGGAGCTGCCTGCTATTGTGGAATCGATATTGCTTTCTGTCTATATGAGTGTGCTATTCTGGTTGGTATGGGTAGTGTTCTATGCGATGATCTGCTTAAGGCTCATTGACATTTTCTACCTGATGCATTTTGATCTTGCTTAATGATGCTTATGAAGGTGCATTTTGTACTTATAAAGCTGCCGATGATGTACTTATTGAAGGGATGAAAATATTTACTTTCTTCCTTGCAATCATCTCCCATAAGTGTAGAATGCCAAATTGGTGCAATGTATGTGCTTACAAAATGAGCAGTTTCTTAGATCAAATAGAACACACTTCTTGGTTTTGGTGTTGCTATAATGAACAATCCTTCTACAGTTTCATATGCACAGAAAGGTGTCAAGCCATTGCACTAGCTGGAGATTTTGTCACTCGCCTTTGCATGCTCTTGCAGCACAACAAGAGTGGTTCTTTTGATTCGCTCTGGATTGCATGTTTGCTCTGTTACACAATTGCAACCCAATTTGTCTCCAAATCGTGTTCTCGTATAGATGTTTCCATCAAAAAGTGATAGTAATCATGTGTTTTTTTTCTCTCTCTTCCAAACAAACATTCCGAATTACAAGAATGTACCATCAATGTTGTACTCACAATATGTCAATCAATTGCTCTTGATTTATTTGTGCAAATTCAGAGCTCTCATTGTTGGAGAGTACCGGTCTTCCCCGTGTTCTGTTGCCATATATCGTTGTTGTATATCTTTCACAGGCTAGACTATTCTTGCTTTTCTATTGAAGCCTCCTTCTGAAGTGGTCCTCTTGCACTTTCCTACATGGGTTAACACCATACCTTTGAAATCTGGGGATTAAATGATAGTTCTTGATTGCTTGCAATTGAGCTTCAAAATTTCACCTTTCTTCTTCTGCAAAAAAGGTTATGCACTTTTCTTTTGATTTAAACCATCCCACTATCAAACCTTTTGAAGCGGTTTCCATGCTTGCAATCCATGGACACTGTTAATGAATATAAGTGATAATGTCAAATGAGAATTCTCAACCAAAATTGCAAGCTTACATAATCTAGTGTACTCCCTTGTTTCAATCAAATTGCATCTTCAGTTTTACTCTCCTTGGAAAATAGCAACTACATCCTCCTTGGCTCTCACAACCTTGTTGCAAATTGTGAACTGTTGCTACTTCTCTTTCTTTGTTGCCTCCTTGCGAACCAGTCCCAAAAATGGAACCAAATATTAAGCCTACATTTAGCCGAGTGTCCACGCAGTGATAGAAGTTACATAGGAGGCCAACATGTGAAAGTAACCAAAAAAAACTATAGAATCTATCCTACAACAAGAAGAAATGCAATGTCTAATCTAGCCTACGAAAACATGATCAGATAGTGAACAAGTGCAACAATAAACTGCACCATGGCTCTCACCCAACTCTCCTACACTAACCGCATGTAGCACATGGTTTCCCTCTAAACCTCACACAAGGCATAGGTATCACGAGGTGCTCCCATCCTAACCATACAAGCTCTAGCCTCACATGCATGTACCGTATGGGGTAATCAAGTCTCCACAAAAGGGGACTGGTATGCCACCCATGTGTAGCGCTACACATGAGGAACCTTGATATAAGAGAATGGAATGCAACCCATGCAGCTACAAGACTCCTCCTACCCTAACCACACCCAAGGCAGCCTTGCACACAATATGAAGATCCTCAATCATGCTCTAGCGCATCCAAGCTACAACAAGGCTCTCACACTTGCAATAGCTTTTCCACACAAGACATCAAGAAGGAGACAAGCACTCAAGGATCTCAATGCAAAGACACATGTCGTCTGCCACATGTCGTACAATGAGAGTCTCCATGGATTGCAGCCAATAGGAAGTGGAGATGGATCTAGTCCTCCTACCCTATGGTCCAAACCATGTGCAATGTGCACACCTAAATGTAATACAATTGTAGTGTAATATATGCACATATCCCTAGCTGCAATGTGACATGGATGGCCAGTGTGCCACCCTAAGAATAGGGTTAACATTACCCCACCTTTGAAGCTCATTCCGTCCTCGATATGTGAAAGAATATGGAACTAAAAGTACAAGTGTAGGGGATGTACAATGTGGCTCCAGGGGATGATGCTAGCCGATGAGGATATGTCGTTGACATCCATGATCCATGTCAATGATGAGTGAGGTGAGGGGTGCTACCCCACCTCTAAACTGCATACCAATCGACCTGGGTCCCATATGAAAATAGGAAAATCAAATAGGACCCTTAGTGTAGGTACATGAAGCCCAAAGGTCACTGAAGATGGTGTCAATGAAGCATATGTCGATGAAGATGATGTCGATGAAGTATAAAATTGACCTCCACGATACATCCTGATAGTAGATACTCTAGGGATGGTAGATGATAAGCATAAATCAAAGCATACAAGTGCAAGAACTAGAGCTGACATCTGCAAATATGTCAATGAAATGTCCATGGAAACGTAAAGAGACTCTTCCTCAAATGATGTGTCAGTGAGGGCTAATGGAGTCTCAATGCCATCACAATCTGAATGGATACTCGATGATGAGGATATGGTGTCAATACAATCCTGATGTATCGGTGTAATGCATGTCAATGAAGAAAGAGATGGCCCCTCAAAAAATGTGGCAATGAGAAGGGAAGAGTCCTCTATTGTATCAAACAATGCAGAGGGCTCAAAAGGGGAAGGGTGTTGAGACTGATGAGTTATAATGATGATCCAAAGATGGAGCTAAGATCTCCAAATGTGTCGATGATGTATCCATGGATGTGTAAAGAGTCCCTTCCTCAAAAGATGGAGAAATGAGAGAAGAAGACATCTCTACAACATCCTGCAATAATGGTGTGCTCATAGATGAAGGTGCTGCGTCGATCAATGAAGCATCATGATGACCCATAGTGCTCGATGGGGAGGATGGACTGAATGCTTGGCTATGTGTAACAATAGATGGATCATATTGCATAACATCACACTGAAGCTCTGGGTGGAAAAAATCAAGGTGATCCTATAGTTGTTGTAGGAATCGAGGCAACCCTGGAGTGCCATTATAATGACTTTCGGAATATAGCATCATGATGTGCTGTCCATTGACCATGAAGTGCATTACTAAGCTCCTCAAATGCATACTAGAGAAATGGTATCGATGCCCACAAATCCTCATAACTGTGAAGAAATAGTGCCATGTAGCTAATGAGAGATGTATTGTGCAATAATGGTGGCATGCGAAGGCATATGTTGATGATTGGTGGCGGAATGTGAAGGAAGACATCTAGTAAAAGGTGATCCACCATGCTTAATATAGGAAATAAGCATGCAATTAAGCACTAGTGAGAAGGTAGACAACAATGCTCATACGATGATCGAATGATGTCAATGTCAAGGTCCATGTCATAGCAAAATGGGAAAAATTTGCCGAGAGGGGGGGGGGTGTTATGTTGGGTTAGTGAATTATGTTAGTTTAGTGTAAGGGGTAAAGTGGTGGATGAAAGTAGGGAAGGGGTGTAGAGGGGATTGTGATGTGGATGATAAGGCAAAATGATGATGGTGGAGAGATAAGGTGAGCTTGATGGGTAAGAGGGTAGCTATGTGAGTTGGGGGATTTATATGTGGTGGATAAGGGGTGTGAGGTGGAGTGATAAGGTGCAAGGTGGCAAGCTAAGAAGATCAACAATAGCAATCTGTACCCATGGGCATGGTAAGCTCGTGTTGTGCAATTTGTACCCATGGGCATGGTAAGCTCGTGTTGTGTGTTGTGACTGCTACTCCTCTCAGCCCGAACATGCGGCTTCTCTCTTGCCCGTTGTATCCCACTTACACTATTGTTTAAACGGTGACTCAAGACATTAGCTTACATATCTTCATGTGCTTCGGCTATATAACATTTTCCCATACCGTGCATTATCACTTGTATGCTTGTTGAATACATGACTTGCGCTATGTTTACTCATATGCTGCAAGATTGATACTTGGCACTCACAATGCATGTTGAATGCTTCTTGAATTCCACAAAGATGAATGATGTGCTCTCCTTGTTGTGCCTTTTTGTCTATTGCAAACTGTTTACTCACTTCGCAATTTGCTTTGTGGGGAGCTGCCTGCTATTGTTGAATCGGTATTTCTTTCTTTCTATACGAGTGTGCTAATCTAGCTGGTATGGGTAGTGTTCTATGCACTGATCTGCTTAAGGCTCATTGACATTTTCTACTTGATGCATTTTGATTTTGCTAAACAATGCTTATGAAGGTGCATTTTGTGCTTATAAAGCTGCCGATGATGTACTTATTGAAGGGATGAAAATATTTAATTTCTGCCTTGCAATCATCTCCCGTAAGTGCAAAATGCGGAATTGGTGTAATGTATTTACTTACAAAATGAGCAGTTTCTAAGATCAAATAGAACACACTTCTTGGTTTGGTGTGCACAGAAAGGTGTCAAGCCATTGCACTAGCTCAACCTTGGAGATTTTGTCACCCGCCTTTGCATGCTCTTGCAGCACAGCAAGACTGGTTCTTTTGATTTTCTCTGGATTGCATGTTTGCTCTGTTGCACAATTGCAACCCAATTTGTCTCCAAATCGTGTTCTCGTATAGATGTTTCCATCAAAAAGTGATAGTAATCATGTGTTTTTTTTCTCTCTCTTCCAAACAAACATTCCGAATTACAAGAATGTACCATCAATGTTGTACTCACAATATGTCAATCAATTGCTCTTGATTTATTTGTGCAAATTCAGAGCTCTCATTATTGCAGAGTACCGGTCTTCCCCATCTTCTGCTGCCATATATCGTTGTTGTATATGTTTCATAGGCTAGACTGTTCTTGCTTTTCTATTGAAGCCTCCTTCTGAAGTGGTCCTCGTGCACTTTGCTACATGGGTTAACACCATACCTCCGAAATCTGGGGAGGATTAAATGATAGTTCTTGATTGCAATTGAGCTTTAGAATTTCACCTTCCTTCTTCTGCAAAAAAGGTTATGCACTTTTCTTTTGATTTAAACCATCCCACTATCAAACCTTTTGAAGCGGTTTCCATGCTTTCAATCCATGGACACTGTTAATGAATGTAAGTGATAATGTCAAATGAGCATTCTCAACCAAAATTGCAAACTTACATAATCTAATGTACTCCCTTGTTTCAATCAAATTGCATCTTCAGTTTTGCTCTCCTTGGAAAATAGCAACTACATCCTCCTTGGCTCTCACAACCTTGCTGCAAATTGTGAACTATTGCTACTTGTCTTTCTTTGTTGCCTCCTTGCGAACCAGTCCCGCAAACAGAACCAAATATTAAGCCTACATATAGCCGAGTGTCCGTGCAATGATAGAAGCTACATAGGAGGCCAACATGTGAAAGTAACCAAAAAAACTAAAGAATATATCCTACAACAAGAAGAAATGCAATGTCTAATCTAACCTATGAAAACATGATCAGATAGTGAACAAGTGCAACAATAAACTGAACCGTGTCTTTCACCCAACTCTCCTACACTAACCGCTTGTAGCACATGGTTTCCCTCTCAACCTCACACAAGGCATAGTTATCATCAGGAGGTGCTCCCATCCTAACCATACAAGCTCTAGCCTCGCATGCATGTACAGTATGGGGTAATCAAGTCTTCAAGAAAGGGGAATGGTATGCCACCCATGTGCAGCGCTACACATGAGGAACCTTGAGAAAAGAGAAAGGAATGCCACCCATACAGCTACAAGACTCCTCCTACCCTAACCACACCCAAGGCAGCCTTGCACACAACATGAAGATCCTCAATCATGCTCTAGCGCATCCAAGCCTACAACAAGGCTCTCACACTTGCAATAGCTTTTCCACACAAGACATTAAGAAGAAGACAAGCACTCAAGGAGCTCAATGCAAAGACACGAGTGGATTCCAACTAGGGCTAGAGGGAATGAAACCTCCTCTCACCATGCTCTCAATATATAGATGAAAAGGCAATCATGTCTACCACATGTAGTACAATGAGAATCTCTATGGATTGCAACCAATAGGAAGTGGAGGTGGATCTAATCCTCCTACAGTATGGTCCAAACCATGTGCAATGTGCACACATAAATGTAATACAAATGTAGTGTAATATATGCACCTATCCCTAGCTGCAATGTGACATGGATGGCCAGTGTGCTACCCTAAGAATAGGGTTAACACCCAGAGATAACATGGCTTTGCAACCGATCATTCCATTGAAGCCTTTTGAAAAGTGGGGTATTGACTTTGTTGGTCCAATTAGTCCGTCTACTAAAGGTGCAAGAAATGAATATATATTGGTAGCGGTGGACTATGTCACAAAGTGGGCAGAAGCCAGAGCATTCAAAAAACAAATGATGCCAATAATGTCGCCACTTTTCTTTACGAGAACATCATAGTGCGATTTGGCTGTCCGATTGAATTGGTTTCTGCTGATAGAGGTATCCATTTTGTCAACGAGGTAATTGAATGTCTTAATGATACCTAAAAGATCAAGCATAGGAAGACAACTCCTTATCATCCCTAGAGTAGTGGACAAGTTGAATGGGCTAACAAAGTCATCTGTGATATCTTGACCAAACTTGCAATGGACATCGTACTGACTGGGACAAAAGGTTGCATTTTGCATTGTGGGCATACCGAACAGCTCACAAGGTGACCACTAATGCTATGCCTTTCAAGTTGGTATATGGTCAAGAAGCCATTATCCCAATTGAACTAGAATTGCAGTCTCTTAGGGTTGTAGCACAATTGAAAATTCCCCTGGAGTAGTCATTCAAAGAAAGGATGATGGTATTGAATGAAATGGATGAGATCCATTTAGCGGCATTCCAAACTAGAGAGGCAATTCAAAAGCATTGTAAACAAATGGTACGGCCGCCACTTAAAGGACAAGAAGAAAGCCTTTAAAGAGGGTGACTTGGTACTCTTGTATGACACTCGCTATAGGAAGCATCTAGGAAAACTCAAAATGCGTTGGATGGGTCCTTATGTGGTTGTTCAAGTTTTTGACAATGGCTCTATACAATTAGCGAATCTTAAGGACGAGAGATTACCCGCGAGATTCAATGGTGCAAGATTGAAAGGATATTTCTCATCTTCAACTTCTCGATGAAACCATGTCATTTACAACATTTCTTTTTTGAGTTTTTTTTTGGGTTTGTTAGAAAGATAAGTAGCTCTCTGTGTAATAGATTTGAAGTGTGATCTTGTATTTGGAAATTGATTGGATTTGTTTTTGAACTAGGGATGACAAAATTGACATATTGATATTCCAAGGAATAGAAGGGTAAAGGTGTGGTAATTGAAAACGAACCATGCGTATACCATGAATCTTCAAGTGATAAAGATGAACCTTTCAATGATGTATATACTACTGCTTGGTTATGGGTTTTTGTTACCCATGAGAGTCTAGATGGAGCGTCTACCTCTGAATCAGTACCATCTCTAGATAAACTTTCACTTGCAGAAACATCGCAACAAAACACCTCTAAAGGCCAAACTAGAGAAATTTTGGTTAGAGTTCATGGTGTAACGTTCTAACATGCATATGATGCGAAGACTAATTCTGTGGGTTGGAGTGTCAATGACAATCATTGGAAACTACCACATGACCTCATTAACTCAGAGCTTATTTCGTCGATCCCCATAAGTGAACTGCCATGTGTATTGAGTCACAAGTGGAATGGTAGTCAGATGTCCTTGTATGAGGGTGAGATCATTCACATTCTTCACCTTGACACAGTCATCTTTCTCACCCAAATAGTTCGTGGTGGCAGATTCCAAGCATATCATCCTTTCATGCCACAAGTAGTAGCACGTGCTAAATGATCCAATTTTGGACATCCTACAGATCTACATTTTTTGATCCACCAATCAACTACGTCAGTTGCTCGTAATCTGACAAATCTTGGTACTGATGAGGAATGGATGAGATATTTGATGGTTGAAATTGAGGATAGGCTAGATGGTAAACCTACCCCAAAACCCTTAATTCCTGCACCTAGTAATCTTTGTGAAAAGCACAGGAATCCTGAGACGAATGAGGTATATACGATGGTTGAACATACTCACTGGAGTGCACCTATTGATTTGCTTTCTAGGAACAATAAGGATTTAGTTCATCCTATTGGGATTCCCAGGGAAATAAAGTTTCGGTGGAATAACTGCAAAATCTTGCTATATCTTGATGGGGGTGTGCATTTTAACAGAGCATATGGATCACAGTTCTACACTAGAGCAACCAATGGGGAATTTCCTTGTATTCTTCCAAATGCGGATGCAGAATTGAGAAATTTCAGTCGATTTTATGATTTGGAATGATTTTGACACTGGTTGTTGTACATAGTTGTGTTGGTGTTAAAGGAAACATATAACAAAAAATAACAAAAAGTTAAAAAAGAAAAACAAAAAAAATGTTGTGTGTTACAGTGTGTTTGTGTGGATTCTGTGTGATGAGTGGATTGTTGTGTGTTTTGATTTGAGTGTTGTCAATGCTATGGGATGACCCAAGTGCTGAGGGTTATCCAACATCTTTGGCATATTATGGTGATCAGCAACACATTTTTTATATAAAAAAATTAAAGAGTGATGTGAAAAACAATGGCCTATCTATTGGCTACTTGCATGGAATACTTTTCACTTTGTAACATGTCCTTCCCTTGAGTCAAGAAAATGTGACTTGAGTAGTAGTATTGATGATGAGTGTTTGTATGTGTCAGTAGTTAGTCCATTTCCTTCACTTGAATGCTGATGTCAATATCTGTGTGACGACAAGATGGCATTAAGTAGAGATTTTAACTGGTATTATCACAATCAGCCAATAGAAGATGAAGATAGTCCTGACTTATACCACTATAGCCCTTTTAGTCTTCCGCCACTTTAGACCCATTCAAGATATTTGTATGCTTGATGTGGATTTCTATGTTGTAGAGACTTTTTCACGCTTTTTTGTTTCCAGTTTCATATGGGATCTCTTTGTAGTCTGTGTGAGTTTGCTATGCTGTAGGCTACTAGCAACATGTGCTAGCAGTGTCGCACTTATTTCTGGTGATATGGAAATACGGTGGCTCAAGAAATGGTAGGTGTCACTAGTGCCATGATGTGGATAGTTTATATTCACCAAAAAGAGGTGAAGACTAGGTCAAAATCCCTGAACTTGAACAGACTTGCCATCAAGAATGGCAACATCACATCAGAAGATTATGACGCATGGATATGACTGAGACTTGCTATTTTTGAGATGAGCTTGATGCGTGGTTTCATTCTCGTCCAATGGGCCAGTATTTCCCCAGCTTGCCAAGAATCCCCATGCCCTATTTTAGCTTGATGGCATGGTTGCCACTACGACAAGATGATCTACGATTTGCAACATTTGATGACTCCGATCTTGCATTTCAAAATCTCTGTTAAGAAATGCTACCTAGAACATAAGAGCATCTTTGTGCCAACCCATCCAAAATATAAAATATTGAGGATCAAATCAAAGGATCTAAGCTATGGTTTGGAGCATAGGGAAAAAGAAGCCCAACTAATGTCGCTTGCAATTCATGGTGCGGCCGACTATGGGCTAGGAAGAGAAAAAACCTTGGAAAAGTAGCATTATTATATTTGGGGAGTTACAACCTCACCTTGCCTATTTAAGAAGGTTCTTTTCATTGTAATACACACACTCCTCATTTGACACACCCAACATACCACTTGTAGCCATGCTCATGTCCACTCCCTTAGTCCACACCCATCTCCTTTGATGCTCTCTCTGTCACTTAGTTTTCCTAAATCCATATAGAATGCTCCATCACTTCACTTCACTTGTATTCCCTTCACCCCTTTCCATTGTATATGAGCCACCCTTCTCCATGAATATAGTTTGATGCCATTACCATTTTGCTATCTATGTATACCCTTTGTGTCACTTCCTATTTCTTGTAGAATCATGTTTTGATATTTGTATCATGCTTCTTCCCTCTCTTCCTCATCTACCATAATTTGAAATCGATGGCACCTCATACATCATGATGCATTACGGCATCCCAGATGTGTTTGTTTGCAACGCCACCAAAACGTTGCGTACTCACATTTTTTGTGTTGCTGCTGGGATATGTAATCTCCATGGCCCCAACAACACTGAAAAGAAAAAAATGTCTCTTGTGTGACTATGAAGTGCGGGATTGTGACTGCGATGGTCCGGTTGGCTGAAGTGCAAAGCAATGACTGCATTCCCACAACCGCGTGTGAGGTGACTGCGTGCTCGTGCTATGACTACAATTTCACTTGCACGTTCAAATTTGTTCTGCACCGCACGACTGTGATTGTGTGGCGAGGTGCACTTTTGTAGGACCTCTACCTATTATAGCACGAAAGAAGAAGTACATCTTGGTGGCTACCCCAATATGTCACTAAGTGGGTAGAAGCTTCTCCCCTTCCAATAGAACCTAGAAAAGCAGTTGCTCATTTCATTTTTGATAGCATCTGCACAAGGTTTGGCACTCCTATGGAGATCATCTTCGACCATGGACGATAGTTCATGAATGATGTAGTGAAGCTGATTATGGATCGTATGGGCATCAATCATCGTACCTCTAGTATCTACTACCCGGCTTCAAATGGTCAAGTAGAACGCACTAATGGCACCTTATGCAAATCCATTAGAAAGACAGTTGCAGGTCATCGCACATAGTGGGATCAAAAAGTGACCGAAGTAGGATGCACATACAACATCACCCAAAAGATGGCAATTGGTCATACACCTTTTGAGCTCGTATACGGAACTGAAGCTGTGGTACCTCTGGAGATCCAGTTGCCTGCCCTGAGGATCGCTTCAGAGCAATAATTGTCTATAAATGAAAAGATGGAAGCTCAATTGATGCAGTTGGAAAGACAAGAAGAGACACGCCGACACAATCTCTACATCTTGTAGAGATCAAGCAGAATAGACAAAAGGCCCGACTGGATGCAAAGATCCACAAAGGGTTGGAATGACAGTTCAATGAAGGTGATTTGGTGTTGTGCTTCGTCAAAAGACTTGACTATCAGTTGGATAACGAATTTCTCCCAACATGGTCAAGTCCGTACAAGGTGATCAAAGAGAGAAGCAATGGTTAGTGGAGGTGCACGAATTAGCGGATCGACATCACCAGAAAGTGTCCAACAAGAGATTTTTGAAACCGTTCCATACTCGAATCTGACCCAATCATGGAAATGCTATGCATTCCAAGACTTGGGGGGATCTGTTAACCAAAAAATTAAACTCTTGTAAATGTAATAAGTAAAGGTGTGAATGCATGTGTGGCATTACTTTCATAGAATAATGCATGTCCATGGCCCCATGGTTGAGGTGGCAAGAAGCTCCATGTTCCACCCTCCATGTAGGCAAGCATCTTTTGAATTATGCATATAGGTTAAGGTGTGTGCATTATAATATGCATAAATGTGATGAGATGGAGGAGCATCTTTTGAATTATGCATATAGGTTAAGGTGTGTGCATTATAATATGCATAAATGTGATGAGATGGAGGAGCATCTTGAATTGGTCATGCATCCACCTCACCCACATTTAATGAGAGGGAAGCTAGTCAATGGTCCAATAATATAAATAATTTGGAAGGACAAGAATCATGAGTCACCCATGGGCCAAGGTACATAAAATATTAGGAGAAAGGGATTGACGTGGCAGAGCATCTTTGTGCCAACCCATCCAAAATATAAAATATTGACGATCAAATCAAAGGACCTAAGCTATGGTTTGGAGCATAGGGAAAAAGAAGCCCAACTATTGTCGCTTGCAATTCATGGTGCGGCCGACTATGGGCTAGGAAGAGGACAAACCTTGGAAAAGTAGCATTATTATATTTGGGGGGTTACAACCTCACCTTGCCTATTTAAGAAGGCTCTTTTCATTGTAATACATACACTCCTCATTTGACACACCCAACATACCACTTGTAGCCATGCTCCTCCACTCCCTTAGTCCACATCCATCTCCTTTGATGCTCTCTCTCTCTCTCTCTCACTTAGTTTTCCTAAATCCACATAGAATGCTCCATCACTTCACTTCACTTGTATTCCTTTCATCCCTTTTCATTGTATATGAGCCACCCTCCTTCGCCATGAATATAGTTTCATGCCATTACCCTTTTGCTATGTATACCCTTTGTGTCACTTCCTATTTCTTATAAAATCCTCTTTTGATATTTGTATCATGCTTCTTCCCTCTCTTCCTCATCTACCATAATTCGAAATCGACGGCACCTCATTCGTCTCATGATGCATTATGGCATCCCAGATGTGTTTGTTTTCAACAATGCCACCAAAAAGTTGCGTACTCACACTGTTTTTTGCATTCACTTTTTTGTTTTGAGTAACATAAAAAGATTTATAGAATGCTCTCTCTCACTTAGTTTTCCTAAATCCACATAGAATGCTCCATCACTTCACTTCACATGTATTCCTTTCACCCCTTTCCATTGTATATGAGCCAACCTTCTCCATGAATATAGTTTCATGCCATTACCCTTTTGCTATGTATACCCTTTGTGTCACTTCCTATTTCTTGTAAAATCCTCTTTTGATATTTGTATCATGCTTCTTCCCTCTCTTCCTCATCTATCAAAATTTGAAATCGACGGCACCTCATACATCATGATGCATTACGGCATCCCAGATGTGTTTGTTTGCAACAATGCCACCAAAACGTTGCGTACTCACACTGTGTTCACTTTTTTGTTTTGACACACCCAACATACCACTTGTAGCCATGCTCCTCTCCACTCCCTTAGTCCACACCCATCTCCTTTAATGCTCTCTCTATCACTTAGTTTTCCTAAATCCAAATAGAATGCTCCATCACTTCACTTCACTTGTATTTCTTTCACCCCTTTCCATTGTATATTGGCCACTCTTCTCCATGAATATAGTTTCATGCCATTACCCTTTTGCTATCTATATCCTTTGTGTCACTTCTTATTTCTTGTAAAATCCTCTTTTGATATTTGTATCATGCTTCTTCCCTCTCTTCCTCATCTACCATAATTCAAAATCGACGACACCTCATATGTCATGATGCATTACGGCATCCCAGATGTGTTTGTTCACAACAATGCTACCAAAATGTTGCGTACTCACACTGTGTTCACTTTTTTGTTTTGAGTAACACAAAAAGACTTATATCTATTTGATCAGAGTAGATGTTGTATGGGGGACAATTTTGGTATGCTTTGCTAAAATAGTCATAACTCTTTGCTCGCTTCTCCATTTTCTATGAAAAACAAGATCTGTTAATTTGTGTTCTAATATTTTAGTATTCAATTTCTCCATAAAAGTTATTGCTATCTGAATAGAGCTATTTTTTACAATAGCCTACAATATTATGAAAAACAAGATCTATTAATTTGTGTTCTAATATTTTAGTATTCAATTTCTCCATAAAAGTTATTTCTATCTGAATAGAGCTATTTTTTACAATAGCCTACAATCTTGGATTTGTCAAACTCTTTAGTCTTTCAAACTTTGGAGAAATGATATCACTCAAAAATCTGATTCATCAAAACCAGCCATATTAGTTTGTTCCTTTCACCTCCATTCATGTGGTTCTAAGGTGAAAGATTTATTTGAACAAAGGCTTACACCCTATTGAGATATCAAGCTCCACTCCTGATGTATATCCTAGGTGATTCTCATTTATGTGACTGCCTTTTGTTGGTTGTACTTGTGGAATAGTTAGATAGCCATGTATGTTTGGATTGGGTTCACATATGAACCATGTATTCTAGGGTTACACATATAGTTTATACCCATCTCTCATTGTATTATTGTTATGTGTTAAAGTGAAGATAGGCTTCATCCTCCAACCTTATGTCCTCTCTCTTTTGTGAGTTGTGAAGAAAGCTTCAGTCAAGTCTCCTCCCTTTGTCCCTACTTCTTTACATGTAATTAGAACTTGGTTCATGGTGAGGAGCTCAAGCACCAAGCAGAGACAAATAGAGCTCGCAATGCCTAGTAAGAGGATCAATGTCTCCTTTCTTTTGAGCTTTCGCAACACATACTAGTGCAAGTACACAATCGTGAGTGCAAAGTGTGTAAGGTTTGTAAGCTCAAGCTCTAGTGTTAAGAGCTAGCATAGGAAAGCACCCTTGTACTTCTAAGGTTGTAAGCAAAGCCACATGTTGTAAAAGGCCACCTAAGCTGAAAATAACGAATTGCATGCCTCAATGAAGGCGTTACTTTTCTATGAGTATTCTGTGCTTCTTCCTCCCTCTTTGCAAGCTTTAATGGAAAGCTCACAAGCTCCTCTAACTTGCACATAGAGTAGGCACACACCAGCTCCAAACAACTGGTATCAGAGCAGGCATGCTCTCCACTGCCCAGAGCTCATCCTAAGCATCATTAGGTGCTGATTTTTTACTGTTTAAGCTGGCTGGAAATTGCGCTTTTCCTCATACCTCCCTCTCATGAAGACGCTACCTCATTTGAGTGCTATAGCTTGTGGGAATGGTCAATAGGAAGCCTACAATTGCTTTGATTAAGCAATAGGCCGCATAACCCTCTGTTTAATCACTGATTTGTAGCCATAATTCTCTGGTTTTTCTTCCGCCATAGCCTCCTACTCTCTCCCAGAAGAGGCGCTACCTCATTTTTGTGCATTATTTGCCTCAAATTGCCCAATTCTACTACAATTAGTGCAAGGCGAGGACATTCCACATCAATTGAAGGGCTGATTCTCTTCCAAGGATGATTTTGGAGCTGGAGCAATGGTACATCAGAAATTTGCAAGGCGGATCGTCCCTCTTCTCGGAAATCAAGACTAGCTCTTGATCGGCATCAATTTTCACCCGGATTGAAGCAATTAAAGGTGGTTCTAACTCCCTTCTTGATTTGCATCAATCAAATTCTGGAAATTACTGGTTATTTGCCCCGAAAAGCTTCGCCAAATCAAAATTACACAAATTAGAAGCAAAAATCACAATTTTGAGTTGTCTATTTCCTCCAATTTGTGCCTAATTGCCTTCGCGTGAGGGCATAGCTTCTATGTGGTTGCACACACACTAAAATAACAGAGATTAAGAGTTGTGTGGGCTGGAAATTTACAGCCATGATCAATTAGTGACTTTGCCCTCACTTTTCCTCTCAAATTGCTCCCAAATTTAGAGGTTTTTTGGGCAAAATTCACCGTTGGTGATTACATTCACCATAAGAGGAGCACATCTGCATTATGTCCTACATGTGAGCACAAATGTGTTGATCAAAAGACACCATACCTTGTAGTCCAACTTCCATTTGCATTACCCATCCAATTTCAGCTTACTGGGCACTTATTTTCACCATTTTAGACCACGATTTGTACCCATTTAACCCCTGGATTGATTGCATGTTATGTGAAAAGTTTTGACAGCCAATTCAGCCATCAAAACCAGCACTTCATTCACATCCTTTGCTAATTACTAATGGTACTAACCTATTGGCAGTGTTGCCTCTAACATGTGGTTCTAATTGTGGCAAAATTGCCTAATTTGTAAGCTTGTAGAGGGGGTATTTTGCACTGTTTTCTGTGAGCCCAAGTGTAAAGGGATTTGACACTACCAAGAGAGTCTCTTGGCAAGACCACCCTCACTCCTATTTTGCACTTTGTTAGTAGCCATGTCAAAAGAAAACATTGACAAGTTTGCGGGTATAGGGTTCCACACATGGCAAGTGAAAGTCAAGGGTTTACTAATGAGAAAGAGTCTTTGGGGGATAATCTCTGGTGGGGCTAGTGCATCCGCAACTACTAGATCCCAGACTAGTGAGCTCTCTCTCCATGATGAGAAAGCTTTGGGTATAATCATCACATCACTAGGTGATGATTTCTTGCACATGATAGGTGATTGTAAAACAGCTAGTGAGGCATGGGCAACCTTAGAGAGACTCTTTGGAGCTAAGTCCAAGCACTCCAAGATCTCTCTCAAAATGCAACTTTATAGCCTCATGATGCGAGAGAATGAATCTCTCTCTAGTCTCATGAATAGGCTTATTAGCATCTGTTCCCAGCTCTCATACATAGAAGCCCATGTGGATGAGGATGATAAAATTGCTGTACTCCTTAAAGCCTTGCCTAATGAATTCAATAATATTGTAACTGTGCTAAAAGAGAAGGAGCCTATTCCTTCTTTGGAAAGTGTTATAAATTCATTGCAGGAAGAAGACAGCAAGCTCCATGAGCAATCTACTACCTCTACTCACAATGGTGCTTATGTGGTGACTACGAGCTTCCCCAAATGTCAACATTGTGGGAAGACAAACCACCCTGCTAGCAAGTGTTTCAAGGTAATGACCTGGACAAGTGCGGGAAGAAGGGCCACCCTGCTTACCGATGCCGTTCAGAAGCTGGCAAGAAGAAGGTGGACAAAACCAAAGACAAAGGAAGAGATAAAGCCACCAATTCCTCCCATGAAGACATTATAACCTATGCTACTACTACCTCTCTAGATGATGATGATGATGACATATTGTAATGTCTATTTTGTTGTAATTCAATAAGTATCCATTGAGAACCAAAGTGATGTATCATATTTAGACCCACTTTGATGTATCCATGAGAACTATGTTTTATTTCCTATTATCATCTATGCCTATTGAGCTTAAGAGGGGGATTGTAAGGTTTGTAAGCTCAAGCTCTAGTGTTAAGAGCTAGCATAGGAAAGCACCCTTGTACTTCTAAGGTTGTAAGCAAAGCCACATGTTGTAAAAGGCCACCTAAGCTGAAAATAACGAATTGCATGCCTCAATGAAGGCATTACTTTTCTATGAGTATTCTGTGCTTCTTCCTCCCTCTTTGCAAGCTTTAATGGAAAGCTCACAAGCTCCTCTAACTTGCACATAGAGTAGGCACACACTAGCTCCAACAAAGTGCACAACCTCAGATTGAGGCACCCTTCATTGTGAAGAAGCACAAGAGCATTACTTGGAAAATTTCCATTCCGGTACCATTTCGGCCTCTGTTTTTAAATTGTGAAGTTATAGCAAGCACTTAGGAGAAGTGGTCATGTTTTACTTGTGTATGCCCAATTTTTGCCTAGTGAGCCTGAACGGCATCACCTTGAAAGAAAATGTACCCCATGATGTAGTGAAAGTGGTTTTGATGACATCTTTGTCATTCTTTTTTGGAGTGACAATAACCGGTGACACCCATTCGGTGTTGTGAATGGGTATGATGAACCCAGCATCCACCAACTTTGTGATCTCTAGTCTCAAAGCATCTGTTTGTACTGGTCCCAAGCGTCTGTAGCGTTATACCATGGGCTTGGCATCTAGTTTGAGCTCTATCTGGTGCTCAATGGTTGTCACATGTCTCAAATCATGATAGCTTGTAGCAAACAGATTTGGGAAATCTTTGAACATTTCGAGGAACTCATCCTTTTCCTCGAAACTCAAGTCATTAGAAAGCATAGATTGGAGTTGTTGGGAAGTAGCAGTTACCATTTCTTTAGGTGGGTTGGTAGCATCCAAAACATATACCTCCTCATCAGTGAAGTCCTCCCTCCCGTCCGTGTCTCCAATTGATTCAGATGAGGGTGAGGGTGAAAGAGAGGACACAAAAGAGGAACTTTCTTCTTCCCTAGGAGGATCATCTCTTGGTTGTACTGGGATCTTCTCTTTAGATGACCCAAAAGACATGTGTCCCGTCTTCCAATAGCTAATAGCATCACTTCACTACTGCAACCATGGTCTCCCAAGTATTGCCGGATGGTTCTTCCCAGTATCCTCAATGTCTACCACATAGAAGTTCACCGTGGTTGTAACACCATTAATTGTGATGGGTAGGTCATCAATAACACCATGTGTGTGTAACCTTCGTCCGTTTGCTACTTTGATTCGAGTCGATGACTTCCGAGTGCACTTGAGGTTGAGTGCATTCATAATCCTAGGTACCATTACATTGCATGCAGCACCACCATCCACACATACATTCTTTACCTAGCAATTATCTATAATCATATCAACCGTATGAGGATAGTGGTTGATATCTTCAGAGATGGCAAAAATATCACGTACCTTTCCACTTCTCTTGGCCTTTCGTGTGGATATGCTTTGTTGTAATTCTCTTCGGACTCGTGGACTGAGTGCAACAAGTTGAGGTAAAGTGATATTCATGGTGCGATGTGCATGATCATCTACTATTGAGTAGTCTTTTTGTCTTGTCCTTCTCCAAGAGGGAAGTGAGAAGGTTTCCACTTACTTCTTCGCGTCTTCGGCACCTTAGGGCTGGCAGAACTTTCGGCCATCTCCACTTCTTTGGCTATGGGCGGCCGGGTGGGCGGATCAGCAATCATCACCCTTTTCTTTGAACGACCAGGTTTATGACTTGGAGCTTCCTCATCACGTGCCCTTTTACCGAGGTCCAGCACCTCTATGTCTAAATCTTCACCGTCTGATTTGCCAAGTAAATTCAATCGTGGACCATTTGGGCATTCATTTTTGTAATCCCCTTTCTGACTACATCCATGGCAAACCACATTAGCATGATCTCAAGGAGGTCGGTTGGCACGATTCTTCATGTTTACCACTTCTAATTGTAGATCATTGAGAGCTTTAACAATCCCATTAATAGCTAGGACTTCGGATGCATGATGGGGAGGCATGGGAAGTATTGGAGCTTGGGGACGAGGTTGGGGAAAAGAGGATTGGAGTTGAGGTTGCATTGTAGGTGGAGGAAAACCCTGATGGGGCGGTTGGGAATATGGAGGGGATGGATGGTGGGGAGGTCTAGCTGATAAAGAAGGATAAGGATGAGCGGATGGATGAGGGAAGGGTGGCATGAAGCTCTTCTTGGAAGCAGGGTCAGAAAGTACCTTATCAACCTTTTGAGCAATCTCTTGCACTTGTGCCATAGTAGTAGGCTCCTCATACTTGAGCTGCAATCGGAACTCATCTGGAAGCAGGGTCAGAAAGTACCTTATCAACCTTTTGAGAAATCTCTTGCACTTGTGCCATAGTAGTAGGCTCCTCATACTTGAGCTGCAATCGAAACTCATCTGGAACTCAGCAAATAAGTGGCCATTCCTACTCGAAACACTTCGTTACAGTTGCATGGCAGTTAGACGATCAAGTAGCTTAGTCGCACGGTCCACATACCGTCGTGCTAACTCTCCCTCTAAATGTCCTAGGTTTGCCACCAACTGATGAACATTCTCACATTCCACCTCCATCCGAAAATGCTCCACCATTGCTGTAGATAGCCTTGGCTATCTTTGTCGTATAGCCTCTGATTGCTTCTCATACCAAACTTGTGCGAGGCCCTCCAAAAAGGTTGGTAAGATTACTAACCAACGATCTTCAGTCAAGAAATTCAAAGAGACACATTTGCGTTTAAATGCCACCAAGTACTTTTTTGGGTTCTCATCCATCCTCCCACAATATACAGGGATGTTTGCCATCGGAAAGGAAGGAAAGAAGAAAAAGGGAGGTGAAGAGGTAGCTTCAACTGAAAATTCGGTGAAGATACATCCACAAAACACACATAGGCAGGGTAGGGTGTAACTGGCCTATTGTGATATACTGTACGAGAAGAGTTTTTAGCAAAGAATAGCTCATAAACCACCTTGAAAGGACCGACCCTTATTGGTTGAGGCACTATATTCATTCCAGACTGGTCTTCATATGTGAGGATTAGGGGCACGGCATTGCATAAGGTTGTTCATCAAAGCAAACAAGAATGCCATTATAAATGTCAACAATTGAAGAGCTTGCACATCACCTTCAACTTCCTCTAGCTCTTCAGCCGCCAGGCTATTTCTTGGAGGGGTGTGCAGTTTGGCATTATTCTTTTGAGCAATGTCCTTGAGGACTGTCCTGATGATCGTTCAGAAGTTGGTAGACTTGCATCAGATACACATAACACTTGGTTTCCCGATGGCCACAACCTCCACACTCTGTACAGATGATTACCCTCATGCGTGGCTTGCGGCTTCGTTGCGGTAGTGCTGCCACTCGTTTCATGTGCGATCAATGTACAAGCTTCACGTGCTAAGAAATCAGCAAACCGAATTTTCAGATCGAGGGATGTGCTGAATCTTTACCTCGGTGAATTGTTTGCAAAGTTCTAGAGCTTGTTAATGTCGTGGAACCAAGCCTTCACTTCGTACTTTCCACCTCCCACTAACTTGTTCGCACACAAGTTGAGAGTCTCCTCGCACCTCGAGTTGAGAGTCTCCTCGCACCTCGAGTTGTTGGATGCGATGTTCTTGAGCTTTTTGTAGCCAAAGATTAGTGCCGAGTACTCGGCTTGGTTGCAAGTGCTTGCAGGCGAAGACTTGCCTATAACAATATACCTATCCTTTCGGTGAAGTAAGCTTTACACCCACACCATCAGCTTTTGTTGAGGGCTTGTAAGCTCCATCAAATTGCAATATCCAAGATGACATTACACTAAAACCAAAATGCAGACATCCCAAGTTTCACGATAGTCCAGGATAGGAAGAAGGAGAGGATGGGGAGATCTTAAAACCTCTGCAAAACGTTCTTCCCCAAAGAGACTAACAATGCGTTGTTGATGGTTAATCTTCAATCCAAAAAGAATTACAACATGAAGTTCAAAATGTGGTTAGAAAGGTTGGTTGGGTACAAAGGGATTCCTTGGACGGAACATCACCAACCATATCCGATTCCTAAGAATCGTTGAAGTTAAGTTTAAAAGAAATCATCCAACATAAGCTTGTCCACAGGAACTAACAAGCAAATATGCAAGATTTCACTCCAGTCTTCAGGGTCATTCCAGCCTTGCAAAAGGTTACCCGTATTACTTCGGAGGCTGCAAGGAGCTCGATGACGGCGCAATGTGTAGACGTGAAGTCAAAGTTCTCCCAATGTATCACGAGCTCACCATCACAAACCATCCATGGCAGTTACCATTTCTTCAGGTGGGTTGGTAGCATTCAGAACATATACCTCCTCATCATCAGTGAAGTCCTCCCTCCCGTCTTTGTCTCCAATTGATTCAGATGAGGGTGAGGGTGAAAGAGAGGACACAACAGAGGTACTTTCTTCTTCCATAGGAGGATCATCTCTTGGTTGTACTGGGATCTTCTCTTTAGATGACCCAAAAGACATGTGTCCCAACTTCCAATAGCTAACAGCATCACTTTGCCGCAACCATGGTCTCCCAAGTATTGCCGGATGGTTCTTCCCAGTATCCTCAATGTCTACCACACATGGAAGTTCACCGTGTTTGTAATGCCATTAACTACGATGTGTAGGTCCTCAATAACACCATGTGTGTACGATTGCTGATCTGCCCATAGCCAACGAAGTGGAGATGGCCGAAAGTTCTGCTAGCCCTAAGGTGCCGAAGATGCAAAGAAGTAAGTTGAAACCTTCTCACTTCCCTCTTGGAGAAGGACAAGAAGACTACTCAATATAGTAGATGATCTTGCACATCGCACCATGAATATCGCTTTACCTCAATTTGTCGCACTCAGTCCACGAGTTCGAAGAGAATTACAACAAAGCATATCCACATGGAAGTCTAAGAGAAGTGGAAAGGGATGTGATATTTCTGCCATCTCTGAAGATATCAACTGCCACCCTCATACAATTGATATGATTATAGATAATTTTCAGGTAAAGAATGTATGTGTGGATGGTGGTGCTGCATGCAATGTAATGGTACCTAGGATTATGAATGCACTCAACCTCAAGTGTACTCAAAAGTCATGGACTCGAATCAAAGTGTGTGCGTAAAACAGGTATGTCAAGCTCCTCATCCAAACTCTCTGAACTGGACGACTCATAACCTGTAATTCCAATTCCTTCAACCTTGTTCTTTCCTTTATCCACAGCACTCCTAGTGCTCACACTCTCATGCCTCAAACGTCCTGACCATGGACGTATAGTACTACTCTCAGCCTCTGCTGCCCAGACATAGAAGTAGAAGTAGAACTTGCTTGTGGCAAGTTCACAGGCACATCAGCTTCAAGTGACTCAATGACACCCTCATCCTTTGCTTTGTACCAACTAGCAAGTTCATCAAACACCACATCTCGTGAGATAACAACTTGCCTAGTTTGTGGATTGTAACATTTGTATGCCTTTCGATCCTGTGCATATCCAACAAACACACACTTTTCTGCCTTAGGATCCAACTTTCTCCTTCTTTCATCAGGCACATGTACATAAGCTATGCATCCAAAAACTTTGAGATGTCCAATGTCTGGCCTATAACCTGTAAGCCGCATCTCTGGCGTACTTCCATGTATGGCTGCTGTAGGTGTTTTATTCAGTATATACACTGCAGTAGCACATGCTTCTGCCCAATAATAATCTGGCATGCTCTTTTCATTGAGCATTGCCCTGGCCACTTCACAAATGACTCTATTCTTTCTCTCAGTCACACCATTTTGCTGAGGTGTATACCTGCAAGTCAATTGTCTTCTTATTCCATGCTTTCTCAAGAAATGCTCAAAAGCATTTGAGGTGTATTCACCACCTCCATCTGTCCTCAAACATTTAATCCAACAGCCAAATTTCTTTTCTACAAAAGTTTTGAAATCCATAAACTTTTCCAATACTTCACTTTTCTCTCTGAGAAAGTATATCCATGTCATCCCGCTGAAATCATCAATGAATGTCACATAGTATAAACTGCCTTTGATAGATGGGTTTTGTGCAGGACCCCATACATCACTATGTACATCCATACATCCACATCCACATCCACGTTCACATCCATACATCCACATCCACATTCATACATCCATATCTACATGCATACATCCATACATACATATCCACATTCACATCCATACATCCACATCCACATCCACATCCACATTCTCATCCATACATCCATATCCACATTCATACATCCACATCTACATGCATACATCCATATATACACATCCACATTCACATCCATGCATCCACATCCACATTCATACATCCATACATACCCATCCACATTCACATCCATACATCCACATTCATGTATCCACATCTACATGCATACATCCATACATACACATCCACATTCGCATCCATACATCCACATCCACATCCACATTCACATCCATACATCCACATCCACATTCATACATCCACATCTACATGCATACATCCATACATACACATCCATATTCACATCCATACATCCACATCCACATCCACATTCACATCCATACATCCACATTCATGCATCCACATCTATATGCATACATCCATACATACACATCCACATTCACATCCATACATCCACATCCACATCCACATTCACATCCATACATCCACATCCACATTCATACATCCACATCTACATGCATACATCCATACATACACATCCACATTCACATCCATACATCCACATCCACATCCACATTCACATCCATACATCCACATCCACATTCATACATCCATATCTACATGCATACATCCATACATACACATCCACATTCACATCCATACATCCACTTCCACATCCACATTCTCATCCATACATCCATGTCCACATTCATACATCCACATCTACATGCATATATCCATATATACACATCCACATTCACATCCATACATCCACATTCATACATCCATACTCATCCACATCTACATGCATACATTCATATATACACATCCACATTCACATCCATACCCATCCACGTTCACTTCTTACCTCATCCCATACACTTCTTACCTCATCCCATACACATCTTATCACATCCTATCACATCTCATATGCATCTTATCATATCCTATCATTTCTCATATCTATTTATAGAATACAAGAGAATTCTTATATTTGATATAAGATTTCTTTACGCATCTATTATGCATAAATTCCGTTTAAGGAGATTAACACTTTCGAAATAAAAAACAAACTTTTATGCATCTTCCTATGCATAAATTCATTTTAAATGAGAATGACACTTTGAATTAAAATTTAATTTTTTATGCATCTTCCTATGCATAAATTCAATTTAGATGAGAATGACACTTTTGAATTAAAAATTTATCTTTTATGCATCTTCTTATGCATAAATTCAATTTAGTAGGAATTACACTTTTTGAATAAAATATTCATCTTTTATGCATACCTCTATGCATAAAATTTAATTATGCTAAAAATAACACTTTTATAATAAAATAATCATCTTTTATGCATACCTCTATGCATGAAATTCAATTATGCTAAAAATAACACTTTTTCAATAAAATATTCATCTTTTATGCATACCTCTATGCATGAATTTCAATTATGCTAAAAGTAACACTTTTATAATAAAATAATCATCCTTTATACATACCTCTATGCATGAATTTCAATTATGCTAAAAGTAACACTTTTATAATAAAATAATCATCCTTTATGCATACCTCTATGCATGAATTTCAATTATGCTAAAAGTAACACTTTTATAATAAAATAATCATCTTTTATGCATACCTCTATGCATGAAAATTCAATTATGCTAAAAGTAACACTTTTATAGTAAAATAATCATCTTTTATGCATACCTCTATGCATGAAAATTTAATTATGCTAAAAGTAATACTTTTATAATAAAATAATCATCTTTTATGCATACCTCTATGCATGAATTTCAATTATGCTAAAAGTAACACCTTTATAATAAAATAATCATCTTTTATGCATACCTCTATGCATGAAATTTAATTATGCTAAAAGTAACACTTTTATAAAATAATCATCTTTTATGCATACCTCTATGTATGAAATTCAATTATGCATACCTCAATTATGCTAAAAGTAACACTTTTATAATAAAATAATCATTATAAAAACTTGACATTAATCAATTAACCATTCACCTAGGATAGAGAATGGTTGGTTTTGTTAGAGAAGAGAGGGGAATGCCTTTTTGTAATGAGGCATAACATTTTTAGAGAAGACATAAAGCATAAAAACCATTTAAACCATAAAATAATGAAAAAAGAGAATCACCAACTTACTAAAGACCTTGATAACTTTCCTTTGGCTTGATGGTTTGAGGGTTCAACTCTTGTTTGAACAAGAGTGGCCACCAATCTTTGGAAGAGGGAAATGTCAAGAACTAGTGAATTATTAATGAATTCACAGTTCTTGGCTTGGGTGGAGTAGAGTAACAGTGCATAAACACTATTGAGTTTCAACAAAGGGGAAGGCCTCTATTTATAGGAAAAAGTGAGCTCCTAACCAAACAAACTGATTCTAGAATTTTCCAACTCAGTTTGGTCAATTTTTTACCATTTTTAAGTCAGTTGAGCTAACTTTTTGCAACTAGACTTGAATTAGGAGAGAGGAGAGATGAAATATCTCAATTTTTATGAGTTTAAAACTCATTCAAGCATGTGAAATATGCACCTCCTTTAATGGACTCCCCTTCCTTACATATGTGTCAAAATGGAATCATTATACCTAAAATATCTCATATTTTTAATATTGCTCATAGTTTTTTACTAATAAACCTTGTACATTTTCAACTCTTCATCTTATGTGAGTATTTATTCATTTTTGGATACCCAAAATATCTCATATTTTTTATATTACTCATAGTTTCTTACTAATAAACCTTGTACATAGTCAACTCTTCATCTTATGTGAGCATTTACTCATTTTTGGGTATCATCTTTTACAAAATTGGATTTATCTCCTCCCCACACTTGGATTGATCTTATTGGTCCATAGGAACCTTAATTGGACCATAATCCAAAATTTTTTGAAAATCTAGACCCTTAGGCTAAGGTCCTTCATACCCATTTCCAATTAATTCCAATTGCACATTGGAAAGTTCTTTTTGAATTTCTGTTTCAGGGGAACTTATTTTAATGAGATGAGTTATTTTTCTATCCAAAAATATTCATAATCTGAATATTCTCTCTCTAGAATATTTTCTCTCTCTATGTCAAAACAGGCAGAGACGAGATCTCTTATATTTCTGAAGAGGGAATTGATTACAGGGGGAAGATGCTGGACATTTTGAGAGGTTGGGGAGGAATCTTACAAATATGTATGTTTTTCAGTACATTTTGACGTAAAGTTTTAAGTCAAATGCTAGTTTTTGAAAAAAGAAATGTTTGCCATATGGAGTGCATGCATGAACTATTTTCATTGCCTCAATTGGGTATGTGAGTAATGAATCGGGAATATCAATTATGGGTGTGTGAGTTCACACCATCTCCATAGGTCCAATGGTAGGGCAATAGGCTAGATCCAGGGGATTGGGTGGGGTGCCTAGGGATCTAGTCGAAGGGATACACCACTAGAAAGTGGGTGGCATGGTGGACCCGAACAAGTGAGCGCTCTTTAAAAAAAATAAAAATTATTTGAAGAAACTTAGAAAAATTGGTAAACCGGAAAATTAGGCTCTAGGAAATTATGGAAGTCATTCCAAAGGCCAAAGGCCAAAGGCCACATATATGTGTAGAACATATACATCTTTTTGTAACATATAAATACAACCATCTCTCTCTCTTCTTTTTCTATATTTGTTGGTGTTTTGCATCAAGTTTCCTAAGGGATGAAAGATGACACACTTAGCTTCCACGTATGTGACATTGGTATCAGAGCATTAGGCTCAGCACAGCCAGGCTAAGTGCTAGTTAGCAGCATGTATAATATTTCATGTCCATGGAACTATAGCCAACCAATTGAATAAATCTTCCAAGAGCATATAAATCTTCCAATCAAACAATTGAATAAATCTTCCAAGAGCCTATAAAAGGCAAGGCTTGTAATCATTGTAGATTATCTACTCCCTTTTGGGGCAGGTCATAGATAGGCATTAGCTAACCCTTTTGGGAAGGCCAAAGGCCATAGATTTGCATAGAACATATACATCTTTTTGTAACATATGAATTTGCTAAAAATATTACATGTTTTGCATTAAGGTTCTTAAGGGCTAAAGAAAGGAGACACGCAAACCTTCTGCGCATTCAGGCTCCACAAAATGCTAAGTGCTAAGGGCATCCAAGGAATGTGCACAAGTCCAAGGAGAGTACCATAGCCAGGGTAGAAATCCCATGGGGCTGGTTGGTGTTAACAAAACCCAAGGGAATGGTAGCCCTAAGGGTCAGATGGCATATGGGGCATACCAAGGGAGGTTTTTAGGACAATGGTTCCATAGGGGTGGAGCAAGGACGCCGTAATCAACCTCGAGAAGGAGACCATTCTAGTGTTTAGGGACATGGCATGAAGGCAAGAGGACATGGCATGAAGGCAAGAGGACAAAGTGGAATAGATGGATAGGTCTTAACACCAGCTCTCTGGAGTGGAGTCAGAGACATGGCAAGGTTTTCAGTGAAAAGGTTGCTAGGAAGGAAGGATGATAATTTGGGAGTCCATGAGGAGATACAAAGATGATGATTTCCATCCAAGGTCAATCCGGTGTGTTGTATACAAAAGTATATGGCATTTTTGAGGTCCATGGCACGATTCAAGCACGTTTCGGGCGCATTTTGTCTTGTAATAAGCTTTAAGTGAGAGAATGGAGGAAACTGCTATCTATACTCTCATTAAACACTAGCTATTCACCCTTCCCATGTGGCCAAAGGAGAGGAGGTACATGGCCAAGGGAGAAAGGGGAGCGATTCAATGTGCCCCTTTCTCAATTTGGAATTTTTTCATCTAAGCTCATCTTAATTTTTAAAAGGAGAGCTATCCCTTCTTACTTAATGATGTCCTTGAGAGAGAAAATAGGGGCCTTCCTCTTAAAAGGTGAGCTTCATAATGGTACAAAAGTCAACTTGCTATGTAAAACAAAAATCCAAAGGTATAACACTTTCATCTACACAATAGCCCACCATAAAGTGTAGGAGTCTTGCAATGCCTACCTTGCTAAAGGAGTATTTAGAGTCCAGATGGAGGCAGTGAAATATAGACCACATAGAACATGAGAGGGCGGGCCACCACATGCCGCAAAAAAGGAGAACTTTTTCACATGAAGCATAATGTTTGGAAAACTAGCCAACCTGGCAGCTTATATGGTTCACAAGCTGTATATAAGTGATTTATGGGTGTGTAAAAACATTTTTCATAATATAATCTATGTTTGAGCTCAAGCTTGGAAGCTCCTTCATTCTTTCTTATCTTAATCTCTTCTTAATTTTTCATGCTTTCATGTGTATATTTATCATTATCTATGGAGTCTTGTTGAGTTGCTTGCTTACATGTGTGAGTTCTTAATGTGCGCATGAGTGCTTGAGTGTGTGTGTGTGTGTGTGTGTGTGTGTGTGTGTGTGTGTGTGTGTGTGTGTGTGTGTGTGCTTACTTATATGTGTGAGTGCTTGCTTACATGTGTGAGTGCTTGCTTACATGTGTGAGTGCTTAAGGTTAAGCTTGTTTAATTCTTGCTTGTGATTAACTAGGTGTGGAGTGTGATTAACCTGGCAGCTTATATGGTTCACAAGCTGTATATAAGTGATTTATGGGTGTGTAAAAACATTTTTCATAATATATGGACTTTGAAACAAAAGAAAAGAGTGTAGCCAAACTTACTTTGTTAGACATAAGAGCAAGGAGAAACATAATGTCCTGTGTAATTTGGATCTCATTAGGGAAACTAGTGCTTAAGGCCTACAAAGGCATTAGTGCAAACTATTTTATGACTGTACAATGAGTGTGAAGGATTTGTGAAGCTTGATTTTCACATAAGCTCTTCGCATGGAAGGTATTTTCTTTGTCATGATTGTAGGAGCTATGCCTTGAGAAATAATCCTTGGAAAAGGATGGATTGCAAAACACAACTACAACATTGACTAGAAGAAGGCAATGGCCATGACCATCAAAAAATCAAGAAACAATCCATGAATGTTCTTCTCATAGAAGGAAAAATAAGACAAATCTCCTTGGATATCGAGAAATTGCTTGGTAAAGTTGTTAGGTAGAATTATTCGCAAGCTCCATGCCTTGAAACAACCCTTCCCAAGCTTATCAAGACGCAAGGCGCCAACAAGCCAAATGCTGGACCTCAAAAGGTGAACCCCAAGCCAAAACCAAGGAGGAACCAAAGAACTGACAAAGAACACTCTAGTCCTTGCCTCCACTTCACATAGGATCCCCAAAGGTAAATTACAACAAGTGTGGGTACCAAAAGCCTCACTAACATAGTAATTATACCCTCAACTTCTCCCAAAAACATAGTAGTAATTATACCCTCAACTTCTCCCAAAAACACAGTAAAAAATCCAAAGGAACTATGGATTCCAAAATCCAATATTCTAAGCCTATAATGGATGGCAAGTGAAGCTGATTTGGATCCTACTAAGGAAAGGGGAGAAGCTACAAAAAATTGAAGAATGATCTAGCCACATAAGGTTGGGTAAAGTAGAGAAAACTCCTTAAAATCCTACCAAGAACAAAGACTAATTTAGATACCAAAGATGAAGCCAGCTCGAGGGTGCCACCATACCAACAAAGTACGAGAACCAAAATACATCAAATATCATCATTGTGCTCAAAGGTACAACAACATCATTGTGCTCAAAGGTACAACAACATGCCACACCAAAGAGGGTATGGGTGCTTAAGAAGCTTGACAAAGGCAAGGTCAAATTAGAGGAACCATGAACTAAGGGAGAATGGGAACAACTCTAGAAATAAATCCTAGAACTCCCATCAACCTCTATTCAACTCAAGGAGATTCCTTTGGAGTAAATCCCAATAATCCCTACTTCCACACCTATAATAGAAGTAAAAGAACATGTTAGCATGCAAACCTCATCCTAGGGATACCCAAAACCCTCAACTCCTCAATTCTTACATGGGAAAAAGCCTTATTTTGATAAAATGGTTAATGTCAACCACACATCTAATCAAGGGGGGAGAGAAGAAGTGCTTACCCAATTGCAACACGAAGTGGAAAGGAAAGACACTTTCTCATTGGATAATCTCATTTATATTTTCTATGTGTGTAGCATTGTGTGTCCCTAGCATTCTATGAGTGTCATCTTTTAATGTGTTTAGTGATAATCCTTGTGTTATATCTGTCTTTATTGTTGTGTGAGTGTGCAGTGAACTGGGGCATAGAAGCTACACATCTCCGTAGCTCTATGACAACTCCTCAAGGTATATTATCCTAGGCTGACCCCATGTACCTCTTCGTGTGATGGCATGTGGGCACAACCAAGTTTGCTACATGTACACTAAAAAATTAGTGATGTTTGCTAGGGAACCCTTGTGAGCATTGTGAGTTACTCTATCCATAGTGTGTGTTAGCAATTTATTCCCTACATGCCACGCACATTATCTCATGATAGTCCTAGTCCCACCCACATTATCTCATGCTAGTCCTAGTCCCATTAAAGTTCATTTGTCCCTACGCTGCCATTGGAGGGCTAGTCAATTTCACCCTTAGAAGTACCCCTCCACATTTTCCTATTAATGCCATTTTATACCCCAATTTAGTAATGATCAATGTCATCCCACCTAGAAGTTGCTCTTCACAAAATACGATTCTATAACGAAATGTAGTAAGAGATATCACTCTAACAATTTCAGTATTGATCCAAACTCTTTTACATACAATACATACATATGTCATATGCATGCATATGTAGCTAGTATGTGCATACTCAAACACAAATGTGTATGTCTATATATGTATGCAAATGTAGCCAGCATCATGTGCATACTCAAACACAAATGTGTATGTCTACATGCACATATACACATACAAAAGATGTATATAAAAATGAATGAATGGATAGATAAATAAACAAGCTTATACACATCTTGGCAAAGAGAATCCTTTTGTAAATTTTATTTTTTACATGGAAAGATATACATAATTCATGTGAAATATCACCTCACCCATAGCAATGTGTATGACTATTAGTAATTTATCTCTAACCATGTTTAAGAAAAATTAATCGCACATGCCTCCTCACCCTTATCATTGTGCATGACTATTAGTAATCTATCTCTTAGCATGTTTAAGCAAAATGAATCACATGCCATTCACACATCATGTGGTTTACTAGTTACTAGAGCAAAGAAAAAGCGATAATTTTCCTCTAGTGACTCCTTGAGATTTTTTAAATAACAAGGTTAAAGTTTTTGAAGTGTACTTTGTTTGACATGTATTCTAGATGCTCTATCACATGCCTTATGTAGGCTTATATATACGCATACATTCAAGGCTAGTAGTGCACATTTCTAAGTGTTAGCTAGCTTGGGTTCTATGTGGAGCTATACAAACTATTAGCACACATGTATTCTAGATGCTCTATCATGTGCCTTATGTAGGCTTATATATAGCTTATATATACACATACATTCAAGGTTAGTAGTGCACATTTCTAAGTGTTAGCTAGCTTGGGTCTTCTATGTGGAGCTATACAAACTATTAGCACACATTTCTAAATGTTAGCTAGCTTGGGTCTTCTATGTGGAGCTATACAAACTATTAGCACACATTTCTAAGTGTTGGCTAGCTTGGATCTTCTATGTGGAACAATACAAATTAGCTTGATTTTAAACTATCTATATTCATATGAACTAAGTAAAATAGTCATGGCTTGCTTAATGGATATGTTTGTTGTTTCAACTCTAGTAAGTTAGTTAATCTACATAAAATATTAATGATGTGATTAAGGTCAAATACATGCATCACTAACGCAATCATCAACGCATCTTCTAAACAACATGCTAGCTACAATATCATAAGCCTAACTAAGTGCCAAAGGCCCATTCTCTCATTACCACACATTATGTTATGATTTAGATATTAACACCATATGAGAGGGGTTGAGATATCCATTAGGCTATAAAGATATTATTTATCCACATGATGGCAGGACATCTCCCCCTAGCGTGGAACCTGCCAATCACGTATGGCCCTTTTTTGCCATACGCAACCCCATCCACAACCAAACCATGTCCCATAGGAATGCCCACACAAATGACCAAACAAAAAAACATTCTAGCACCCACAAAAATTGTTTTAAAAACGCATGTGAATCCTTTCATCAAACAATGTGGTGCACATGGCTCCCATGTCCTAGGCCTCTAATTTTAAAATCTCCCCTTCATGCACCTTCCCAAGCACATCTACATGGCTCATATCACAATTAACCTAATTGAGTTTGTGGCCATAAGATAGGGGGCCTCATTGTGACTGGGAGGGAGGGGAGGCACCTTTCCAAGCTTTACATAAGATGAGGCTAAGAGCTAAATATCTCAACCTGAGTAGCTCCTAGACTAGCAAAAATCCCTAGTTGAGATTCTAGAGGTAAGCCCTTTCTAATATTATTATTAATTAATTACTAATTTATTATAGAACTAGTTTGCTATTAATAATCTTGAGACATATATTAATGTGTACTAGTTTTCTATTAACAATCTTGAATCATATATATTGTGTATACTAGTTTGCTATTAATAATCTTCAATAATATATTAATGTGTGCTAGTTTTCCATTAACAATCTTGAATCATATATTATTGTGTTTACTAGTTTTCCATTAACAATCTTGAATCATATATTATTGTGTTTACTAGTTTGCTATTAATAATATTGAATCATATATTAATGTGTTAAGGCAATCAAGTATGCAAGTGCAATGCTCAAGGATTAAGATGATCAAGTATGCTATTATTAAGTAGAAGATCAAGGATATCAACTAGATCAACTGTGGTGCTCAAGGCTTGCACACTTTATCAAGGAGATCAAGTATGCAAGTGTCATGGAGTTAAATTAAGAACATACCTCTATTACTATGAAGAGGATTAATTTTTATAAGAGCCCAAGAGGTTTAAGGATTTTGGTTTTTCCAAAAGAGAAGAGGAGAGAAGATTCCTTGGCCTTGCTTTGGGTAGAAATCTTGTCTTAAGCCTTGGGAGAAGAAGCATTAAATCTTAACAATTAAACTTACAAAACATTAATATGTCAATTTTTAATTAAGAGGAGATTAAGAAAAAAATAAGATTAATCTAAATTTGTATAAATATGTAAGTAGTTAATGATCATGATCTTAGCCCTTAAGAAGGAATGACTACCGTCCTTAAGTAGTGTTATGGTTAGTAATTATCATATTAAGTCATCATCTTCAAGAATGGTATTACTTAGTTATGATCTTGAAGCCTTGATGGGTAAAGAGAGTGCTTTCTACTCTCAATAGGCCATAAACATCACCTCATGATCTACTTGACAAAACAAAACTTGACAAAACATCGATTGGCGTATTAAGTGTTGTTAATAGTAAGAGGATTGCAGGATGATTAGGGAGTAAGTATCATCTTAGTCAATCATCATGTTCAAGCATACTATTACTTAGTTATGATCTTGAAGCCTTTATGGGTAAACAGAGTGCTTTCTACTCTCAGTAGACTATAACATCGCTTCATGATCTACTCAACTTGACAAAACGAAACTTAACAAATGTAGGTTTGTGTATTAATCATTGTTATAAGGTTATGGGAATCCATCATCGATGCTCAAGACTTGACATTATGCCATATTGCTTGTGGCCTCAAAGTAGATCCACTAGACATGTTTGATTGTATGCATTCAACACACTAGTCAATATGACCAAATTTGGCTTGATATATTTTCATATTATTTTGTGAAAAAATATGAAAAACATCTTCACTTTCTCCAAGCTAGGCATATCCTACAATAAGTGTAGCTCAATATGACCAAATTTGGCTTGATATATTTTCATATTATTTTGTGAAAAAATATAAAAAACATCTTCACTTTCTCCAAGCTAGGCATATCCTACAATAAGTGTAGCTCAAATTGAGGCTTGCTAAAATACTTCTTGTGCTTTGGTAATAGAGCCACATTTGGCATACATATCAATTAATGTTTGCTAACAACAAGATCTTGTTCTAAACATCCCTTTTTATGGAAATCTCAACATGTTTTTCTTAGCTCCTCTTGTTTGTGACCCCCAAGTTGCCACTTTCAGGTTGTAAATAGGAGGGATGCCCTCTTGTTACGTGCATTCAAAACAAAAATAGTTCAATGTTCCCTCGTGATGCTCTATTGGGAATACCCTAAGATTAGTGCATTCCAAGAGACTATGCCATAAAACTTTGTCGTGAACCATTTCTCTACTTTAAGCTATTATGGCTCAAGGATGTCAAATGTTACAAACTCGCTCCCTTTAAAAGATCTCAAGATGCAACTTTTTACTTCCCCCAACTAGTTTTGCTAATGTTAGGCTATGATATATGTTTTATGATTCATTATGGACTTGAAAACCTCATTTATAAAGCCTTGCTAAGCCAATCAGTCTAAATGTTTACCCCAATGGAATAAGAAAGGTGATATGGCAGGGATGCACAAGCACATGCATTGGTGGCACTTTCCATGATATGGCACATGCATTGGTGGCACTTTCCATGAAAAGGAACATTATTCCTCATTTTTGCTCATGTAAAACTATAAAGCATGCTTGGGATACACGTGCTGCAGTTTACCAGGTGTATGATGAGGCACAAATGGCCTACTTGCGGAAGCAGTTAGAGTCCAAGCATGTGTTACCTATTAAAAGGTATCTATGCCATGCTCTTAAAAAGTGTTCCTACAATGTTGATCATTGAAAGTATATAAGGCACTATAAAAATCATTCTACATTTGTTGTATGGAATTTCAAGCCCAGATTATAGCCATGTAGGTTTAAACATAGCATTTATTTTTTTGAATTTTCAATCCAATGTCATATTAAAGGAAAATTTTACATCATGAGACTATGATAACTCAAAAATCAGTATGTATCCTCCAAGGGAAGCTTGCACATACAAAAGAAATCCGTACCCTATTGAAGGGGCCCCCATGTCTATTGTGACTAGTTAGCCAATATGCCTGACATTTAAGCAAACCGATTGTAGAATCTCATAGCATTTTTTCTAACAAATCTAGACTCTAGAGATGCTCTCTAGTCAAGTAGTAGCAATGCAAAATCACCATTGTGGAAGTTTCAATTTCTTTATGGGGCAAGCATGAACTTTAACACAGATTGATAGTAGGCATTAGCTACAATGCAAAACTTATTTACCTTGGCCGCATCCAACCAAATACATTCATGACCATCAATTGGATCAGCCAGAATTTCTTTCAATAAATTGGATCAAATCCAGAGTTCGAGTTGCATAGTTTTTGTAAATTTCTTTCCTTGCCTTTGTCTTCCCCTCCCTTGCCTTTGTAAAATTTTTGTAATTTCCTTGCCTTCCTTTTGTCTTCATCTCCCTCAGCAACCTTCCTTGTGGGAAACACCACCTCTCATGTCATAGTTCGATATTTGTTGGAAAGAGCTCTCTCTTTTTTTCATTTTGGGAGTGTACATGGCCTTGGCCTCCTCTTGGCTTAGCGTCTTCACCTCTTGGACCTTCAGTTTCACCTTCTTGCTCCTTGCATACACCTGTCGATATCGTAACTTAGTGTACCCCAAGACCTTCGTGAATAAATTAATTAATGCTTCATCCTCATTTTCCTTATTTGGGTAGACGTACCTTGCTCCTTCGTAGTGTACCCCAAGACCTTCATGAATAAATAAATTAATGCTTCATCCTCATTTTCCTTGTTCGGGTAGACGTACCTTGCTCCTGTCTCCTTGCACCATTGATTCATCTTCCTTACTAGTTGCTCCCTACTAGTGACTGTTTGGGTAGACGTACCTTGCTCCTGTCTCCTTGCACCATTGATTCATCTTCCTTACTAGTTACTATTTGGGTAGACGTACGTTGCTCCTTTCTCCTTGCACCATTGATTCATCTTCCTTACTAGTTGCTCCCTAATTCCCAAACCCCTGCATCCATCACAACATTGTAATTGTTTCCTAATTATAGATTGTTGATTATACTACGTTTGTACTCGTGAAAGGATGAGAAAGAATAACCTTCGAAGACAGAGGAGGTACTCGAGGTCCTCCTTGTTGGCAAAGAGGAGGTCAAAACTATAGAGCAAGAAGGAGGTCTCCTTCCTCTGTTGTCATTGCTGGCACCATGAGCTCCTCCATGATCCACCATCTTGAGTGCCAAGGAGGTAGCCGTAGCACCTATTTGATTAGCCCGGCCCATGCCCCTCGTACCCATTTCTCCCTTGCAGAGTCCTTGCTCCCTTCCCACTTTGCATGACAACGAAATGCTATTTTTTGCTTCCATCTCTATTGTTGAGCTTTCAAAATGCCAAGAATGTAAATTGTGAACTTTTGCAGTCAAGTCTGTTGTAGGAGATGGTATTGTTTGGCTATTTGTTGATTAAGATGCTTATGGGAGATGGAACCTAGCATGGAGTGCATGCGATCTCTGTGGTGAGTCTCAAATTAACTGCATTCTCATTAGGTGATTTGAGAATGGTGCTTTGATGATAGTAGAGGGCATAAGTTTGCATGTCACGTTTGGACTTTGGAGCCGAGCTAGTTGGTCAGAGCGCTCAAGTTTGCTGA
The DNA here is from genome assembly GCF_041138505.1 of Cibotium barometz. Classification (NCBI taxonomy): domain Eukaryota; kingdom Viridiplantae; phylum Streptophyta; class Polypodiopsida; order Cyatheales; family Cibotiaceae; genus Cibotium; species Cibotium barometz. The sequence continues at coordinate 6,423,482 of NC_141061.1, forward strand.
GAAAGGCACCATGCGGCGTAGGCTCCCAAGGGAGGTGGGTAGCAATGGAAAAGAAGGAAAGTGGAAATGGGAACGGTGGAGGCTCTAAGGGAGAGGGTTATTAAGTCACATGCTTGAAAATTGAGCGCAAGGAGTTTCTTCAGCCAAGTCTCTCATGTGTGAAGAATGTAGTAGAGATCTCCTCCCAAACTCTTCCTTCCTCACCACGTGGTAGCTCATTTGAGTGCCATCTAGCAAACTCCTCCTCAATATATAGAAAGAAGATTGTACTCTAATAAATGAGTAAGTGAAATAAAACTAAACTCCATGGATGTAATGAGAGATGTTGGCCCAAACTTTGTAACACAACACATTTCATATCACTCATATAGCGGTTCAGTATACCAATATCTAGAATTGTGATTACAACTATGGATCTTTTGGGGCTAGACCAACAGAAATTGTGCTTCAGAATCATCTTGAAGAGGAACTGGGGCTCACTAGGTGAGTTATATATAAGGTAAGCATGAATCTTGTTGCATACAAGCCTCCAATCACTGAAATAGATTGTAACCAGCCCAAGACTCACACAAGATACTAATAATTTTTTAACTTTTAGCCTATAGAATAGGGAAAATCAATAGAGATAGGGAGTTGCTAAGCTAGTTGCATCCCTGCAAATCCTTTCTGCATTGGTTTCAAGAGTATGATTCCAATATCACAAGAAATGCTATTGCTTCCTTTAGCAAGGACAACTATATAAAAATATTAAAATTAGAAATCTTATTTTGTCAAACGAGAAAATTGCCATCAAAGTGTCAGGGACACAAAAATTGGAGCGGAGCGTAATGCCATGGAACTAAGGCAAACCCATTCAATTGTTGTGTATCATGTTTGAAGTGGGTACTATCTATTAAATATGATTCAGAATAGCTGTTAGGGCGTGTGAACCACTGAGGAAGGACGAGTTAAGTAGCTAGTATGTCACTGTATACCTCACACAAGGTGCACATGACATTCCCTCCTTTTGTTACCTTTTCTGTTGGTGGTAGAAATTGAGCGGGTTGAGCTGACTCGGGAACCCGTCATGATCAGAAACCGCTCGAAACATGACAACTTCTAAAGAATTGAGAAAAAAACGATTTGAAAATAGGCACCCTCGGCATTTTAAATTCGGTATTAATTCTAGAGCAGAACATAGGAAGGTGGAATGTGGTGTTAATCTAAGGTTTGAGGATGTGCAGAATTCATGGCCAGAATGGGGCATGATTGTAGCATGTGACTACTACCATGCATTGCATTTAGTATTATGGGGTGAGAGACGTAGGATATGAGCGTATTGTGACAGCTACCTAGGTATTGTCCCATAAGTATTTGGAATGTGAGGAAATCCTATAATAAAGGGTTGTGCGTAGACCAAAAGTGCAGTAACCCCTAATGCGGATTTGAATATTGGCGTGAGCAAATAAAAAATGGGGAGAATTGTTGTTTAAGGTTTCTGATAGTAATCTAAGGTTCATGTGAATCATTATGTCCAAGTGCATAGGATAAGATGGGTTGAGAGGGGCACTAGGAGAGGTGAATGAGCCATTAGGAGACACTTGTACTAAGAGTCCATAAATCTATGGAACAATGCCATGATGGAATAACACTATGGCATAATAAATATTCTCGAGAACCTATGCATGAATACTAGAAGCCAAGCGGATGTGTCCAAAAATCCCACGACAGTAGTGCAAACTCTTAAATAATGAAAGCCCTTGTGGGTGGCATGGCACTCTGACAACCTTCATGGACACGTATTAGGCATCATCTCTTGTGGACCTATTAGAAGACACTAGTACTAAGAGTCCATAAATCTATGGCACAATAAATATTCTTGAGAACCTATGCTGAATACTAGAAGCCAATCTGATGTGTCCAAAAATCCCATGACAGTAGTGCAAACTCTTTAACAAGATGAAAGCTCTTGTGGGTGGCATGGCACTCTGATAGGCTTCATGGATACCTAATGCCATGATGTCTTGTGGACCTATTGTGAGGACATGATAAAAAGCTGATGTGGAGGCACTCAACCTCAAAAGGAGGCTAAAGGGACAACATTGACTATCGATTGCCAGCATGCACCCTGCTGATTGTGGAAGAACCATCTAAATAGAACTGTAAGTGATTCACTCCATGAATTGCTAGGACGATGATGATATCATTGGGACTAGTCCACTAAATTGAATGGTAAGTGCTCACATGGAATCTTGACATTGTCTGCATGCATGACTGTTGTAAGAGAAGGCTAAAATACAAATGCCTCTACCGAAATTAGAATTGCAAAATATGTACCACTCTCTTGGGATCTAGAATTGAACTATAGATGCATCCCTATAATGAGCATAGAGAGGAAAGGAACAATTGAACAATGAATCAACAGATTACTACCCACACCAAGGCAATCGCTATTGCTGGCGGCTCAAGGTTTGCTAAAGAGGAATTGATCTCATTGAGTGGACAATCCACGACCTCCTCTCTAAAGAAATGAGAAAGGGGGACTATGTATGTGAGTTCTCAACTCATAGCTCCTTATCCCTTAGCTTGATTGCGATCATCTACCATGTTCGGTGATTTTGTTTTTGAATTATTTATGTCTATTTGTAGGGTTGAAATGTATAAGAGGACATTCTTTACTTTAAATGTCCTTACGAGAGAAATTCAGCTCTCTCTATGGACTGCATTTTTTATTTGTTGGTAATAAGAGTTCAACCTCTTCGTGGGTGAAAAAGTAATCTTTTGTGTCGACTTTTGTGACAGGCCAAAAATGATGGTTTTTAGCCTAGAGATGCAAGAACAAGATTTGAACAACTGAGAAAGGTGGTTCAAACTCACCTTGTGGTCTATTTTCAAAATCTTCTGAAAAGACGCACAAGGGAAGATAGCAAACAAGAATGCACAACCGAAGGGGAGAGATACAAAAGAAATGCCACAACAAGCAATTGTTGCATATACACCAGCCCCAAATCAGGGAGCAAGGGATGAAATACAGCTCCCAACTGCAAGAGAGAAAACATGTTGAACAACACCACACTAGCAGCAGCAGCAGCAGAAAAAGGCGATGCCTGTACTGCAAAAAAGGTGGATGGAAATAAAGGCCCAGTGCTAGAGGAGGAAATCGCACAACTGCTGGAGGATAGCAAGAAAGAGGACTAGAGGAAAGAGGCCCCGTATCTACTACTCCCTAGGTAGGGAGTCAAGCTGCCACACCTATTCAGCCAACCAACTAGGTGGCCCCAATCAGTACCTCCAATCTATGGACTAGAGGAGGGTCAAAGCGCAGCCAAAAGGGGATAGGACTTTCTGACTGGTCAAGACCCATCCAATGTCCGGGTTCACACATGGCTTCTCTTCATAATGGGAGCCTTACAACTTTGAGCACCATGGGCCGTTGGTCGTATATCACGAGGATGGGACATTGAGCATATCTAACACTTCTTGATATTCACTAAAGCACACATAAATTAACGTATTTTTGCTAGTGATCAATTGGATTCTCATGCAATAATAAACTGGAGTTCAGGCATGTGTTGCACAGTTGCCTACTTGTAGAAGATAGGATAAGGCTAAAAGCTTAAATATGCCTTGATGAATCTGAGGAAATTGCCAAACTCATCACATGGAAAAATGCCTAAAAGCTTGAGATGCCCATCCATGTCAGCCTCTAAAGATACATTTTGAGGAACGATCCCTTTCAAAACTGGTCACAATGTCCAGATTCCAGAGTCCAAAGAATGGCAGCCAGACACCATCATCTTAAAGTGGCCTAGTTGCAGCCTATCTTCTCACATCAGATCTGGCACAGTTACGCTCAGTTCCAGCCATGTATCAGGCTGGTTACACACCGAGGGGAGGACAGGCTCGCAACTTAGAAGCACCAATAGCATGACACGGTAAGCAAAACTGGGCGCAGGTCGACAAGAAGTAGGCGGGCAAGCAATAGAGGGAGCGCCACGACTGGGACTTTGCATGCCCAGGTGTCGCTCATGCAAGATTATCTTTCTTCATGCACCGCCCCCCCCCCCCCCCCCCCCCCCCCCCCCCCCCCGCGTCTCCGCCTGATCTCCCCTTCTTGCTCCGCCAGTCGGGTCTCACCGCCTAGTAAGGCCCTCCCCCCGTGAGGGGTGAGCTCTGCCCAAAGATGTCACTCCAAGACATCGTCCTTTTTGGCTCTAGCCCTGCTCCCCATCCCATCAGAGATGGTGCTGGCCCCTCATCTTTGGTTCGGCATCAAGCTCCAACGAGGCCGCATGGAGTGCTACAGTCTGGCCATCTTTCCTCTCCTCTGCTTCGTCATCAGAAAGACCTTGGGGGTCTGCGTGAAGCTGAAGATGTTCAGGGGAAGCATCAAGAAAGTTCTCCTCAGGTTCAACCTGGTCCGGTTCCCCTTGGTCAACCTCTTTCCTTCGCAGAGGCTGTTTGGCATCCGAAAGGTGGTCGCGCTATTTCAGGTCATGTTCATTCTTCTGTACCCCTCAGGTTTGATGTAAACCCTATGGTTAATCTATCTCAGAACCCGGCCTTTGAAGAAAGGGTCGGGGATTGTGATGTTGATGACGAAGGAGCCGTCATCTGTGATGATGATGAACTGGCTGCATGGCAGGATCACCTGTCCACACACTCGCTGATAGGCCTTTGTCATGGGGCTAGACCCCCCGTTGACGCCCTGAAGTACTGGATTAAGATCAACTGGGAACAGAAGGGTATTAGAGTGGCTTCAGTCCAACATTTACCTAATGCATACTACATGTTCCATTTCGAGGATCCGGTAAGTGCTACCTCTGTTATTAATAGTGGTCAATGGATAATTAGGAATACTCCTCTGGCCTCCTTCAGATGGTTTGATAGCTTCGACCCCAAGGACCCTAAACCTACAAAAATCCCAGTATGGGTTGAGCTAACAGATATGCCTGCTAAGTACTCTATCTGGGCCAAAAGGATTGGTGGCTCAGTTGGTAAAGTGTTAGGACAAAAGCCCTTTCAGGTGGTTAACCCTCAATGGGCCCAGCAGATGCTCATAGACGTGGACACTGCTAAACCTCTAGAGGATAAAGTCCCTCAGATCATATATGAACAAGTGCTAACCTATAAAAATCTGTCCAATGCCTGCTTTAATTGTAATAAACAAGGCCACATGATCAGGGACTGCCCTGACCTTCACCAACCAACAGATACTGATAAGGCTCCTAGCAAGGATGAGGCCTTTGTGGTTCCCCAAAAAAAACGTGTCGAAGTTCAAAAATAACAAATCAAATTGGCATATTCCTGCCAATAGGTTTGCCCCCCTCTTGGCAGATGTCCAAGATGGTCTAGTCAATTAGTTCCAAGTCAAAGAGGCCCCAAAGGTAGCCCTGGTCGGGGAAGAACAACTCTCTCTTGGAAGGGTTTCCCACAAGGACAGAGTCTTATTCAATCAAGAACTAGACTCCCCTATGGATTCAGATGAGGACTTCATAGATAAAACTCAACACACGGTTGATGTGTTCAAGTCTCAGTTGGAAGCTGAGGATGTAGCAATGATGAAAAGAATATCCCTCTCCCCATCTAAACATCTCGAGGAGGGAGGATTCTCTCCCCATCCTTTGGGTGCTAAAATGAAGAGGAAGAAGGAAAAAGTTCAGGAGGCATTGAGAACCTCTATGTCCTCAGTAAAGCCCTCCAAAGCTAGTAAAAAATGAACCATATAAACTTGCTCTCTTTTAATTGTAAGGGGCTCACTAACCCTGAAAGGGCAGTGGCCATCAATAGATGGGTTAGAGACATGCCTTTTGATTTCGACTTTCTTAATCTGCAAGAGCTTAAAATTGGAGCGTCACAACTTCATCTCAATCTTCAAAGAATCTCAAAGAATGCTATTTGGTATTCTACTAACCATCCTTCAGGTAAAGGAGGGTCCGCAGTTGGCATCCACAGGAAGTGGGAACACTCCATTCAGGATGCATGGTCTGATGATAGTCACAGTTGGACAGCGGTTAGGTTGGGGAATCCTTTTAACTTCACATTGATTTCTATTTACGCTTCTTGTTTGGCCAGCATGAGGGCATCAACTTGGAATTCTATTAATCAGATTGTGGGTCCTATTTTGTTGGTTGGTGACTTTAACATGGTGGAATGTCAAGGTGACAAAAGTAGGCTTCTAGGAAGGACTATTAGTGGTCAGGAAAAGGATAAATGGGAACTTCTCAAGGTCGGTAAGGCCCTGTCAGACCTCTCCTCTAAGACAAGGTTCTCCTGGTCTAATCATCAAAAAGGTCACTTCCACAGGGCCGCTAGACTAGACAGACTTTATGCCTCTAGTTGCCTGGTGGACATGTTCATAAAAGTCAAGTGTCTTACAGATACTTCCCTCAACATCTCCGACCACCTTCCCTTGATCTGTAATTTCTCGTTAGGACAGGCTAAAGAAAGGGTTGGCTGGCCCCACTTGGACCCATCTCTTTTCCGTCTTCCGTGTGTTCAGCAGGAGATAAAAGGTTTCATCTCAAAGGCCTTCAGTCATTTTATGTCCCCCTCCAAGGGTTGGTCTTGTCTGGTCAATAAGGTGCATAATATCTGCAGGGACTATAAGCTCAAAGCAGCGGCTATCCGCCTGAATCGCAGAGTCCAGATTAGAAATCAGATTCAAGGTATCTTTCACTCTAACAATGGGCGTTTCATGCACAGGGTCATCCTGACCTACAGCCTGCTTTTGTTTTTTATGAGCATAATATTTTGTAGGAGAAGCCATGATGAAATAATAGGCACTAGGTAAAGTCGGTGCAGAAAGGCGATATCAGGAAATGATCAGCCCGTCACTGGCTATGAAACTTGATGCCCTCTTCTCTGGGTATGGAACATGCTGAAAGCTCTGGGCAAAACTACATTTTTTCTAAAAATTGACTTTGAAAGCCTATGACAGAATTGATTGGTCCTTCCTCTTCCAATCTCTGCAGGACATTGGCCTTAACAGGAAATTCATCAAATATGTGCAAACCCTCTTGGGTAATGCTTCCTCAAGGGTTGCCGTCAACGGGTCCCTCACTGATACCTTTCCTCTGAAGAAGTCCATAAGACAAGGGTGCCCTTTATCCCCCCTGCTCTTTGCCATCGTTGCTGATGCCCTGGGGTGGTTGGTGAATGAGGAATTAGCCAATAACAATATCAAGGGCATCTCTGTTCCTAACAGAGCTGAGCCCTTATGTTTGCAACTCTTCGCTGATGACACCACTGATTAGTAAAAAACTAAAGGGCATTCTTTGAGATTCTTTGAAGATTAAGATGAAGCTGGGTCCCCCCAGCTCTAATCTCTTGCAGATTCAGAAAGTCAAAATCATAAGGCATGTCTCTAACCCATCTATTAATGGCCACTGCTCTTTCAGGGTTAGTGAGCCCCTTACAATTGAAAGAGAGCAGGTTTATATGGTTCATTTTTTACTAGCTTTGGAGGGCTTCCCAGAGGACATAGAGGTTCTTAATGTCTCCTAGCTCTTTTCCTTTTTCCTCTTCATCTTGGCACTCAAAGGAAGGGAAGAGAACCCTCTCTCCTCGGGATGCTTAGATGGGGAGAGGGACATTCGTTTCATCATTGCCACATCTTCAGCTTCCAACTGAGTTTTGAACCCATTATCAATGTGTTGAGTTTTATATATAAAGTCATCATCTGAATCCATAGGGGAGTCAAGTTCTTGGCTGAACAAGACTCTGTCCTTGTGGGCAATCCTTCCGGGAGAAAAATGTTCCTCCCTGAAATGGGCTGCCTTTGGGGTCTCCTTGGCTTGGATATGATTATCCAGAGTATGATTTTCACTTTTCCCCACATAGCCATCTTGGACATCTGCCAAGAGGGGAGCAAATCTATTAGCAGGAATGTGCCAATTTGCTTTGTGATTTTTGTTCTTCGTAACATGTTTTTTTTGGGGAACCACAAAGGTCTCATCCTTGCCGGGAGCCTTAGAGGTATCTGTGGGTTGATGAAGGTCAGGGCAATCCCTAATCATGTGGCCTTGTTTATTGCAATTAAAACAAGCATTGGGTAAATTTTTATGAGTTAAAACCTGTTCATATATGACCTGCCCTTCCTTGTTTTTAAGAGGGACTTTATCCTCCTTTAGAGGTTTGGCCGTGTCAACCTCTATGAGCATCTGATGAGCCCATTGAGGGTTAACCACCTGAAAGGGCTTTTGCCCTAGCACTTTACCAACTGAACCTCCAATTCTTTTGGCCCAGAGAGAGAACTTAGCCGACATGTCTGTTAACTCAACCCATACAAGGATTTTAGTTGGTTTAGGGCCCTTAGGGTCAAAGCTTTCATACCATCTGAAGAAAGACAAAGGTGTATTCCTAATAATCCATTGACCACTGTTGATTACAGCAGTGGCACTTTCACGATCCTCAAAATGAAACATGTAATATGCATTAGGTAGATGTTGGACTGAAGCAACTCTTATACCCCTCTGTTCCCAGTTATTCTTGATCCAGTATTTAAGAGCATCGAGACAGGGGGTCTAGCCCCATGACAGAGGGCGATCAGCGAGTGAGAGGACAGGTGATCCTGCCATGCAGCAAGCTCATCATCATCACATATGACAGCTCCTTCATCATCAACATCGCCAACACCGACCCTTTCTTCAAAGGCAGGGTTTTGAGAGAGATTAACCATTAAGTTAACATCTAACCTAAGGGGGGCTGAAGAGGGAACATGACCTGATATAGCGCGACCAACTTTCAGATGACGAACAGCCTCCGCGAAGGAAATAGGTTGACCAAGCTGAACCGGACCGGGTTGAGCACGAGGAAATCTGCCTTGATGTGTCTCCTGAACAAGACCATCTTCAACTTCTCGCAATCCCACACGGACCTTCTGTTGTCGAAGCACAGGAGAGGGCACATGACCGGTATTTGGTGAAGAGTGGAAACCTCCATGAGGCCCAGTAGGAGCTTGATGCAGAACCAAAGATGAGGGGCCTGCTACCTCTCTGAGGGCAAGGGGTGCAGGGTTAGAGCCGAACAGCACGATGTCTTGAAGCGACATCTTAGGATAGAGCTCTCCCCTCACGGGGGGAGGGCCTTACCAGGCGGCGAGCTTCAGCGAGCAGAGACAGATGGGGGAGACGATGATTTAACCAAAAAAGAGTGAAACTCTGAGTTTGCATGCCCAGGTGTCGTCAATGCACCTCTTTTGAGGGGTTCGTCCATCTTTTTGGTGTGTAACGCTGGATGGACAGCAGGCCAATTCTATTCCTTCCTTCCTTCCCTGCCCACAAACTAGGCACAGCTTGGGTGGGGGGTGGCGGTGTGTTACCACCCTCAGTCAGATCTAGGGGCAGCAATGGTGCATATCAGTTCAGTCAGCCCTCTGGAGTCTGCCTCATGGAGATCAGGGCTCTTGTTCATCAGGATTCAGCATTCATACTGCATCCACAGGAGCCCAAAATTCAAATGATACATCTTTGTCTCCAATTTGTATTCATTTGCACTTATGCAATTAGCATTAGTTACACATATTCAGTCAAGGCATGTCATCTCAGGGCTGGTTCATTGCAATTATTCATAGCATGTGTACAGTATATTGAATGATCTGTGTGCTTGAGTTACCTTTTCGTACGCGTACACATTCAGGTACAAGCATTCAGTATACACTTCCACATAGCAGCATAGTGTTAGTTCCTTCCGTACTTAAATGCACCATGCAATTTCACATATGGCAGAGCCAAAACATATAGATGGAAAACACATCTACCAGGAGGTGAAAACTCAAACATTCCAGATTGAATTCTGTTGTGATCCTGAATCCCAGAATCAGTTGCACAAATCTGACCAGTGTAATTGAGATACACTTGATTTGGAAATTAGATGTTTCCCTACTTAATTTCATGAAGGCACATCACCTGGTATTTATTTAAGAAATTCACATAGGGTCTTGCCATTGCAGATCTAGCACATATATGATAATATCAGAAGTTGCTGTGCAGTTACAAACTTACCATAATCTCCTGCACGTATATGTCAAAGCCTCTTCGTCTCGCAAGGTGGCTATGGGAGCTTGCACTCATGACACAGCTGTATTTCTTGATGCATCCTTAAATACCTCAGGGCGAAGGGCAACAAATTCCCTCACACTCATGGCGGGCTGACCTGTGACTTCTGTTACATCTTGGGTGAGCCTATCGTAGCGATTCTCAGCATGAAGTTTGGCCATGGTCCGGATATGCTCAAACACATGGGTAGGCAGCCCACGATTCTCCAACTCTTGGTCTTGCCATTGAGCAAAGGGAACATCAACGTACCGCACCGGACGGCCAAGGGCTTCAGCGTACTCGCTAGCGATGGCATTCATATCTTGGGAGCGAGGACCAGTGAGCTCATACACTTTTCCAATATGCCCACGGGGTTTTGCAAGAATCGTGGCAATGACCCTCGCCACATCCTCCGTCGCAATTGGAGAAGTGTGGGCGGACCCAAAAGGCAGCCGCATAGTGCCATCTGCAGCGATGGATTCGGCTGCCCAAGTGGAAAAGAAGAAGTGATCGAGAAAGACAGTGGCGCGCACATGCACGACGGGCAGCCTAGACCAATTGAGCGCCTGCTCGGCAAGCCAGTGTTGGCGCTGCTGAGGGGAATCCGTCATGGAAGTGAGGCTCATTTGAGAGACAGACATTTGCGATATATTGACAAGAACCTCGATACTGTTAGTTTGCTGAAGAGCGGCGGCAGCGATGATGACAGTGGCTTCCAAGTAAGGAGGAGAGACACTCATGCTGAAATAGACACGGCGGCAACCTTGGAGAGCTCGGACGACATCGTGGGGGTTGGTGAGGTCGCCCACGATGACATGAGCTCCGGTGGAACGGAGGGCTTGAGCTCGATCATCATCGCGACGCACCATGGCTCGCACTGCTAAACCTCGCTCGCGCAGCTGCTGCACCACCATGCGACCCACCGCCCCAACTCGCCCCGCAGCTCCTGTCACCAGAATTGGGCTTCCATCTCCATCTCCATTTCCACGATCGCCATCGCCAACTTCAGCAGCAGCAGCTCCAAGAGTCGACATACTCTCGATCCAATCGTGTAAGCTCAATTCTGTCACTCCCTCAGAAGACGCGAGATCCCCTTTATAGAAGGAAGAAGTCTGTTACTCTTTGACAAGAAGAAGAAGAGTCCTCTTTATCGTAGACGGAAGAAGGGTCTTCACATAAGAGTCCACCATGCATTGAGATGCTCTCCCACTTTTTGTTAAATATTGCTAGTGGAAGCAATAATGTAATTAGTAGTGAGATCATGCATGATGTATACGAGACATGGATAAGCTTCATGAGCTAAAGTATAATAAAGGATGGAGAATAAGAAACTATGCAAAAGATATAGTAAAGAGCATGCAAAGAGAGCATGTTAAAAAATAACTGTCACCTACCCCTCGTGTGTATAGAACACGGGCAAAGTGTTGGAGCCCATAAGTTCCATTAATATTGAGAATCCCCCTTGTATGTAGCATTTTCTTCTTCTTAATCTAAATTCCATTGGTTCTCTTCCATTCACAATTTCATGTATGATGCTTGAACTTTCCATAATTTTGTTCTTTATTCTAGCAACAATGCTTCATGCTTTGCATATAGTCCACACATGACAAAAGTATGGGAGGACTCAAAGCTATGTAGAGACTGAGAAGAACTTGCCAAATTATTGTGCAAAGAAAAGGCCACATGGCACTCAACATTTCAAGAAATATAATTTTTTAAAAGTTTGCTATGATGTTGGAATGTGTGTGATGTAACAAATCTACATGAAGAAGAGTCCTCTTTTTCGTAGACAGAAGAAGTGTCTTCACATAAGTTCGGCCCCTTGCCCACTCGGTTTCACAATTTTGAAGGTTTTTCTTGAGACTTTGCACATTTCTACGCTAAAATAGAACTATCTTTTGTAGATTTGAGATATGTTGTTTACATGTGAATGAAGATGTTTGAGGATCATTGCACATAGTTTGCATTTTATGTGAACTACTTCCCCTTAAGAAAGTGAAGATGTCCTTTTCCCACATGAAAAAATGCAAAGGATTCAATTGCAATCACACACACTTATCTTATTCACATCAAGCTATTGGAAAGACTTACTTGGTTGCAAGTTACGCAGAAACTTGTCCTTTTTAAAACCCCTACTTTCAAGGGAGGGCTCACGAAAAAACCAAAGGCATTGATTATATTAAGAGGCTGCTACCCATTGTTTTTTCATCGTATGTTCATTAGAGAATGCGTGTTCAAGGATCTACATTTTAGATTGTGCCTCTAGATTGAATTTGTCTTATGATGTATAACAATTTTTTGACCCATTTGGCATGCACCAACTCATATGGTTAGTTTATCAAAAACTATGGAAGTTGGCATCATGACTTTGTAATGCTCTAACAACATCCATTCAGAAAATCATCAACTTTTCTATTAAGTATCTCTATAGGTACCACCATACCATGGATCTATAAACAACATAGATTGTCACATCATGCCAAGTATCAACCAATGTAAGCAATGATGCTCCACTAATAAAATGCATTGAGATGCTCTCCCACTTTTTGTTAAATATTGCTAGTGGAAGCAACATGCCATTGATATACATATAACATAGATTGTCACATCGTGCTAAGTGTCAATTGATGTGAGCATTGATCGATTGGATAATGTAATTAGTAGTGAGATCATGCATGATGTATATGAGACATGGATAAGCTTCATGAGCTAAAGTATAATAAAGGATGGAGAATAAGAAACTATGCAAAAGATATAGTAAAGTGCATGCAAAGAGATAGCATGTTAAAAAATAAGTGTCACCTACCCCTCGTGTGTATAGAATACGGGCAAAGTGTTGGAACCCATAAGTTCCATTAATATTGAGAATCCCCCTTGTATGTAGCATTTTCTTCTTCGTAATCTAAATTCCATTGGTTCTCTTCCATTCACAATTTCATGTATGATGCTTGAACTTTCTGTATCTGGGCACTAAATGCCTGATACTTGGTAATGGAAAATATCATAAAAGAACAAACACTAACACAAAGACATTTCCCTTTAGCAGAAAATCATAGCAGTAAAACGGAATACGAAACATCATACAGAAAATCCGCTACACATAATAACCCTGAACAGATGATCAGAATTCATTGATGTCATAATCATGTAAGGGATTACATTTCCGCTTCCTCATCTTCTACAATTCTGAATATCAGTTATGCGCCTTCCCATGATCAACTAACTATATCTCTTCATATCTCTCCCTTCTCACGAATTCCTAAGCAACTACCCAAAAGGATCATTCACATACATAGAATTCGGATATTCCAACTTAGGTAAAGTTAACCCCTAACACTTTCCATAATTTTGTTCTTTATTCTAGCAACAATGCTTCATGCTTTGCATATAGTCCACACATGACAAAAGTATGGGAGGACTCAAAGCTATGTAGAGACTGAGAAGAACTTGCCAAATTATTGTGCAAAGAAAAGGCCACATGACACTCAACATTTCAAGAAATATAATTTTTCAAAAGTTTGCTATGATGTTGGAATGTGTGTGATGTAACAAATCTACATGAAAGTATGTAACTGGTTGAGAGAGAGAGAGAGAGAGAGAGAGAGAGATTAATAGCTCATTTAAACTTCAAGGACATCAATAGCAATCAGTCTAGTAGAGGATTAAGACAAGAAACACAAGATTTGACCAAACATTGAATGCTTAATCTCTGTTTTACCAAAGTCACATTCAGATTTGATAAAGAGCTTGGATCTCACTGTAGACTTGATCAAATCAAAAACTGTCTTCACCAGCTTGTAGAGCACCCTTGAAAACCTCTAGGGCCAAGAGGAATTAGAGCCATTCCATCTGGTGTAGACAAGATCTCCAATTCTCCTCAGAAAAAAGGCGTCAACGTTTTAGCAAAAATCGGCAACTCAAGTAGGCGGTTTGGCAAATTGTTTGAATGGGTTGGAGCATGAGGCTTGTGGCTATGTGTGGCTAAAATCTTGGAGGCTATTGCTAAGCCTGGAGGGAGATCAAGCCCCTCCACTAGCTGGGTGTGTAGAGAGCTTATTGAAAAAGAGGTAAAAATCTTAATTATCTACTAATCTTAATTAGCTAAGTGATTAGAAAGATAATGGGCTCAAAGAAGATTGATGGATTCTAGGCTAGGCTCTGAAACCATGTTAAATTTGCAGCGATGTGATGAGATATGGTGGATCAAATGCTAGAATCAACATCATTAGAAAAGAGATTAGACGATAATTAAGACGTGATAATAATAAGTGAGCAATTAACTGATAGCTTAATGTAGGCATGGATAATAAAAAATCAGCAAATTCTCATTAGGCCAATGCCTCAATTTATAGAGTTTACATCCAAGCATCTAATCCCACTGATTTCTCCTTGATTCACTCCACCTCTTTTGCTTGATTCTCTCCACCTCTTCCCAAAATATCTCCACACCTCCTAAATCTCCTCATGCTACCCTCTATTCTCTCCCAGTAGATACTTCTCACCTTTTCACAGCTTCTCTCACATTTACAGATTCTCTTTTACACCCTCTTGCCAAGGGCTTGTTCTCGCACACACCCTATTCACTTGTATATTTCAACACCTCCCCTCAAGTGAATACTCCTAGCACACTTGGACCTTATACCAAGTTTCCCTCTTACTTGATAGTCCGTGATCAGTGCCTCAAGTCCCTAAACTCATAGTCCTTAACACTCTCTCTCTCACATTTACAGATTCTCTTTTACAGCCTCTTGCCCAAGGGCTTGTTCTCGCACACATCCTATTCACTTGTATATTTCAACACCTCCCCTCAAGTGAATACTCCTAGCACACTTGGACCCTATACCAAGTTTCCCTCTTACTTGATAGTCCGCGACCAGTGCCTCAAGTCCCTAAACTCATAGTCCTTGACACTCTCTCTCTCTCTATGTGTCCAAGGCTACTACAAGTGCCCATGACCTTGACTAAAGTGCTCATACATACATCTACCACATGGCCTACATCATTGGTGGCTCAGAGGTGGTTTTACTCTGTTGGGGCAGGTTACATTGGGTTGTGGGGTCTCTCTCTCTCTCTCTCTCTCTCTCTCTCTCTCTCTCTCTCTCTCTCTCTCTCTCTCTAAGAAAAGATGATATGACTCCACTTCCTTAGGAGCCTCCATGAAGTTTGCTGATGTCATTCCTTCTCCACTGGGTTTGCTGTATTAGCAGTCTCTTGCCATGTGTCCTGGCTTTCCACAGTTGTGTGGCAAGTGAAGGTCCTTCCTCCTACTCTGCCTCTTCCTCGTCCTAATCCTCGAGAGAATCCTCCTCGGGTGAAGAATGCTTTTTCTTCTCCTACTATTGAGTCCAGCCATTTCTTCTCTTTGACTCTGGTCTCTTTCTCTAGTAGAGCTCCTTCTATCTTGTGCAGCTTCAATTCAGGTACATTCTTTAATGTTGCTACAATGTTTTCATATTCACCTTTGTCCACACTCTTCAGAAGCACTGCTAGTGCCTCATCATCTTCTACCTTTTTCCCAATAGCTGAGAGTTGTTGCTTAATGCTTTTATATTTGTTCAAGTGTGTGATTAAAGGTTCACTTTCCTTTATATCCAGTTTGTAGAATTGCATTAATAGATTTATCTTTGAATTGTTTGCTTGAGTGCCAAATAATTTATTGAGTTCATCCCATGCATCTTTTGCCCATTGTATCCCTGTGATGTGTGAATGATTTCAACATTTAAACTGAGTGCGATAAGTCCTAATGCTTTCTCATTCCTTCTTTTCCACTCATTTTCCCCTCTCACCTTCGGGCATTCATCTCTTCCCTCAACCTGTCCCCACAGATTTTTCCTCATGAGCAAATACATGTTTTTGTCTACCATGTGTAAAACTGCTCCCCATTAAATTTGGCTATCTCTTGTGCCGTACTCATGATGATGTGAAGGGGGTCTTACCTCTTGATCCAATTTCAAGATTCAAGGGCAGTGTCTACCCTTTTACAACTCAATCTGGTGTTTAGGTGATGATTATAATCAGCATAAATTCATCCCAAAAATTACATTAAACCAAGGATAACAAATCTGTACGGAATGGTTGGAGTATCAAACCATATCCGAATTGCAATCTAAAGTTATAAGGATCTGTATTAGATACCCAATGGTTAATTTAAACCCTCAATTGCACCAAAATATAGTGATTAGTATTGATTAATCATCGATTAGCAAATTAATCCTCTGTTTTGTGTGCAAAAAATAGAGTATGTAGGGAGTCCAGATCTGGGACCTTAGAGTTCAAATGAGCTCAAATCCTTTCAAGGCCATCAATAGCAATTAGTCTAGTAGAGGATTAAGACAAGAAACACAAGATTTGACCAAACATTGAATGCTTAATCTTTGTTTTACCAAAGTCACCTGTTTATTTGGTGAAGAGCTTGGATCTCACTGTAGACTTGATCAAATCAAAAAGTGTTTCCACCAGCTTGTAGAGCACCCTTGAAAACCTCTAGGGCCAAGAGGAATTAGAGCCATTCCATCTGGTGTAGACAAGATCTCCAATTCTCCTGAGCAAAAAGGCGCTAGCGTTTTAGCAAAAATCGGCAGCTCTAGTAGGCGGTTTCGCAAATTGTTCGAATGGGCTGGAGCATGAGGCTTGTGGCTATGTGTGGCTAAAATTATCTTCTTTGTAGGCCTCTTTTGTTGTGTGAAGAAGAAGAATTTTTAGCCTCTCACCTTGTGTGCTCCCTTCTAGGGTTTGTGTGTGTGTGTGTGCTTGAGCGCAAGCTCTCTTCTCCCTTGTATCTTTTCATGGTATCAGAGCCTGGTTCATGCTAAGGGCTGAGCGGCAAGCAAGAGAAGCACAAGAAGCAGTATGAGGGTAAGAGCTTCTCATCTACTCTTCCCCCTTTTTGTGTTGGCTACTACACCCTTGTTGTCGGGAGCTCTTCGGGAGGCACCGACAACAACGAACTCTGATTGAGGAGCTTTCTTTGTAGGAGCAAAGCTACAGGGAAACTATAAGGTTTGTTGGGAAAAATTTTCTGGGCCGAAAACGCGTTTCGGGCGCATCTAGACCTCCGTTTTTCAGTTCGCACACAGGCATTCACCAGCACTGCGGGTAAGTTTCGATTCTCTATAGAACACTATTTTTGGAACTACAGGAAGGGCGATTGGTTGTGTAGACACTGCTGCAAAGACGTCTCAAAGTTTCTAGTGGGTGTATGTATGCAAATTGAAGTCACTGGTTGTGTGACAGTTTGGGTGCAGTATAATACCGCTGTAGAGAATATAGTAGTTTGTGTAGGTCAAGCAAGAGTGCTATTGTTGGTAAATTTGTGATACAGAAAAGATGTCGAATGATAGAATAAACCAGATTATTGCAGAGAAGCTTGACAAGAACTATTTCCATGCTTGGAGGTTTAGATTGACAAATTTCCTAATGGGAAAAGGTTACTGGGACTACATATTGAAGGTGAACATGAGGAGGCACTGGAGATACCAGAGATTAATCTAACTGCTCTGCAAATGTAAAAGAGTTCAAAGATTGGAATCAAGGAGCAAGAAAAGTCATGTATTGGCTTTCTATTTTAGTATACAAGACACCATGATTGGGCATATACAAGATGCCAAGTCACCTAAGGAGGCATGGGACACCTTGGTGAAGCTGTATATGAAACTAACACCAAGGCACGAAAGATTCAGTTAAAGAATGAGCTTCATACCTTGGAGAAGAAGAATATGTATGTGAATGATTATGCCTTGAAGATCAAGGGAATTGTGGAATCCCTTGCATCAATTGGTGTTTTTGTTGATGATGATGATAAGGTGGAAGTGTGTCTACGTGGTCTCAGGCCATAATACAAGGCATTCAAGATGTCTATTCAGACTCGGGAGAAAATTTCGATTTAGTGTGAATGCTGATCATTGAAGAGAAGAACTTGGGTGAAGATCAACAATCTTCACAAAATAGAAACTGTTCAGAGCAGCAGGCCTTCTACACAAGTGCAGGTAGAGGACGAGGTAGAGGTCGTGGACGTGGCCAAGGTGGTGGCCAAACAGGTAATCAAAATTATGGTCAACAGCAGTAACAGTCCCAAGATTCACAACAACACACAGGTGGAAGAGGCCAGTTTAGAGGCAGGGGGAGTCAACGAGGTTGTGGTAATTGGCAAAGGCAACATAATGATACATGAGGCTATTTTTACTGTCGTAAGCCTAGGCATGTGCAGGAAGATTGCTATAAGTAGCAGAGTGACATGCGAAATGGAAAAGTGCACCAAAACAACTATGCATCCTCTAGCAGAAATAATAAGGATAATGAGAGGTTGTTTATTATGCAACATGTGGTTAATGCTATGTCTGGAAATGATGTAGCAGCATGTAAGGATGATGTATGGTTAATGCTGTGTCTAGAAAT
This sequence comes from Cibotium barometz, assembly GCF_041138505.1. Classification (NCBI taxonomy): domain Eukaryota; kingdom Viridiplantae; phylum Streptophyta; class Polypodiopsida; order Cyatheales; family Cibotiaceae; genus Cibotium; species Cibotium barometz. The sequence continues at coordinate 6,441,892 of NC_141061.1, forward strand.
GATGTAGCAGCATGTAAGGATGATGTATGGTATGTTGATTCAAGTGCTTCAAACCACATGACAAGTCATGGGGTGAGTGGTTCAAGGAAATGAAGAGTCTTGAAAGACCAGGTTTTGTTGAAACAGGGGATGACACTTCTCATCCGATTGCCCATGTTGGGGATATGCCATTATCTATGCAGGATGGTAAGGTAAAGTACCTTGCAGATGTACTTCATGTTCCAAACATTACAAAGAATCTGGTTTCTGTTAGACAAATGATTGAGCAAGGTTTGCAGGTTCAATTTAACCCTAACAGTTGTTATGTAGAAGACTTTAAAGGTAAGTGCAGGTTGGTTGCAAAAGGCAACAAAGTGAGCAAAATGTTTACATTAAATGTAAATATGCCTGAAGTGAGTGCTGCAATGTTTGCAAATGGTTCAGGAGTTGCTGCAGATACAGGCATTTGGCATAAGAGAATTGGGCATATCAATGTGCAAAGAATGAAGTCTATGCAGACTAAACAACTTGTGACAGGGCTGCCTAAGTTTAAAGTTGAAGGTATGTAGAAAGTTTGTGAAGCATGTCAATTTGGAAAGCAAACAAAACATGTATTTCCACATGACAAAAATGTGAGCAGGAATGTGCTAGATGTTATGCATTCAGATGTTGGGTGAGAAGACTATGTCTATGGGTGGCTGCAGGTACTATGTAACATTCATTAATGACCACACGAGGAAAGTGTGGGTGTATTTCATGAACGAGAAGAGTGAAGTGTTAACTCATTTTCAGAATTTCAGAGTAATGGCTAAAAAACAGACAGGAAAGCATGTAAAGTGCCTAAGGTCAGATGGAGGGAGGGAATAGTTCTTCAATGAGTTCTCTGAATTCTTGCGAAAGAATGGCATTCAAAGACAATTTACATGTAGATATACTTCGCAACAAAATGGAGTTGCTAAGCGAAAAAACAGGCACATTTTAGAGATAGCACAAGCATTGATGGAAGAGAAGAATATGCAGCTATTGGGTTGAGGCTATGTCTACAACAATTTATATCATGAACATGGCTCCTACTGCAGCCCATACATGATGTAAAGCCAGAGGAGAAGTTTATTGGCAAGAAACTTGATTTGTCTCATTTGAAAGTTTTTGGATGTATTGCATATGTGCATGTGCCAGATGAGTTACGTACCAAGCTAGATCCAAAAGCAGAAAAATGTGTGTTTATTGGGTATTCCCTTGAGCAAAAGGGATATAGTTGTTATAATCCTGCTACACGTGAATTGAGGGTAAACAGGGATGTTGTATTTGATGAGATGAGTAGCTGGTATGCTGTTGAAAAGGATGATGTTGTTAGGGCTGATGTAAGTGGAAATGTGGTTGCACAAAATGCAAGTCAGCAAATCACAGACATTGAGTGGACCAGGAGAGTCCCCATCTAGCGGTTCTGTTGATGGACCATGTAGTGGCAGGCTGCGTCATAATACCAGTGTCCTGAAAATGTGGTTGGTACATCACATAAAGGCAAAGAGAAAGTGGTCGAGCCCCTTGGTATGCCTGACATTTCTGCAAGGCATGCTCTTGTTGATGGAGATTCTAGTGGCTCGAAAGATGAGCCTTGATGAGCAGCTTGGGATTCTAGCAATGAGGACACTTAGTGTGAAGAAGGCTATGGAACCATGAATGTAAAGTTATGAAGATCTAGAAGAGTCAAAAATCTTGTGCAGAGGTTGACTTATGATGGTTATGTGGCACATCACTATGCGTATATGGAAAAAGTTGTGCAGGTTGTAGAACCCACATGTTTTGATGAAGCTATTGGAAATGTGTGTTAGGAGAAAGCTATGGATGAGGAGATGGATGCATTGTATGGATATGAGACTTGGGATTTGGTGCCATTGCCTAAAGGCAAGAAAGCTATTGGTTGTAAGTGGCTGTATAAGGTGAAACATAACAGTGATGGTAGCATAAGCAGGTACAAGGCTAGATTGGTAGCCAAAGGATAGGCGTAGACACATGGGATTGATTATGAGGAGACATTTGTCCCAGTTGCAAAGATGGCAACTATGAGAGTTGTGATTGCAGTGACTGCAACTAAAGGCTAGTTTTTACACCAGATGGATGTAAAAAATGTATTCTTGCATGGTGACTTGCAAGAGGAGGTGTATATGGATCAGCCACCAGGCTTTGAGGATACAGGTCACCCAGAGTATGTGTGTAAGCTTCGTAAGGCCTTGTATAGGTTGAAGCAAGCTTCATGAGCATGTCTTTTCACTATTGGTTTTCATATGACAGATGTAGATCACTCTTTGTATGTACGCAAGAGTGATAAGGGTATTGTGATCATCACCATTTATGTAGATGATCTTATTGTTGGGGGTGACAACTTTGAAGAGATTAAGCATGTGAAAAGTCCTCTCCTCAAAAGGAAGTTTGAGAGAAGTGATTAGGGAGATCTGTGCTACTTTTGGGAATTGAGGTCATTCGCACACGTGAGGGTATTTGGCTGTCACACAGAGACATTATGCATTGGACATGTTGTCGAAGTATGGGATGGCTGATTGTAAGCCAATCTCGGTGCCATTAGATCAAATGGCAAGCTTACTACAGATGCAGGTTATGTGTTGGAGGATTCCACTATATGTACATGAAAATAGTGGGGAGTTTGATCTATGTCATGATCAGCAGGCCTGATTTGAGCTACACTGTTGGCTTAGAGAGCCAGTTTATGTAGGTTCCGTGCAAATCACATATTGACAATGTGCAACGCACACTTCGAAACTTGAGGGCCACTGTTAATTATGCAATGTTTTATACAGCAGGTGCATCATTGGAGCTATATGGGTACACAGATGCAGATTGGGTAGGTAGCATCTTAGACAAGAGATCTACCAGTGGATTTATGTTTTCACTGGGGAGTGCTACTATGACATGGAGTAGCAAGAAGCAGCCCACAGTTGCCTTGTCGAGTACAAAGGTAGAGTAAAGAGGAGCTACGATGGCAGCATGTTGAAAAGATGTAGGGGAGAAGAGAGCTTGAGCTCTTGCAAGCACACAGACACTCACAAAACCCATGATGACCTCCGACAAGGCAACCACAAGCCCGCAAGATTAGGGAGAACCTCCAGCAAAGACCCTCTCTGCATCAAAACACTCTCCACAACCTACCTCGTTCTCACACTGCCACTACTTACAGGTGGGTCGTTCTATGAAGGCAATCAAAAAATCTGGCTACCCCACGACCGTCGACATGCACCCTCCTTGCTCCTAAGCTCCCAACATCGCAACATTTCCAATGGAGGCCAAAGCTAGCCTCAGTGTTTGTGCCATCACTCGCACTCTACCAGATAAGGGCAAAGTAAAGATCCATGAGAATGCCAAGGCTAGGCCACCCCTACCCACTGTTTCCACCAGTGACATCCCCTCGACCTTGGCTACCCCACCTGCCCTTATCATATAACTCCCTTTGTCCACCCTTACACTCTTACTATTAATCCCAGTTTGGATTAACAAATATGCTCCTTGATTTGAGGACATTAATAAGTGTCAAGCAAAGGAACTATAAAAGTTGTACATTATGAGATATTGGCCACCCAAGGCCTTAGTTAAGTAAGTTTTGGGTGCCCAAGTGTGAATAAGGGCCAATTGTATAAGGCATTTTCTCATAATGAATGGACACAATCCCCCTTTATACTATTGAGAGAGAGTATTCTAGCACTTGTGCCTCTTCTATACTTGTATGTTTCATGCTTATGTTGAGAAGTGAGAGAGAGTGATTGCCTTATATGGTGGTGTGAGCGACTCTACACGGTGATAGCGTGGAGGGAGATTGGAGCTTCTCAAGTGAGCTTGGAGACCTCAAGGGACACAAGTTCGAAGTATTGGTAAGTGCCCTATGACAGTTGTGTTCTATTTCTCTTCCCTATGACAGTTGTGTTCTATTTCTCTTCCCTAAGGTGAATGCATTGAGTTCCCTCTTGGAGATGTGGTAGCCCATAACATTTTTAGAGCCGCTGTGGGGAAAACACCTTTGTTTCTTCCATCCTCTTTAAGTTTCATCTCCCATTACATAAGATTCATCATTGCCTTTGCATTCTAGTAGTGCATTATTTAGGAAATGAATGGATAATATTTGAGTGGAAGTGAAAATTTATGAGAATTTGGTTGTGTTTGTTGTGTATTTGTGTGTGTATTTGTGTGGTGGTCTTGAAAGAGGGCTCCACTAATTTTTTAAGTCAGTTTTGATGTTTGCATCATCGAAATCGTCAACGTGAAAGAGCAAGGTGGTGTTCTGTTTTTCTTTCTTTTCAAAAATTTAAAAAAATCATAAAATAAGGAGCCATTAATTGTCTTGAACTCGTATTACATTCCTTAGACGTGGCACAATCATCTTGGAATTAGTTGGATAAGGATTTTGCACCCAAAATCACCTCAATCGATGCGGGAATTTCCCACGTGAAAATGTAGGAAAATCGTTCACGACGTGAACGATTTTCTACAACTTCATGGCATGAAATGCTACCGATATCAACGCCGCAATTCATAGGATTACCTTGCCAAAAATAGGTAGCCTTATCCTGACACCACGGATCTGACAAAATTGAGAATCGTGAATTAGCAGAAAATGTTCATGACATGAACTATTTCAGAGCAATTCACGATGTGAACTGGTTTCATTTCACCGTGTGAAACATTTTCATTTCACGGAGTGAAACATTTTAGAATCTTTCACGTCGTGAACCATTTTCAGTTCATGATGTGAACCATTTACTTTTCATGACATCATGAAACCTTTTCCTTTCATGACGTGACCTGTTTTTGTAATTCCACGCCTTAATCAAATCCAACTCACAAACCTGGTATTGTCAGATTAAGGCTAAGGAAGTTCTTGAAATCATTAAAAATCATAACAAGGTAACGTGGAATTTTGAGTCCAAAGCAAAAATGTTAAACACGTGAAAGTGTAAAAAATTGTTCTCTCACGATGTAAACAATTTTCTGACATTTCATGCTGTGAACTGTTCTCTGCCATCTCATGGCCTCAAAAACGAGTTGACAGTATCTAACCAAAATTTAATTGGGGCAGCAAAATAGCTTATCAAATCATATTCACATGCACTTGAGGTCTAAAAAGCTCATCGGAGATGACCTCACTCTTGATGACGATAGTGCATCAAATCACCTAGGATCTTCCCATCAAAAGAGTGTGGGTTCAAGCCACTTAGTAAGCACTCAATTGAGTGTCTTAAGAAATTTTACCACCGTCAAAACTAGTAGTGAAGAATCCATGGAAGAAGGGCTGCAATACTCTGGGTTTAGGGAAGAGAAGAAACCACCCTCCCCTACCAGATCCAGCGGTATCATTGATATAGCCGGAGGATTTTTTGGTCTCCAAACCAACAATGATGAAGAGACACAATCTGCGCGCATGGGTCTGTCAACCAACGCTAGACTTGGTCCAAGGCAAGAAGTACCTACCCAAATTTCAAATCCAAGGCTGTCAAACACTAGCACCCCCCGAATGAGAAGACATGGAAAGCGCAGCCAGGACTGGTCAAGTATTCTTCCCAACCTCAGAGGAAGTAGAATTAGATCTGAAAAGGATTGAGGTAGAATGGCAGCTATGAGAATTAAGCTTAAGGAAACAAGAGCTCAATACTCGAAGGGCTAGAGCTGAACAAAAGGAGATGGGAAGTGTAAACTTACTTCAATCCATGGGGTAAAGATTCAAAAATAGTCATGGGCAGAAGTGAGGGAGAAATTCCAAACTTAGAACCCATTAATGAAGAGCTTAGAGCAGAGGAAGGATTTGTAACCCTAGATGAAGGGGATAATCTACCAAGAGAAGCGAGTGAAGTGGAAGACCGCTTATACACCAAAAAGGACATCGAGCAGATGATCAATCATCCCACATTCCTCTACAAGACATGGAACTCTTAATTATACAAAGGCATACAGAGGCGAGACTAATGATGAGCCATTCTAGAATGAAGTGGCCGGACCGTCCCATAGACCGAAAATGCCTAGAAGAGCCAACATAGGAAGAGGATGAGGTCTAGGTAGTACGGGGGGAGTAGTTCCTCAAAGACCAAGGGAAGATCCGACCATAGATCTTTATGTAGCCCCACAAGGACGGATTTGTTGAATATGGCTGTATGGAAATGGGCCGAGGAATGGTCAGGGAACTAGACACTCCTCTAGAATCCCGACCCTCTCAAATGAAGCCACACATCATTTCAAAGTTTGTTCAAAAATTCTTTGGGGGGGATGGGAATCCTATTCAACATGTAGAGATCTTTGAGTCCACATGCAAAACCTATGGGCCAGTCAGTGAAGTAACAATGATTCATGTTTTCTCACCTGACCCTAGAAGGAAAAGTGCATCAATGGTTTTGAACCCTTAAACCCAAAGATAAGGTTATTTTCACATGACTCAAGAATGTGTTTATGCCCAGCTTTGCCAAAAGTGGTGACAAATGGAGTGGCACAACTGCACAACATCAAACAAAAGGAAATGGAGTCGATGCGAGACTATGTGTCTTGGCTAAACCACTTAAATTCAAGGTGCAAACTACGAGAAAGGCTAACTAATGATCAATTATTGTGTTGCTTCCAAAGAGGAGTTAGAGACCACAAGATGCATGATTATCTAGTATTAGCCCGACCGACTACTTTGGATGGATGTCGTAAACTAGCAATTGAATATGAAGACAGTATGCTGGAATTTCCACAACCAGAAGATGTCAAAATATCTTTAGCAGCAGCAACTTCACGTGTTTCGAGTCACCAAGAGACTGGAACTTAGAGCAAGCAAGTCGGAAACATGACTATGGATGAACTCAATAATGCAATACTGGAAAAATTGAAGGTAAAGGATGGAAAAGAAACATCTAGGCATGGGCATACCCATCTTTACCCCCCTGTAGAGAATTGGTGTGGTGCTCTATGTGCACATTGATTCACACTACCATCGAATGCCCACAGTTAAGAGCACGGCCACTACTCTATTATGCACACTGTGTAAAATTAGGAAATCATGACATCTCCATGTGTAGATATCCAAGGTTCCAAACAGAAGCACAGCTGTTGGCACCTAGAGTTCCAATGGCCTTATCAAAGCACCACCACCTGTGCAAATCACTTCAGCTGTGCAGGATAGCCAAACTCTTCATATTTACCTAGGGGGATGTTTCGGGTACAGGACACTTCACCTCTGCCAGCCGCCACCTGTTCTACCACCACAACCACACCACAAGCTAAAATCAACCAAGTATTAATTGAAGAGCCATCAAAAGATATGGATATGGTGCGTGAAGTAGAACTTAGTGAAGAGTACTATGAGGAAGTTATGGAGATTGCACTAGAATTCTATGTCCTACAAAATAACATGCCAGTACCTGTGTTTCAAACCACGGTACAGTGGAAGGGTAAGGACATAAACTCAAACATGAGGAGAGGACCCCTATAATGTTTTGGTTATGGTGGACCGCATCAAATCGTTGAATGTCCAAAAAAGAATGTGGTTCATACACACCAACCCCAACATTGTAGGAGAGGACCCCTACAATGTTTTGGTTATGGTGGACCGCATCAAATCATTGAATATCCAAAGAAGAATGTGGTTCATACACACCAACCCCAACAATTGATTGCTCCACCCAATGACATGCCAGTACTTACTTGTACTAAATGTGGGATTGATCATTTGATCAAAGATTGTCCATACCGCGCAAGTGGTTCGACTTCCACTTCTAACCAGGCCACCGTCTCTAGACATTAGTGTGCAGCCTGGAAATATCACACCACTCAATGTGTTGACACAAGCCCAGGCCCAATTAGGGGACAAAGGGAAGAACCCAGTAGATGCAACCACTTCTAGGGGATGTTTTCTTACAAAGTCATGCCTTTCGGTCTCACCAATGCCCCAGCAACATTCCAATGATTAATGTGCACAACCTTTAAAGACTACTTGCAGAAGTGGTTGGAGGTATTCATTGATGATCTATGTGCACACTCTCAATGAATAGACCATCTGGGCTTGCTTAAGGAAGGTGTTTGAGCGATGTTGATTGTATCGTATATTCCTAAACCCTTTAAAGTGCCAATTTTGGGTCAAACACGGTGTGATATTGGGACACATTGTCTCTAAGAATGGTATATCCACAGATGACAACAAGCTCAAGTTGATCTTGGAACTGCCACCACCCACTAAGTACAAAGGTGTGCAAAGATTTATGGGCCACATTGGGTATTGCCATCGCTTCATAATCTTCTATGCTGAAATCACCAGGCCATTATATAAGTTACTCATTGTCTTTGAATGGACTGAGGAATGCCAGGAAGCATATGATAGATTGAAGCAAGCGTTGGCTAGTGCACCAATTCTAAGACCACCTAATTGGGACCTTATATTTCATGTGCATATCGATGCATTGAACTTTGCTATTGGTGCACCAATTCTAAGACCACCTAATTGGGACGTTATATTTCATGTGCATATCGATGCATATTGGCATAGCCTGGTGAGTTCAAATTAGACTACCCAATCTGCTTCACTAGTCGCCAATTGAATGATGCAGAGGTGAATTACACTACCACAAAGCAAGAAGGGTTGGCCATGGTTTATGCAGTCAAGAAGTATCGACATTATCCATTGGCCAATAAATTCGTGTTCTTCGTGGATCATCAAGCCTTATTATATTTGGTGAACAAGCCTTACACCGCGGGAAGAATCATACATTGGTTGCTATTACTATTGGAATTTGACTTCACAATTACGGTGAGAAAGGGGACACAGCATGTGTTAGCCAATCATATGCCAAGGATTCCAAATGGGGAGCTGGTAGAGCTGGTGTTGATGATGACCTCCCTAATGCTTGTTTGTGTTCAAACTGGACATGGTGCCCGAATGGAGCAAGGAAATATTCAATTATCTAGCTTATGGTTTTCCGCAAGAACGACTCTTGAACAAAGATAAAATGCAGTGACTTATTAAGCTTGCTACACCTTATCAATTAATTGTGGGAGAACTATACAAACTAGGTAAGGATAATGTCCTAAGAATATGTGTGAGAGAAGATGAGTTTGTCTCACGATATTGGATGAAGTACATTCAAGGATAGCCGGAGGACATTTCACTGGAGAGATTACGGCTCGCAAAGGTGCTTCAAGCAGGACTATGGTGGCCTACATTGTTTGGGGATGCCATTGAGTTTGTTAAAAGGTGTAAAGAATGTCAGCAATTCGCTATCCTGTAATAAAGGGATAGGGTGCCACTCACCCCTGTTATTGTAAGATAACCTTTCAAGAAATGGGGGATTGATTTTGTTAGACCTATTAGTCCAGTGGCACATCCATCACAAGCCTGATATGTAATCATGACCACGGGCTATTTCACAAAATGGGCAGAAGCTAGAGCCTGTAAGCAAGCTAATGCACGAACAACATCAAAGTTCTTATATGAGAAAATTATTTTGAGATTCAGCTGCCCATTATAGTTAGTCAGTGATCGCAATTCACATTTCATTAATGAGGTGATTGATCACTTACTTGTTGGATTCCTAGTAGTCCATCGGAAGTCATCACCTTATTATCCACACTGGTGTGGCTAATGGTCAAGCAGAGAGTACAAACAAGATTTTGTGTACTATCTTGGCAAAAACATTGGAATCAAGTCAAATGGATTGGGAGCATAAGCTGACAACAGCCTTATGGGCATACCCAACATTGTATAGCATAGCGACGGGATACACTCCCTTACGTCTAGCTTATGGTGTTAAGGCAATAATGCCTATGGAAAGTTCCAAGCTTAAGAATTATAGTGCAAGAACGTTTGACGAAAAATGCATTAGTTGAAAGGCTAATCGATTTAGAGAAGCTTGATGAAACCAGACTAATTGCATTGCATGGACTTATGGTCGAAAAACTATGAAGAAAACATTGGTTCGACAATAACTTAAAACAAAAAGAACTGGAAATGGGGAACCTTGTCCTCATGTATGGTGTAGGGAGCACCATAAAAAAGAAACTCAAGTACAGAGGTCTAGAACCCTTCCTCGTGTCCAAGATCACACCTCAGGGGTCGGTTAGAATAGAGACGATTGAGGGTGTACAAATGGAGGGTTACGTCAATGGGAGCAAACTTTAAAAATATTTTGGACCACTAACCCAAGATATGCCCTTGCAAAAACATCTTTTAAAACAATGGAAGGAGCTCGCAAAAGAAAAAATCTAGCAAGCTCGAGAAGAGGCTAAGGCAAGGGAGGCCAAAGCCAAACAGATATTCCAGAAGAGAATGTTGCATATGAACATGGCTTCACTAACTCTCCTAGATAAAGATGAACTAAACATTGAGCCAGCGCGGCTCAGGGTGGAACTCTCTACGGCTAAATGTCATGAATCGAGCATTGCATTAATAGATACGAGATCAAGTCATAACCTGATCTTATATGAGACATGGGTAGCCTTAGATAAACCGCACCTTGAAACCACCAATGCACAAGTACACAGTGTGCACTTGACCACTACAAAAGCTAGGGGAATTTCTTGGTTGGAAAGGTGTTTGTCATGCCTGCAGGTTTGATGAAGGAGGAAATGATCCTAGGATGATATTTGCGCTAGCAACTGTAATATCTAATGGAAGAAGAGGACAACACTTCTGAACGAGGGCAACAATGTCATTTTCGTACCCTTATGGAGCCCGATAAGCATAGGGAAGCAGGCCATGATTGAGGATATAGAAACATCAAGCACATTGACATCAACTCATAAAGCAGAAAAGGCATCAATTCCGCAATCCCTATGTAAAAAGCAGCCCAAGTCACAAGGTGCACAACAATGGGTGCCTAAGGGTCAACTTAGAAACCATCTCTACAAGGATGAGAAGGGCATCAATAAGGAATCAACAAGAAAGGTTCAAAATGGAGACAAGGGATAGAAATAGTCTTCATTGGTAAGTTGGCAGTGCTCCAAACAAAACAGTACTCCACAAAGTATTTGTAAGCAATGGGTTTGAAAGGACTTGGTAAAGGACTTGCTAATGGCACAAGGTTATTACCAAGGCAAAATAATAGCATGGGTGCCCAAACTCCACCCAGTGGCCACCTTTGCAAAAACACCTCCAAATACAAAGAAAAGGGAAGTAAAGGCATTCAGAACCAACTCCCAACTAAAACCAATGCTAGGAGTGCACAAACACTAGTGTGGAGGAAGAAGCCAACCCAACAAGATGCGTTAAATATAACAAAACCAATACCTATAACCACCTCGATCAAAGGAGCTAGACCAGGACATTGAAAGGAGAAAAAAGAAGGTGCAACAAATGGACACTGATACATGCCCTAATCCATAGGACACAGTAGAAACACTCTTTAGGTGGTTGGAGGAAAGAATCAAGCACTCTCACACGAAGTTAAAACACTTGCAATAATACTTACCCAGAAGTGCCAAAGTACCACCTTGGTTTTCATGGCAATAAAAAGATGAAGGTATCCATTACTCAAAAAATGGATACAAGGTAAAACTGGGCATCGTTCACTTCTTTGAATGCATGGTTGAGTGTCTGAGCATGAAAAGAAATATAGGGTATCAATCTTCCACACACATGGTACAAAAAGGTTCACGTCGTCAAAAAGGTTCACGCCGTGAACTGGTATAAAAAGGTTCATGCCATGAACTGGTCTTAAAAGCTTCAAGCCGTGAACTAATCCAAAATGCTTCATGCCATGAAACGGTTACTTTTTCTGGACCAATCGCAGGAAGACATGTGGCATTCTTCATTAAGGCAACCACCTAGTCCAACGGCTGTGCCATAAAATCAAAATTCCTTCCTTTTTTCATCATTTTGCATTCGTCATTCGTCGTGTGTCCACAACGCAAGAATCAAGCCCTTCCTTACATCGCCTTCCTCCTCACTTCTTCGAGTACAAGTCGACACATACCGGTTGAGATGTCAACCTCAGTAACATCCGAATCAGAAGCCACACAGACCCCCATGCGATGACACAAGCCAGTGCAATGGGATCCCCAGTGAGCCAAAAGAAAAGACCAACATGGGGCTCGAAGTTGAGCTACCTGGGTCAATATGCCCAAGCATTCCATGGTTCCATAATCAGTAGCACAAAGAACTCCACACGGCGCATCGAAAGGTGACATTATAGTACCACATCCCTAAGTGCCTCTAGATTTTGGAAGATGCCGAAGTTAAAGACAAGCTGGAGAAGGTGGGCCCCGGGCGGATGGCACAGATTCTCCCCCAAAACATAGAGACAGAACTATGTGTAGCATACATAAAGACGTATGACAAGGCCACCAAGAGGGGGACAGTGAAAGCAGATGGCAACACGGAGCAAGTATTGATCATAGAGGACTTAATACGTGAGGCTCTACAGCTCCCACCACCAGTAAAAATACATACACATGCCTTTGAAAAGATGCCCCTAGATGCAATGCTAAATAAGAGCTTGTACAACTCTAATGGAGCCAAATACAAAAATATTAGGGATGAGGTCACAGAAAAAGCATGCATGGCAATGTCACTAATAATGCAAGTGAAGCCAGTGGACAGGTACAATAGGGTACCACTAAACAGAATAGCAAAGGTGCATAAGGAAAAGGAGGATGATTGGGCCTACTGCATCCACAGGGAGATGGAGAATTAGCTTAAGGCCCATCAATCAAAGATTTGCAACCCATACCTATGACACAGGTACTAAACCATGTGGCTCAGAGGCCTCTCCCAGAACCAGAACCAGAAGAAAGAATGCAATTGGCACTCCTGACACAGAGCAACCAACACTGACTGCTGCGGAGATGCAATAAGGACAAGCTGTTCTCATTGGAGACTAAAGAGATAATGAAGGAGATCAACAGAGGAAGGAAAAAGAAGAGTGAAAGAAAGACGAGGGGATTCGTACTAGATGTAGCTAAAGAAACATAGAGAATTGAGGCCGAATTCGCTCAAGAAATCAAATCATACCAAGAAGTACTAGGGCAGCAAGAAGCCAGTATCAGCGAGGCAACACATCAAGAGAGGACGGAAGTACAACACATGACTCCTCCTCAAAACCCAACCCAATTAATCTTCAAAAATCTATCTCCCTTAAAGAATTCCACAATGTCAGACACACCTATGGGGTTACAGCCAAATCTTGAACCAGAAGCATTACCAACAGCAAAACCTCAAGGACCCGAAGAAGCTACATCGCTCCTAGTGCAACTCATAGAAGAGCCACTCGATACAGGAAAAAGGCCACGGGCTGAAGATACGCTGAGTCCAAGCAAAAGGAGACGTCTAGAGGATGAGGAGGTGATACCAGAAACTTCCTTCTTACATAATTTGGATTATGAAGAAATCATGGAGGGACTAGATGAGCTCCTAAATTTTCCACAAGCTAGATTGGAAGGGGCTATGGCCACAAGTGCTTCGGTTTGGGAGAAAGAACAACGGGTATGGTGGTGCCATCTCCTCACGACCCACATGCTTCATGATCGCAATGCCTCACTCTGGAAGTAGGTTCAAGAGGCAACCCACCAAGTATAGACATTGCAAGAACGCCTCACAGTGGCAAAAGCAACCCATAAAGATGTGATCCTAAAGAGCTTAAAGGCGACCGAGGAGCAAGAAGCCAGGTACCAAGCACTGAAAAATAATAATCTAGTTCTAAGCCAAACAATTGTGCAAAGGATTAAAGAAAATACAGATTTTAAAGCGCAGTTGGAGCAAGCCAAAGAGCAACTTCAGAAGCAAGCCAAAGAGCAACTTCAGAAGGAAGTCACACATAACTAGGAGCAAGCAACTATCCATGCCCAATAAGTACAAGAGCTCAAGCACACTCCCCTAGCCAAGGAAGAAGAGCTACAAGGCCAAATCTGTACACTATCCTTAACTTTCAAAGAAGCAAAAAATAGAGTGACAATTGCAACAAGAAAGAGAACAGAGTAACCCAATTGCAACAAGAAAGAGAATAGATCAACAAAGCAAATGCCGAGAAGATTAGAGTGCTTGATGACACCATGAGCACCAATCATATATTGAGGTGCAAAGAATGATGATTACACACCAAGAAGCGATGGTGCAAGTCACACAACAGCTAAAGACAGTCAAAAATTGGCTACAGAGAGACTTCAAAGGATTACAGAGGCTCAGGGAAGAGAGGATACCACCAAAAGAGCACAAGAAGAAGCAACAAGGCACTTTGAGGAGCTGGATGCTACTAGGATGGTCAGAGAAACGGCTATTTCAAACCTTCTCAGTACCAAGGACTCACGTATCCAACATTGGAACGTCAATTGGCCATCCAAGAACAAAGTCAATGACAAGATCCCATAGATGAGATGCACCTACTCCTTGATGAGCGAGCCTCGGAGATAGGTTAGTTCCAGTAACTCCTCGGGCCCCTCCTCAAACTCTTACTCTCTTTTTGTATACACTACCCCTCTCATTGCTTCAATATGATATAAACCTGTATGAGGACCTAAGCCTAGGAGAACTAACACTCATTAAACAAAATACCAAACGTGATGCTGATCCCACTATCATCATGGACGTAGTAACTAATCCTCAAGATATTTACTTTTATCCCTTGTACCCAATTGTACTAAACCTTTGTAGTTGGTGTCAGGTGCTCCAAAACTCCAAAATCCTGGACAATAGAATCAATAAATTAGACCTATTTGTTCCAGATGATATTCCTAACACACCAGCCAACTACGAGGTTGTGGCCCAAAGTTATCAATGGATCATAAGCCATGGGTGGCTAGAGGTATACAATACTCCCCAACACTTAAACCTATGTGAATCCTCTTTATATCATCCTTTTGGTATTCTAAAACTATATCATAATATCTATAATCTAGAAGCAATGTTAACCAACATCCTTTACACTTTTGATAAAACACATATTGAGTATCCTAACATAAATCCTGAGGATATAACTGAGCTCCGAGATTTTATGAAGCTCCACAAACCTAGCCACCCACCCCCAAGTTCAAGCCATGGTCAGGAAGAAACTTCAAGTTCATCATTTAACCCTACGTACCCTGTATATTCTAATGTCGCCAATAAATTACTTAATCCGTATCCAAATGCTCCGCCTACAAGTCTCAAGCAAACTGTATTTTTTCTACTCTCCCTTCTCAACCCTTAGAATTTCCCACTAACACTCTCGCCCCCAAGGAGATACCGACACCTGACCCGTCTCCCCCACCGCAAACTCAGGAGGTATGTCACACTCTCCCACAAGACACCATTAAATCTTTTATGATGATACTATTCTGGAGTTCTTGTTTGCTCTATAGAATACAAAGGATTCATAAGGGTCGGGAATCCACTGCTAAAGCCAAAACTTATGTTCAAGGTGTTAATGTAAATAACACCCTTTGAACCAACTCGACGGATTTTACCAAAAGCATACTCAGATGTCACACCGACAAAGCAACCCTATGTACCATACCCTCTCCAAGAACCTCGATCGGAGGGGGTACACATAGATGATGCAAACCCCAAGCTGGAGGATTTTGGCATCCATCCAGATTGGAGAAAATAGTACCTCACAATCTTGGAATATAGCCATGAATATATGCATGCACCACCAACTCAAAGAGTGGATCCCTTGTACATGCCATTGAAGAGAAGATGGACACCTTTGGAGTTTCAAGAGAGGCCAAGCAACATGATTCACATGTATGTTATAACTTCCCCATCTTCATGCCAGCCACATTTACAGATATAGGAGAGCAAAGGAAGCATATGCTGAATTGGATACAGGCATGGTGCCGTATCCCGAACCTGGCAATAGTGGCTAGCATTTGATTCCTAAAATTGCTCGTGGTCATGATAGATCAACCCAAGGAAAGGTATGATGGATATGATGCTGAGTAGCTGCAGTTTGACATGAATCAAGGACCCTGTGAGACAGAGGCATGATGTTGTATTATCATCGCCTACAGTGCCTTCCAGCCTATATGCATGTCACATTCGAAGACATGGTCGACACCGAGTTCCGGAGATCACACTCGACATTCAGAAGAGCCCTAAAAAAGCTTCAATCACATCGTAACTTCTATTGTCATGAGTTCGACGACCATGTCTTTCGACCTTGGTAACAGGGTCTGAGGACAGAACCTGCATCAGATAGGGAGGGATGTTAATCCCATTTTTTATTAACAAATATGCTCCTCCATTTGAGAACATTAATAAGTGTCATACAAAGGCACTAAAAATTTTTGTACATTATGAGATATTGGCCACCCAAGGCCTTAGTTAAGTAATTTTTGGGCACCCGTGTGAATAAGGGCCAATTTTATATAAGGCATTTTCTCATAATGAATGGACACAATCCCCCTTTGTGCTATTGAGAGAGCTCTTGCTTTTGTCTTAAGAAAGAGATTGAGAGAGACCATTCTAGCACTTGTGCCTCTTCTATACTTGTATGTTGCATGCATGTGTTGAGGAGTGAGAGAGAGTGATTGCCTTATGTGGTGGTGCAAGCGACTCTACGCGGTGACAACGTGGAGGTGGAGCTTGGAAGATTGGAGCTTCTCAAGTGAGCTTCTCAAGTGGAGCTTGGAGGATTGGAGCTTCTCAAGTGAGCTTGGAGACCTCAAGGGATATAAGTTTGAATCGTTGGTAAGTGCCCTATGAGAGTTGTGTTCTATTTCTCTTCCCTAAGGTGAATGCATTGAGTTCCCTCTTGGAGGTGTGGTAAGCCCATAACACTTGCCTCTCCAACACCTCATTGTCACACAAGCAACTCCCTCCCAAGAGGCAACAATGATTCAAGACAAGCTGTCGACCTTTCCCACACCGAATTGGAGAGCATGGCCAATTGGGCAAGTAGTTAGTACAAAACCCGCACAATGAGCTGCTAACCACCTAGTCCTAGGGTATAAAACATGTTTATAGGGTGCCAAAAAAAATCTCTCTAAGTCAAAGCGAACGGCCATTCTCTCATGAATCTATGGCGGCCGTTCACCTAAGATCACTGGTCAATCCTTGATGAAGCCATGGTCATTCCTTGATGAAGCCACGGTCGTTCCTCCAATAAGGAACACCCGTTCCTCCGTGAAGCCACATATGTACCTTCCTTCAAAATCTATATGAGGGCCCACCCCCATTCATTTCCCTCACTTTTCTTCTTGCCTCATAGCCAAACTATTGTAGTTTTTTCACTCCAATTTTCATTGCTTCCTGCCTACTTGCCCAACCCCCACTATCATAGGCCAAACTCGCTTCAAGATGAAGGGGAACATTGGGATCTACAACCCAACCTAGATGAAGACTCGGTCGTTGAAATACATGTGAACAAGTTGGGGCAGTACTTTGAAGGTGACGAATCTAATGTCACCCTCCCCATTACTACCAAGGGATTAACTCTAAAGAGAATCCTTGATGGTGGTGCTGGAGTGAGCATTGTGACTAAAAACTGTTGGGAATCTATGGGGAGACCTCACCTCAAAGTCATAAACATAGTGGTTAAGATGGCAAACGGAACTATTGCTAAACCTATTGGAATGTTAAGGGACCTTAAGATCAAGGTCCTGGGATACAAGGTAAAACATACCTTCATTGTAATGGATTTCTCCAAGCATCCTATGTCATATCAAATGATCTTAGGACGTCCTTTCATGAGGGAAGCACAAATGGTGCATGATTGGTCGAAAAACCATGTCTACCTACAATTCCAGGACTCTGTCATTCGAGTTGATCTTGAGAATGGTCGTGCACATCCTTTAGGAAGCAAGGTTATCATTGATAATCAATCGGATACCACTATTCACTCCGCCCCATTAAGGTATTGCTATACATGCAAAAAAGAGACTGATGATGGGAAAGATTCTCCTTATATGGATGTCCTACTGGGTATGACTAAGTCGGATAACGTGGATTGGGTACACCTAGCGGCAACCATAGACACATGGGGAAATAGAGGCACAAGTTGGGTAACACCTGAGGGGCAAGATATGCCACCATTAGTGCCAATAAACATGATAGGTGTTATGCACTTGACTCCTAATGGCGAGAAAGTGGCAAACTCCACTGACACTGAAAGTAGCGAAGACTCTAACCAATGCAACTCTGAGTATGAATCTCAAGAAGAAACTAACTCTGAGCCTAATGGGGGGGATGAATCAAATATTCACCCAAATGTGGAAGCAAGGTGCTCAAGGCCTAGGACAGTGACCTCTTTTGCAGTTCATCCGAAAGTGAGAGGGACACAAGTGAAGATCGACCAAGTGAGTCCGAATCTGATAGAAACAAAAATCAAAAACTTGGTAAGAAGAAAACGAGACATAAGCGCCAACGCTATCGAAATGTACGCACTACTATAAACAAGGAAAGATCCACTGCAGAATGGCTTAGTAATGTAGGAGCCATTAATGCTCATCGTCGGAAGTTAGCGAATAATTGGGGACAATACCTCCAAAGTGTCATGTGGTGTATTCCACAACCTCATGACGTCACCCAATTAGAAATCGAAGAGAAGCCTAAACTAAGTCGTACTGCAAGAAGGCGGCAAAACCAAGAGTTGGCTCAGCAATAAAAGGAAGCGGAATTGAAAGAAAAAAGCCTGGCACAACAAGAACCAGTAGACTTACACCCCGCACCCGAGCAATTCAAATCATTCACCACAGGGGAACATAAAGTGGTCTACACAAAAGCCCAACGAACGCATATCAATGGGAGTAACAGTGTCTACGATGGCCCTGCGGTAGTTAAGGAGATAGACTTAGCAGATCCGGGTGAGGAGTCTAAACTAGTTTTTATTGCTCAAGACCTCACCAAGGTGGAAGAAGCTGCACTTACGAAGCTTCTTAAGGAATTCAAGGACATATTTGCCTGGACATATCATGATATGAAGGGTGTTCCACCCTCTGTGGTGTAACACACGATTCCAATGATTAGCACTGCTAAACCAGTCCAACAACATCCCTACCCAATGAATCCTAAGTACGCAAAGATTGTACAAGAGGAAATTGAAAAGCTTGTAAAATGTGGATTCATATACCCTATTGAGCACTCAGAATGGGTTTCTCCGATAGTCATCGTACCAAAGAAGAATGGGAAACTCAGAGTGTGCGTTGATCTCAAAAAGGTTAATGCAGCCACCAGAAGGGATCATTACCCCTTGCCATATTCTGAACATGTGCTTGAAAGAGTGGCAGGCAAGGAGGCATATAGCTTTTTAGATGGGTACTCGGGTTACAGTCAGATCACAATTGCAGTCGAGGACCAAGCTAAAACAACATTTATCACGGAGTTTGGAGTGTTTGCCTTTCGCGTCATGGCTTTTGGCTTGACCAATGCACTTGCAACATTCCAACGATTGATAAACATGGCCTTTAAGGAATATCTAAGGGACTTCTGTGAAGCTTTCTTAGATGATCTTTGTGTTCATTCCTCTTGGGACGAGCACTTGATGTGTTTACAAAAAATATTTGAAAGGTGTAGATTATATCGCATCTCATTGAATCCTTTCAAATGCCAATTTTGGGTTAAACATGGAGTTATCTTAGGGCATATAGTGTCCAAAAATGGGATTTCCACTGATGAGAGTAAAATCAAGGTCATTCTGGAATTACCCCCATCCACCAACTATAAGGGAGTCCAACGCTTTATGGGCCACGTTGGTTATTATCGAAGATTTATTCTATTCTTCGTCGAGATAGCTCGACCATTGTATAAGCTTCTCATTGAGTTTATTTGGACCGAAGAATGTGACCGTGCCTATGAGCTATTAAAGAAGGCCTTGGCGAGTGCTCTAATCTTGAGAATGCCTAACTGGGATTTACTCTTCCATGTGCATATTGATGCATCAAACTTTGCTATTGGGTGTGTGTTAACTCAACCTAGAGAACACAAGCTAGACTACCCCATTAGCTTTGCCAGTCGCCAGTTGAACGATGCTGACATGAACTACACCACTACGGAGAGAGAAGGGTTGGCAATGATATATGCAGTAAGGAAATTTCATTATTACCTCCTTGCCACCAAGTTTGTTTTCTATGTGGATCATCAAGCATTGTTGTATCTGGTAAACAAACCATGCTGCACAGGAAGAATCACACGATGGCTATTGATTCTTCTTGAGTTTGATTTCACTGTTGTTGTGAGACCTGGCAAAAAACATGCTATGGCTGATCATTTGTCTCGCATACCTAATGGTGAGGCTCCTACGGGAGTTGATGATGACTTACCTGACACTTCCCTGTTCATGGTGGAGACAATGCCTGAATGGAGTGAGAAGATTGTTAACTTTTTGGTTAATGGCTTTCCACCCAAGGAGCTTCGTAAAGATCTAGCTCGTAAGCTGATCAAAGAATGCGAACCCTATTGCCTGATAGCCAGGACTTTATAAAAGAGGAAAGGATGACGTTCTTAGGCGTTGTGCCCGAGAGGATGAGTATCTATACATTTTGCAAGAGGCACATATGGGTGTAGCTGGTGGTCACTTCTCAGGAGACTTAACTGCGCGAAAGATCTTACAATCGGGGTATTGGTGGCCCACTATGTTCCAAGATGCATCACTCTTTGTGAAGGGTTGCGATGAATGCCAACGATACAAGAAACCCCAGAGGAAAGATCAGATGCCCCTACATCCAATCAAAGTAAACCAACCATTTGAAAAGTAGGGTTTAGACTTTGTAGGTCCAATTAGCCCAGCGGCCCGAAACACACAATCTCGCTATATTATTGTGGCCACTGACTATATGACCAAATGGACTGAAGCGAAAGTGACACGTAAGGCAGATGCGAGGACAACAGCCAAGTTCCTCTTTGAAAATATAATCACACGCTTCGGTTGTCCTTTTGAACTTGTGAGCGACAATGGGACACATTTTATAAATGATGTGATTAAGGAGCTCACAACAAATTTCATGATATCCCATCATAAATCTACTCCTTACTATCCGCAAGCGAATGGCCAAGCCGAGAGTACCAACAAGACATTAATCTCTCTGTTTTGACAAAGACAGTTGAAGCTCATCGCACGGATTGGGATCTAAAGCTTACGATAGCTTTATGGGCCTATCGTACTGCGTACAAAGTGGCTATTAAAATTGCACACCATTCAAAATGGTATATGGCCAAGAAGCAATCATGCCGTGGGAATTTGTCATTCCTAGTCTTCGTGTTGCTACTCAAGAGGGTTGGGATGGTAATCCCTTAGTCGAGCGTCTATATATCCTTGAGCAGCTAAATGAAGAAAGACAATTAGCTGTATACAATGCCCTTGTGGAGAAGAATAGAAGGAAAAAATGGTTTGATCGCCACCTGAAGGACAAGGACATCAAGGTTGGGGATAAAGTCCTGATGTATGGAGTGCGTAACGAAAAGAAGAAGCTCAAATATGCTGGTAAGGGACCGTATAGAGTATGTGAAATTACCCCGCAAGGTACCATCCGAGTGGAGACTCTCGACGGAGTTGAAACCATTGGATTCCTTAATGGGAGTAAATTCAAAAGGTACTATGACCCCCTGAGCCAAGAGGAGTTACATGCAATCCATCAAAAGAAGGCAGCTAAAGAACAAGCTGAGCTTAAAAAGATACAAGCAAGAATTGAAGCCAAAGAACGTCAACAGCGTGCTAGGCACCAAACGAGAAGCCAACTTGGGGATTACACAAGCATTTTTCAAGGAGGCAGAGGAGGATTCACTGGAATCTGACCGACCTCTAAGATACCCAATTGAGTTACAGAGTCCTTACGGGGAGGTGTTGTATAATGCATTATTGGATATAGGAGCTCAACACAATTTGCTATCATATGGCGTGTGGTGTCAACTTGGAAAAACACCTTTATCCAAGAGCGCTATCCAAGTTCAAGGAATCAACAAGAAAAAAACCCCTGTCTCAGGAGTTCTGCACACTCCGGTTGCCTATGACAAGGGGACCATAATTTAAAGCTTTTTGGTTATGCCTGTGGGTACCATGGAAGGGACTGTAAACTTAGGGTGCAAATGGATGATGGCCACCAAGTGCAATATCAATTGGGCAACCAGACGAGTCACAACGCAAGAACCAACACTAGGTCTGGCCGCTCAAAATCCCGCACCTAAGTCATCTACTCAAATGCTAGATAATGAAAAATCACAAAGTCCAGTAGCAAAACCATCTTTGATTATTTGCCACCCCTCTAATGCTTCACTGCCAAGAATGGAAACATGCAAGGTGGTCTCTAAAACTCCGCTTACTATGCCAACAAAGAGTACATACAGATGGGTCCCGAAAGCTTCGTTAACAGCTACTTCCCCAGCTCAATCTCGTTCAGACAAGAAGCCTCGTAGGAAGAAAGCAACTACCCACCCGAGAAAGGGCAATGTAACATCACGATGGATCCCTAAAAAATTATTAGTAGCCCAAGGGTACTACGAGGGGAATGACCAGATTTGGGTCCCTAAACATAAGCTGAATCCCTCTACATCACCTGTAAAACCTTGCAAACCAATTGTTGCCACCCCAACAACAATTCAAGACCGTGGTAAGGGAAAGGTAACAGAGTGCTCCGCACCACTTCTTCCAGAGTTAGTTTGGATTTCCAAACGATATCGATCATTACCACCTAGCTCAGGAAGGGGGGAGCCACATGAAGCTTCTAGCTCCTCATGCCAGGCACACACTCATATAGAAGTTTCTACATGCTCTACACCTACTCTTGTCAACACCCAACAAAAAACCGATGAGTCTACGTCTCCCCTTGTAATAGTATCGTCGGAAACCATTTCCTCCATTCGTCAATGGGAGCGTACACTACCATCTCTGCAATTGGATGTGGCCATAAGGGTCATAAAAAGCTATCTGCCCACATCACAACCTATGACCCGCTAGACGAATTGGTTCCAAGAGGCTGCAACATCATTGCAAATAATATGATCTACCCAAGGAAAGGGGGAGCATGTACTCACGCTCGACATTCTATTGCTTCCTCCCTAACCTTCTCCCCTGACCATGTAATTGCCAAATTCAAGGGATGTATATATATAGCTTCATACATAGAAAAAAAAAAGAGAAAAACAAAAAATAGTAAAAAGAGCAAGAGTACAAAAACAGGAGAAATATCCGTATACAATCAGGAACTATATTGACCTATCATAAACCTACTGATGCTATATCTGTGTTTGCAGATATGGCAAATGCAAGAGCATCGCACACTTCATCCATCTTTGGTGAGAGGTATCATCTGTACCTTTCTCAGATATTTCACATGTGCTATCCTGTAATTGAAACTGAATGGGATCATATAGATGTACTAGCCAGAGAGGAAAATGTTGAGGAATTAGAATGGCTAATTCGCCTATTAACCATGACTAACTCCTACTCCGAAGAGGAAATATCCCCGATAGCCCAATGCTTTCCTTTTCCACAAGATGACTATCCTCGCATGGTTACATTCTTGATGAGTTTATGCAGATGGGAAAATGAAAAGGAAATATCTAACAATGATGAATGGACGGATGAAACTCATGGCACTACTGAGGTTGACTTTATTTATTTGAATGATGCGGATAGAGGCTTAGCCTTAGGGCTAGAGCCAGGACTCTACAACATCCTCTTACCGTATCCTCAGTAGTAGTGTGGTGACTGGTAGGTAGGTTAGTCTTTTCAAGTTTTTTCTAGTTTGGATTCCTTAAACGAGTCTTTAATTTTTCACACTGATGTGCCTCTCGAGGTATAGTGCTTGTTAGTTGATTGTACAGGTTGAAAAGAATGAGGTGGGTTCGCTTTCAACAAGTCTTGAGATAGCCGCAACGCTCCTACATAAATATCTCGTCAAATTGCAAGCATTTATCTCATCGAATCAAGGAGATCTCCAAAATACAAGTGTAATTCTTCCATACCCACTCTCTTTCATTTTTACTGTTTAATTAATTGCATGAACTATAATGCATGACCACATGGAAATTGTCAATGTACTACTTAGTTTTTGAAGTTGCCTGACGTGCTAGTGTGAATCATTAATGAGTTTAACCTTATTGGATATATTCTTGAGAATGCATGCAGTCCTTAGTTAACCTTGGAATACGATTGCCTTAAGTCTAGGGTTAAAACCATCGTAATGTTTAAACAACCTGGCCATGTATGTGTTGACCTCTAGGACATAGCTTTTACCCCTTTGTCGAAAGGATGCAAGACAAATTATAGTTCAGGAGCGAAGATCAAAAGAAATAAACTTAAAAAAAAAAGCGCCTACAAATAAATGGCAATACAAGTCTATGATGTGCTTTAATGTTGGCCTATCGCCTTATTGATACTTGGTAGGCGAAGAGTATTCTACTCCAGACCGATGCCTTGGTTGGTAGGGGGTAGCCTTGCCTAAGGTGAACTAATAGATTCCTGGATAATACCTTGTGTTAAACATGGTACCAGGATCGATGTTAGTTTTGCCTTAGGAAGGTCGCCATTGTGTGTAAAAATTATCACGTGCATAAAAAAATTAAAGGCAAAAGGCTCCTGTAACTCTAATGTTTCTTGTGTCCCTAGGCTCGTGGTATTAACTTGTTCTTAGAGTAGACACAGTGTGGTCATCTGTTTATTTATTAAGCTTGGTTATTTTTCTTGACTTAGGCCAGTTATAAACCTTGATTAACCTTTGACACCTTGCTAACTCTTGATTTACTTTCAATAATTTTAAACTCCTGTTAATTTGCTACACTAGCTCATTCATGTGACCCCTAAAACTAAGTCTCATAGCAACATCCATTGTGGTCTAACATGCTTGAATTTATACACTTTATATCTTTTGAATTCCAGCATACTTTCACTCTACTTCCCTGTTTTGCAGATGGTCTCTCCTCGATGCCTCACTTGGCACCACCCCCTCTTCCTCTAAAACCCCTCCACCTCAACAACCTCACCCAGCCGACCTCCCTTCACCCACCCCCCTTAGAGGAGGGCGAAATCCTACGCCAGCCCCCATAGGAGCATGAGGAGGTGGACCCCCTTTTTAATCCCCTCACCTGGCATGACCCCTTGGACCGCACATAATTCAAGTAAGCCATACGAATCCTTCTCGATCGGCAACTCCAAGAGGTGCCACTCACCAATATCATGGACCGCATGGACATCCATGTCCTCTGGCTCTACCTCAATGCCACACATTCCACATGGAAGAGCTAGCATCCGCACATACAATGAAATGGCTGCATTAGGCCCCACTCAATTACTCGGCCCCTCACATTCGATCTTATGGGCAAGCAGCCGGTTTGGCAGGGGACCATTCCTCCTCAAGCTATATATTTGGATGGAGTACTGCAAAGCTCCCCAACAACTCCGCATTCACCCAGCTTACCTCCCCATCTGCCATCACTGGGCCTGGGAATTATTCTGCACTGAGCAATAAAAGAACCCTAAGCTACAATTTAACTTCCCATGGTTCCTCCCTCCTACGTTCTAGAGACCATGCATGGAGGAAAGTATGCTCGCTCAAATGCATAATTTCACCACATATGATCAGGTGCTAGATCCTGCCATTGTTGCCACCATACTCTTCTTCAACCTCATCATCACACTATTGGTAGAGTTCCCAATGGCTCCACCATCATGAAGGTGCTCAAAGCCTCGCCTTTGACCAACAAAGGCCCCACCCTGAAGTAGCTTTTCGGCTACTCTCATCATCACACTATTGGCAGAGTTCCCCCAATGGCACCACTATCATGTAGGTGCTCAAGGCCTCGCCTTTGACTTCAACAAAGGCCCCACCTTGAAGCAGCTTTTCGCCTACTACGAGTGCATCCAATGGATACCCACTTGGCATCTCCAAACCTTCAAAGACATGATAGAGACGGCTTTCTAGATGAACTACAAGGCCTTTCATCGATCCCCCCAGTACCCCAAGTCGTGGTACAATTTTGTCCGCACATACTCCCTCTACTACCGCTAATTCTTCTTGCCAGCTAGTGGTGTGAATATGTCTATGTGATGATCATTTACATTTCTTGATTCATTCATTAATTAATCTCACACCATGTATTTTAACATGGTATCAGAGCTCCTTTCCATGGGAGTGTAATACTTCATATGTTGGTAGGGTACATCTTTATGATTGTGGGTGTGTGTGTGATTTACTCACGAGCATTCTATAGTATCACAAGTGGTATTCTTTGTGAGAAACTTATTGTTGCATTTGGGGTTGATTCATCACTTCATTGGGTGTCACATTAGAGTGAAGAAGAAGGTGTCAAATATGTCCACACATGTGTGTGCAAGTCTCTATAGGAGCACAACATTCTATGTAAATCTTGCTTTGTGATCATTTTCTTAACTATCACTCTCATTCTCTTAGTGAGTGGCACATTGAGAGATTAAGGGAGGGATCATCTCTTAGTGGGACATACCATTGTGGGCGTGAATAAGCATTAGAAGAAGGGAATCTCTATGTGAGAGAAACCTTGTGTGAAGAGCATAGTATTGGTGGTGATTGCATTGTGAAGAGAGTTGATTGCATCAATATTGAAGCATTGAAGCTAAGCTTAGAGACCTCCTTCAAAGTCATCATCAACAATATGAAGATTTTGATCAACACCAAACTCAATGGGGTACAACATTGATGCTAGAACAACATTATAATAATGAAGGTACTCCTTGTTGTTTTTTATGAGTGACAAAAACAATGCAAAAAAAGGTATTAATTGGAGGCTTCAATCACACTTGAGTGATTGTAAATTTCCATCATTGCATTGGGGCTTTAGGAGCCCACCTCAGGGCGCCAAGCTCTAAGCCTTAAGCCTGCAACGAATGCACAACAATAGTTGCCTACAGCCAGTCTAACAAGCGAGGGTCTCAGAGTCTCATTGAAGCTGAGAAGAGCAATCGGTTGGAGGTCGTCATTTGCCAAAACTAAGCCAAGCATCAGCATCAACAACATCTTTATGGGGATTTTTTAGCCCTTCTAAAGGCGGTGAAGCCCAGCCCAAAACCTGTCTATTTGCTGCAGTAAATCACACACTTCAATAGTAGCAGCATAATCATGGAAGAGTAACCAAGAACCAATGCTAATCACAAGATTAATTGGGTCCTAATCAAATTTTAGTTACACACATTGTTAGCCACCCTGGAGTAGCTCAGGGCACCTTGCCTCCAACAAACATCTCGCGATTTGGTCCACAAATCAAGGGGGAATCAAGCCTCCACCGCCTGCACATTTTTCCCCTTCATTATAGGAGGGAAGAATCCATTTCAAAAATTATCTTTGTGATATGTTCTAAGGTTCACTAACTCTAAGCTTTTAAGGTCTTTAATACATACCTTGTGAGATAAAGGAGCTCATCACACCCTTGGTATTTTCTTTCATCACCTTAGCGGGAGAGTGAATTCTTTGTGTGACAAGTATCATGTACATGCTCTAGAAATATAAAGAGCACATCTCATTTTGCATTTCTTAGTGAAAGGGTTCAAGGGTTCAAGGGTGTGATGTGTTAGCCAAATGACAAGGTATTTACACACTAAAATGAAAGCTTGAATTACACTAGCCAAAGAATCAAAAGCCAATTTCAGGATCAAGACAAAGTCTCATTATCTGGAGTGGTCAAAGGTTGTGTACACGTCTTCACTTATTTGGTGAAGGGACACACTATGCACTATGACCATCTGGATGCAGTATGACCATCTGGATGCAGTATGACCTTCCGGATGCACTATGCACTATGAATATCCGAAGTAGGAATCAATCCAAATCTGCCAACATTCCAGATGTCTGGATTTGGAATCAGTCTAGATTTGCCAACTTTTCGAATGGCTAGTAGATTTGGAATCTATCTAGATGCATCAACTTTCCAAATGTTAGCGTTCGAAATCTATCTAGATCTGCCAGCTTTCCAAATGTTTGGATTTGGAATCAATCTGGGAACACAAACTTTTCAAATGTCTGGAATGAGAGTCAGTCTCCGAATCCGTAAACATTTCAGATGTCCAGATTATTCGGAATCTATCTGGATCTGCCAATTTTCAAATTCGGAATTAGTCTGGATCCGCGAGGTCTATGGATGTCGATTCAAAATCAGTCTGGATCCATGAACTTTTCGAATGTCCAGATTTGGAATCTATCCGAATCTGCCAACTTTCTGGATTTGGATTGAATCTGGATTTGATACTTTCTAGATTCATTATCATCTAGATATCCAGATTCGGATTAAGTCCGAATCTGGATTTGATACTTTCTAGATTCATTATCATCTAGATATCCAGATTCGGATTAAGTCCGAAATCAACAATTAAAGATATTTAATCTTAGAAAGAAAAAAATAAAATCAAAATTTAATAAGCATGATCGAGGTGGCAGTGGTAGTCAGAGTGCTATCAGACGGCGTGTCTAATGGCTCTCTGCTTTGGATCAAGGATTCCTTTTGTCATCTCACTTCGAAAAACTCCTCACTATAGTGCTTCTTCGTTCAGGCGAGGGCGCAACTTTTGGGGACACAAGATTGATGGAAAAATAAAGGTAGGTGTGATGGGGGGGTGTCTTTCTCTTCTCTCTCTCTTCCTCATTCTTGGCCAGGTTCCCTTCCTTATCTTGTTTTTGGCTTTGGTGCTACCTACGATTTTTTCTCTTTTCTTTGCAAAAATGGAGGAAGAGGGTGGTGAAGGTGAGAGTGACGAAGATGATGACAATGTTCTCTTTGATAGGCTATTTTCTTGGTAGAGAGAGGGTGTTTCTTATAGGTTTTGTGGCTATGGCATATGCTTTACCTTGCCTCAATCCAATTCTCTTAATCCAATTCTCTTGCAAAACGGTATCGTGGCACTTAAACATGTAAAACCCTAATTTGAAAGACTAAATAGCACTTAAACATCTTGAAAATTATTAGGATGTTAAAACACGTTAGTGGTCGCGTAATTGATCCACTCCAGGACTCTTAATTATCTCTTTAACCCACTTTCTTAAAATAATTATTAAAATACTACCAATTTTGGAAATTAATTGTTAAATAGTAAATCTCCAACCAAAACATTTCAAAAACTTAGAATATAATTTTCTCATCAGACTATTTCTCTATTTTAAATAACATTTCACTTATCATTAATCTATCAACCACTTCCTTTGTTAATTGACATTTTGGCTTGATTTGATTAAGTGCTTAATTAACCCATTAAAAATCATTAGATTTTCATGAAACTCACACATTCCATCAATCTTAGTGTATACTAATACTAACTTTGATTAAAAGGATTGAAAAGTACATGTTGAAGCTCTTAATATTCAATAATTACTACCATTTTTAAGCATAAACAAGAGAAATACCTTGATAATTCACTTAATTTGGATGCACGGTTGATAGTAAATGTGTTGCTGCCAAGCATTCTAGAATTCCAATTTCATCATTTTCTACTCCAATTTTAGCAATCATCAATGTATCACTCTCTAATCAGTAATTACCCTCTTAATTATCCTAATTACAAAATTAGTACTGCTAATAACTTTTTATACATGCCTCAAAACTTAGAATGGATGCTTCCATTGTGTTCGGCATGGCTTAAAACCCTAAGATTGACTATCTACTTGCCCTATTTTGACATTTCTAACTCATTCTATCTCCTTTTCAAAATGGGGTTACCCTCAAACTCGTAAATCTTCTTAGCAACCTTCTCCTTTCACTTGAAACTGAAAGACACTTCCCCCTAAAAATGCACCCTTTCACTTCTCCCATGTCCGATCGGCCCAAATTTAGTCCTTAATGCTTTAAATTGCTCATAAATGATATATTAATGCACTCCTACGAAACTCCTATGAATTTTGGACCCCGTCAAGGCTCAACAACACATTTATCACTTTCTCGTCATGTTATTATTTTTGGTGAAAAATGTAAAAGTACATGAAAGATGGCTGAAAATTAGGCCGTATGTCCTAAAAAGAGGAAGAACATAACCTAAATGATTAAAAAAGGATTTTTCTTAAAATTTTCTTTTTTTATAAAAATAGCTAATTTTGCTAATTACTACTCCCAAAAATAGCTAAAATTTACCCAATTTTGCTAAAAAATAAGGCAAATTAAGTCCCAAAATTAGGAGTTAGCATTGATCTTCAAATGCTAATAGATAGAACTTTGTCAAGGCAAAAGACCAACCCATCTCCTGATGCCACTTCACGAATAGTTGGTGATGCAGTGATGGGAATTCCAATGTTTACAGACATGATAAAATTCAAGGGGGAGGAGAAGACTATTCGAGCAAAGAGACCAATTCACCAAGGAGAAGAAGAAAATGCTGCTAATTGTAGTCATAGACTAGGACTATGCAAAGGTAAAGGATGCAATGATAGACTTGGAGCATGATACAGACAAACAACTAGTAGAAATGGAAAAAGAAATTCATGACACAAAGTGGGCTATTAGGAGAGTTACAAAGACAAGCAGGGTAAAGTGCCATCATTGGGCAATGGGTCATAAATGTGATGTGCAGTTACGAGGTGGGGATATTGCTCCTTGTTTTCCAAGCAACTGTCAGTTGTCACAATGGACAAAAGATAAGATGTGCTATTTCTACAATACTGATGTGAGACATACATGGAAGATTCAAACACTAGTTTTACATCCACTCCCTAGTGTTCCTGATGTATGGCCCATTGCAAAGGGCACCTCCTTAAAAATTGGGGAAGCACAAAAGCTTATTCATGTAGGTTTTGATATTGGTATTTCACTTGAGGATCTCTTAACATCCATAACTTCACACAGTGACAGTGACCTTCTTGGGGAAAAAAGCCATAAGTATCCCTATAGAAGAGGTATATCTAAAGCCACATTTGAACAGATTCAACAAGCATTGGACATGAAAGCAGAGATTGTTGGCGGAGTCATATACAAGGCTGGTGTCAAAGAAATGTTATATGTGAAAACAAAGGATGCTGATAACACAGAAGCAAACCTCCTATTCATGCGGTGCATTTGTGGAAAGGGTAAACAACAACAAGACATATCTTTCTTGCAAGCATATATATTTTGTGTTTTTGATGGTGCTTGGGCAAGATGTGAATAACAGTATGCACATCCATCAAGAAAAAATAGCTCAACATGTTTTGAAGGACATGCTCACAAAAGCTGTAAGGAGCTACCCTTCCACTTCACATTAGGCCAGAATTTCTTTGCCTCCTTTTATGTTGTACTCCTTTTTGGTAGACCATGAATACCTAGTATAGCACTATTTTGTGATGGTAAAAATACCAGCATAGGCATCTCCATGTGGTAGAAATTTTAACTTTTTGAAGTTATCATGAAATGCCATGTGTCTCAGATTCTCCTAAAAATTAGCACTATAATGTTACTTGTTCTTGCCTTAGTATTACCACTGGTATATTTTTTTATGTTGTATTATTTGTAAATTGCTTGTCAATTCATGATCAACTTGTTATTTGATGTTAGTAAATGTAGGTAGTTTAGTATTCCTTTATGATTAATTACTACATTTGTATATATCCATACATCTTTTGGCTCACTCTTGCTCGCTCACGCACTGGTAAGTTGTCAATAACCCAATCTTCTCACTAACTCATGCTCGCTCCACAGACACACCTGAATGGTGATTTGCATGAGGAGGTTTAGGCATCTCAACATTGTGGTTTTATTGAGAAGGTACATAAGTCTCCTAAAGTATGCAAGTTAAGAAAGCTATGGTCTTAAGAAGGCTCCTAGAGCACGTTATAAGAAGATAAACACATCCTTGGTTGGCAAATGGTTTTTGAGAGTACCCTTTATGTAAATAAAAGTAAAGATTATTTGTTGGTCATCGTTTCATACATTGATGACATGCTATTCATAGGCCCTAATGAGGAGAAGATTTCATCATTTAAGGATGAATTACATGTGTCATTTAAGATGACAGATTTGGGCTAATTGCATTATTATTTGGGAATACACCTTATGCAGTGTGATGATAGTATTGATGTTGTTGCCAAAGTACATACAAAGAGACTGCTTACATGGTTTGGTCTTGAAGACTATAAGCCTTGCTACACTAGTAGAGACAAGTGCTAGACTGCTTACATGGTTTGGTCTTGAAGACTATAAGCCTTGCTACACTAGTAGAGACAAGTGCTAGGCTTAGTCTCCAAGATGTAGGTGAACCATTTAATGTATCTTTTTACTAGCAAGCTGTTAGGTGCCTCATCTATCTATGCACTACGATGCGAGACGTTCAGTTTGGGGTCTCCAAGTTGAACAAGTTTATGCATTATCCTGGAAATAAGCATTAGTAGGTTGCCAAGTGAGTATTCCGATACTTATAGAGGGCACGAAGTCTCTTGCCCTTTTCTATGCTAAGGGGGGTAATATGAGGGTGATATTTAGCTGCATGATTTCCTTGTACTTATCCAATGTACCATTGGGCTTGTACTTAGTGTTCCAAATCCACTTGGTGCCAATTACCTTATGTTTTGCAGGACATTTGATAAGGTGGTTTCTCTTATTTATGTCATACTCTAACTACATGGCCCCTCTCCTCCAATTCGGATCTGCTAATGCTTCCTCCAAATCAGGGGGCTCCTATACTTCCATTTTCTCAGCCATCAAGACCATATTGACCATGTGAGCAGCGCAGGCCCCCTTCTCCTCTTCTATGCTCTTTGATCTATGAACATCTACTGGCTCTTCTATGATTGCTTCCGATCCAAGAGTTGCTTCACCTATGGCCCCTTTTCTGGTGGTGTAGGCTTCTCTTCTTCATAATCTAATAAATCCACCTCTTGTGGAGCTGTTGGTACTATCACTAGTGGTTGTGCCCATTTGGATACTTCTTCGTTTTGAAGGATAGTATAGACAAAGCCTTCTCCTCCACCTGATGAGGTTGTTCTTTTTGTACTACCAAATGACACTAAAAAACTACAAGATTAGTAAAAATGTTTAATTTTTAAAATGATAGTAGAGAGTTATGCAACAAACATTCATATTAGTGATGGACTAGTAAATGCTACAGAAGGGATGTTTAAAGCATACATTGAAAATCCCGTTGTTTGCCAATCAAAAAATATGAAAAAAAGCTTGTTATACTAATAGACATGTATATAATAAAAAAACATTGAAAAAGCTCATTATACTAATAGGCATGTATATAATAAAAGCTCGTTATACTAATAGGCATGTATATAATAAAAAGCTCGTTATAATAATAGGCATGCATATAATAAAAAACTTGTTATACTAATACGCATGTACATGATAAAACATTGAAAATTCGACTCAAAACTATCACAAAAGAAATAGGAACATCAACTCAACATCATACTCATTTACACAAACACAATTCTAATAAAATGAACTTCAGCACATAATATATATAGAGCACGAAGCCTTACTATGGAGACTTTAGCTTTTAAGCTGAGAAATGTAAAAGGACATGAACTAATGCTAGAGTTAAAGATATACAAAATTTGTATCTGCTTGAACTTTACTCTTGAGTGTGCGAACCCATTGACAAACTCACAACAATTGGAAGATTCGCAAACACTCTTTTAAATGCCCCATGAAGAAAACATTCCACTTACTCAGGCATCCACACATTGCGTGTGTTGCATGAGAAATCACGAAAGTGTACTTTAGGCACACAACTCATCCTGCAAAGCAAAATGAAACATTAAAACATCATAGTTGAAGAACAATGAAATAAACACATTTATAGTAGCACAACACACACACAAAGACCAAACCCTTCCTACATTACACCCACCAAAGCTAGATAGTGGATAAGCAACAAATGCTAAAGAGAAGAAAAATGCTTGGATTTCAAAAAGGAAGGGATTTTTTTTGAAAACAATAAATATTTATATTTATATTTACAAGATAAAAGCTTCCATGTACAAAAGGTCCATTTTTACACCTACCATATCCAGCCTACTCCAGCCTATTCCCAATCCTTGTTAAGCAGATTACAAATTTGATCCCATCTCTCTTCCTCCCACACAAAAGAAGGAGAGTCAGAGGTACATACATCCCTTTGGGGTCTATTCTTCAAAATAATCTCCCTTAGTCCAAAATTTTCAACAGTCATAACATTATAAAGCTCAAAAACTAAGGTAAATAATTAAAGAATTTCTCGTGTGCATGTGTGCTTTCATACCACTGTCAAACAGCCAGCAGGTTTTGAACCCAGTACCTCATGCTCTGACTTGAACACCTTACCCCCCTTTTTCAAGGGGAAGGTATCCACTTTACAGTTTAGGAAAGTGATATTCCATGGTAAATATAATATATAGGGGAAGGTATCCACTTTACAGTTTAGGAAAGTGATATTCCATGGTAAATATAATATATAGGGGCAATGTGAAAATTACGAAATCAACAATTTCGAAATACAAAATGTCATTGATTTGAGACGACACAAACCTTCCTCGAAGGCTGGGCTCATCAACATCTGCATGCACGGCTTGCCACATTCACATAACACACACACACACACACACACACACACACTCTCTCTCTCTCTCTTTCTCTCTACACGGCACCTACCGGCCTCCCCAGTTTTGCTTGACTGTCTAATTGTAGCTTCAAACATCAAGATGGAGCTAAATCATTACGCTTAACCACAGATTGAATCTGGTATCATCTTCTGCTAAACATCCAAGTAAGCACCCCCTTGCATTATTAATCATTTTCCTGTTGCTGAGCACCCCCTTGCATTATTAATCATTTTCCTGTTGCTGCCCTTTTCAATATTAATCATTTTTCTGTTGCGTGCATAGCTTTTTACTTAATTGAGATTAGAAGGTATAAAACAACAAAATAATGACACATTAAATGTAGGCAATAAGGATTCTCTCTGTGGTTTTGTCAAAAGAATAAGTTTCAGACTTGTTCCTGTTTTTTTTAAAAAAGGGGAAAGAAACAGGTTCCTCTTTGTAGGCCACACAAACATGCAGGGAGGCTTTAAATTTGAAGTCTATTTCAGCACCTTGCATGCAAAGATGTGTAGTTTATGAATGATCACATCACATTTTCTTAGGTGTTTTTCGGTACATTTTTTGAACTTTGAAGTCCTCTAGAGCTGAGCATCACTTAACTCATCTCCGGTAATCAGTTTTGGCTATATGGGCTTAATCTAGCCTAATGTCCTTTTTAATAAATATTTTAATTATGTATTATACAATATTTAGGTACCGGGCTTGAACCCAAGACCTATACATACACAGGCCAAGGGTGGCATGGTTGGTGAGATTATGGGTTTTCTGTTGCTAGTGATTTATATGTGTGATAGCTATTTTGTTTTACCAGAGTTATGACGGCTGTTTCCTGTGACTATGCCCTTTGCATGTCTATGTAAGAGGATATAACGCTCAGTATATGCAAGAGAATACTTACAAGAAGTAGGATCTTTCATAGCACAAAACTTTAAAACTCAAATTGCACAATAACCGAGATAGAGAAGAATATTATATCAAAGCATTCGCAGCAGTGAAAAATCTCTCTCTCAAAAAGGAAGATTGTGATTGGGTGTTCTGATTTATCCTCTTTGTGTGTCAAGATTCTCTTGCTTGGAAAGTCCCTCAAAAATTGAATTAAATAATCCTTGTGTGTGTTTTCCACTCTGGAATGCCTTATTGTTATAAAAGGCTCCATCATTCTCTTCATACCCTTGCATAGAGAAGTGGGGGGTGAACTGATGCAGGCTGCCATGAGTGGTAAAGCTCTTATATTAGGCTTGACATGAGAGTTCAAGCGGTGGTGTCATTGTGTCTCTTTTGAGCACATGATATAGCCTAGAGTCCAAATCACCACGGCTATTGAAGGCTTCTCAGACAACACCTCCTTCACTCCGAGGGGGTTTTGTTGGGATTTGGGCCTTGTAGGTGTGAACGCCCTCTTAGGTGTGAGCATCACCTATGTGTGGATAGGACGTGTGCCATGTGTCATCACTTCAGTGTGTGAGTGATTTCTATGGGTTAAAAGATAAGGCTTCAAGCCTATAAAAGCATGTATTTGGTGATGGTTCAACACAGCAATCAAATCATCATTGTGTCATGCAGTCTAGCTCTCACTCTATAGCTTTGTCATCTCTCTCTCTCTCTCTCTCTCTTTCTCTCTCTCTCTCTCATGCTTCTATGCTCCTAGTATTCCATGATGAGTTTCCATGGACAGTCTTGCATCACCCCAGTGAGATAGCTATGTTCATGTTTTCTTTTTGTATTATTTTCCATTCCATGATGAGATATGCCATGGACATTATTGTATCACTTTGGTCTCATAGGCCCATTGGATCTTTAGTTGACGCTTAATATATCCTTCTTTCTCTCTTTCTCCCTCTTCACCTATTGTGACTGAAAGTTGCTTCTCCGTGGCATGCATCATCCATAACTTATGGATCTCACAAAGCTTATCGAACTATACTACATATGGTAGCACTCGGACTTGGGATCTCATCGAGGAATTCTATTAATGCTTCTGCATTATTTCTTAACATAGTTTCTGCAAAGAAAATGGTAGCAATATTGTGCATAGCAACACATAACTGAATTCTGCATACTGTTTCCAGCCGTTACATGGTAGCATAAGAGTATCAACATAGGCATATTCAGGTCTGTAAGTGATTCATTTCACCAATGCCTTGATAGTAAGCATGTAAAATGCTTGATATCAACATAAGTAATCTTCCCCAAACAGTGGAACTTGGCTATGTAACTATACATATCAACTTATAAAGCATTCCAAGAAGGTAACTTATTTAGCATATCCATATACTTATGCACTTCCTTAGTGGTAACCAAGCTAACATAATCTCGGGTATTCACAAACCCATGGTGGCAGCCATTGTGCAACACATGACTGTCCCCGAAAGTACCTCTATGCATCAAGAGCTGCATTCTCAGCTGAGGCATCTGCATTCTTCATCTCAGGGCAGGTAGACAGCATGTGACCCTTGCTACCATACTTGAAACACTGTCTTCAGGTTCTTGGAGAGGCCGGCTATGCCCTCGTTGTCTTTGTCTTGCTTTTCTTTGAGATTGTCAGCCTTGGCTTCTGTTTTGGAATCCTTTTTATGTGGCTGTCCATGTTGGAGTATGCACAGGCAGAAGCATAGACAAGGAAAGAGAGAGAGAGAGAGCAAAGGAGAGAGAGCAGTCGTTGACAAGATCACCTTTATTATAGCATGAGGGTTTTACAATGGCAATAGCTAGCAAGAAAGTGCAATAGAATGTGCTAGGAATGGATGAAACAAGTGAATATGAAGGGGCCCCTTATATAGTGAAGCAAGGAGCTGGCCAACTGCTCCACGACCCACTAAAAGGAGAAAAAATGGATAAAGGCCAATAAATA
The DNA here is from genome assembly GCF_041138505.1 of Cibotium barometz. Classification (NCBI taxonomy): domain Eukaryota; kingdom Viridiplantae; phylum Streptophyta; class Polypodiopsida; order Cyatheales; family Cibotiaceae; genus Cibotium; species Cibotium barometz. The sequence continues at coordinate 6,479,099 of NC_141061.1, forward strand.
GGCACCAGTAAGATGCACAATATTCTAACACCCCCTGTGCAGCTCAGTGTGTGCAATTGTCTGAAGTGATAGAATGTGCAGCGGAAGAAGGGAAAGTGGAAACACAGGAGAGAGAGAGAGAGAGAGAGAGAGAGAGAGAGAGAGAGAGAGATGGAGAGGAAACACAGGTGAGAACTTGCTCTCAATATCATCATCAAAAGGAATACATGTTCCAAGCAAGAGGGGAGAAAACCTCGTATGTGAGGGACTGCAGCAAACAATGCTAAGCAAGTAGTGAGAAATGAGGGAGGCGAGCCAGCTATATATATGCCCATGAGTAGGCAACCGATTGGTGATAAAATCCTCCACGACTGGGGAAAATACCCAAGACTCCATAAAATGGGAAATAATGTGGGAAAATATATGTGAGGGGTGACCAGCCCCTCTAACTAACATGGTCACCGCTAGAGGCTATAATAGGACACCAAACAGGAAGCCAGCAAGAAGGGGATGATGTGTAACACCCCCTCTCAACACCGGATGCTGAGTGAACTCCAAGAAGCCAGAGACGCCGTCCTCGATCAAAGATGAAAGAGTGCGGAAACAGGTACCAAGAAAGCTCCCCAAGCAATCTCCTCAGCAACTCATCTACAAAAGCAACAGAACAAGCTACCAGGTACACCGCTCCTGTGCAAGAAAACAACCATATAGGCTGCGACGTGCTGCTCCAAATAATGGATGCAAATCCAAGTGCAAGAACACTCCCTGAAGTCGAATGTTGTGTATCCAGCCTGGAGAAGGTATGAAAAGCCTCATAACCAACCAAGATCAGATCCTATATATAATCATTCCTGGGAGAAGCAAACTGCTACTCAACTGGAACCCTCAAAAGAAAGAGTCAATTTGCTCCAACTCTGTACCAAGAGTAGCCAAATGTTGAACAAAAGCATCCTCTGAAAAGGTCGGCATCGCAAGATGTAAAGACTCTGTAGAAAAGATGGGGTCCATCTGCTCAAACTCTGTACCATGAGTTGCCCAATGTTGTACATAAATACACGCCACTGAGGTGGGCATCACAAGATGAAAGGACTCCACATCCCCCTCTGAAAAAAGATATCGTCGGACTGGTACAAGCCCAACCTGATTCTGATCCAAATCCAAAAAACTCTGGAAGTACCATTGTGCCCCAGGCATGGTTAGCAACCACAGATCCAAAGCATCCCACTGGGTCCAAAAAACCATCCTCCAAAACAACAAACCTGCAGAGCTGGCAGGGGGGAGGGGCATCCTCAGAAGCATCACAAAGAGAGGCAGAGGTAGACTCCTCACAATGAGGAAGGGAAGCAGGAATATAAACTGCAGTGGTAACAAAGTCCTCAAAAGCATCACAGATAGCAGAAGACTGATCGAGAAGTAGAATCAGATCCCAAGAATCAGCAACAAATAAATGATCCATGTGAAGTAAAAAATAGCACTCCACCACCAACAGAAGACAAGGAACATGAAGAAATTGGGAAACCGAGTAGGCCAGGAACAAAACACATGTATAGATGCTCCAAAATCAGCAAAACGCTGACTGAAATCAGAAATTCAGAATCCTCCTCAAGTACCAAACTGCCTCCAAAGACACAATCCAAACAAGAAACCCCTTGTGCAAGTGATCTGTGTCCACTGGAGAAGAAAACGCAGCCAAACAAGGGGCTACAAACCTGAAAATTCAGGCCAACCAGTGTCCACACCTCCTATGAGGAAAAATGCTGAAGAGAAGGTATCTTCGGGTCCAACAAATGAAGCCCAGGTGAAGGTAGAGCTACCAATAAGATCAGTTCAGAAAAAACGCAGCAAGCATGGCTGCAAATCTGAAAACACAGAGGTATTCGGGGCAGTAGAAAGGGCTGAATCTGGAAACGCAGAACAGGCGACCAGCACTACAGGGGGGGTATGAATGCTGAGAACTGCTGTAGACAGCCACCTGTAGAAAAACGCAGCAAACTATGTGCTGCTGCCCTGAAAACAGTGCAGAAAACAGGTGTGAAAGGGGTTCTCAGAGGTCAAACTGTTGAGGACCATGGGCTGCTGAGAAGAAACGCCTGGAAGAGGCAGGCGACCAGCAGCACTTCTGAGAAAAAATGCAGATCTGTCCACCTTGCTGAAAACACAAAAACGCAGGAGGGAGAGGAGGGAGCATCCAACACTGAAGATCACCGACGCTCTGATACCATGATAGAATGTGTAGCGGAAGAAGGGAAAGTGGAAACACAGGAGAGAGAGTGAGAGAAGGATGGAGAGGAAACACAGGTGAGAACTTGCTCTCAATATCATCATCAAAAGGAATACATGTCCCGAGCAAGAGGGGAGAAAACCTTGTATGTGAGGGACTGCCAAAGAGGCTCTTAGAGGGCTTGATTCACTTGATTCCCAAGGAGGGTGGTGATTCGGTTGTGGAGACCCATCACTCTTCTAGGACAGCCTATAAGATCTTGGCCAAGGCCATCTGTCACCAATTGGCTGACCATTTGGTTGTGACGGATTGGGGATTCGGTTGTGAGACCCATCACTCTTCTAGGACAGCCTATAAGATCTTGGCCAAGGCCATCTGTCACCAATTGGCTGACCATTTGGTCCATCTCCAGATTTGTGTCTCATTCACTTGAGGCTAGACCGGTGTCTCATGTGAAGGGGCCAGTATTTTTGCATAACATGGACGGGAGCTAGACTGGTGCTACCCGTGTTAGCAGGATGGTGTCGTATGGACGGGAGCCAGATTGGTGCCACCCGTGTATGACGTGGACTGTGTTCTATCCATGGGATTGTTACGCCATGGAAGAGCCAGTATTTGTGCCGTGTCTTGCCTATGGGACTGTCACTCCATAGGGAGGCTCGTGCCTGGATCTGTGTCTTACCTATGGGATTGTCACTCCATGGGAAGACCGGGATTTATGTTTTCTGTCGTGCCATTTTTGTGCCCGACAGATGTATTGTACTTGTTCCATGAACGGGAGATATGTCCATGATACTATTTGCACATGCATTCATGTTTTGCATGTTTGGAACTGTTTTCGCATGACTTGTATTCTTGTGTTTGCCTGTTTGACGTGCCACTTACTGAGCAGGGACGCCTGCCAGTGAGTCGTGAAGTTTGCTCTGTCTTCTGACGATTTTTGTTGCGTGTGAACAGGGGGTAAGTGTATTGCACTTGTTTGTTTAATAGCTTTCTTTCTAACCTTTATTTTTATAAGGTTGTAAGTTCACATTCATTTAAAAGTGGGCATCCATTATGGGCACCCAGGTGTGGGCCAAGGTGGGGAGGGAAACCCCACTCTTAACCCTTTATGTGTGGGGGTGGGTGCATGGCCACCTACCCACACCACACCTTGAAACTGGCCGCCCCCATGCAAGCTTGGGGAGCCGGCCAGCTGTGGTCGTGTACTTCCTCTCCAACGCCTACAAAGGAGCTCTCATACAGCTGCACACAGGGCATCTCTCCGCCTTCCTCAGGTTGCTGCACGCTGGTGGGTTGCTCTCTCTACATAGGCGACTGCTCCCTCTGCTTCTGCAGGCGGTTGTGCGCTCTCTCTCTCCATAGGCGTCTGCCCACTCTGCAGGCGGTTGCGCCACCCCACAGGCGGCTACAGCCAGGCGTTTTCCTCTCCAGAAGGCGGCTGTGCCTACTGCAGGCGGCTGTGCCTACTGCAAGCGGCTGCGCTTGCTCTTCAGCAGGCTGCGCCTCCACCTCCACAGCTGGCGGCTGCGCCACCCCATAGGCGGCTGCAGCCAGGTTTCCTCTCCACTCAGCGCATCCCACAGCAGGCTGCGCCTCCTCATCCTCCCCTTGCAGGCGGCTACGCCTTCTCCTCCATAGCAGGCGGCTGCGCCCTTTGCACAGCAGGCGGCTGTGCTTCCTTTGCAGGCGGTTGCGCCTCCCTTCCATAGTCGGCTACAGGCGGCTCTGCACCTCCCCTCTTCAGGTGGCTACACCTTCTACACAGGCAGTTGTTCCTCCTCCTCCTCGACAAGCTGCTGCGTCCTGGTGTCCATCTATAGTAGCTGCACACAGACGCCTCGGGTATTTGTCTTCCGTTAGCGAGCTACAAGTAAGTGGATTCAGATTTAAGTAAAGGATTTTGTTGTAAATCTGATAAAGGATTCTCTCTACCGCTAATACCCGTTCGGTGCCGGGTAGTCGAAGCTTTTGGAGAACCACGGTCCATGGGTGCCGAGATCGGGAGAGCCAGGCGTTAGTACGGGAGCGCCTGTTTGTGCGTGGTCTTGGAATACCAGTGGGGTGCTCTCCGCGGATTCCAGTGAAGGCACAGGACCGTAGAGACTTGACCACTCAAGTAGGTCGCACTCCTTCGAACGTCTACTTCGAGTCTCTTGTTTGGTACTATATTCATCTCAGTTGTACATGGACATCATCTGGTTCATTGAAGCCATGGAGCATTGTATTTGTTAAATACTCCCAAAAATATATCATATATTGAGGGGGGGGTCGACCCGTTCCGGCCCCAGTGTTGGTGTCCATCTATCAACATTTCATTTCATTTTGATTTTCAGTTGTTATTAAGTTGTCCATTCAAATTGTGATAATTAAGTTGTGCTATTACGCGTGTGGGTGTCCAACGGAGTCTATTCCCACTTGACGGGATCGGTTTCATTGGTATCAGAGCACGGTTATTTCCCTCTTCTTAGTGGGGAAACGAACCTGTGTATTGGACACCCCGTTTCTAGCACACTTAACACAATGGACAGCCAAGGCAACCCTTCGAAAGTGCCTAATTCGAGGGGCCCATCAAGTGCCTCGCGTGGTTCTGATGCTTTACAAGGAAGGCACAAGTCCCTTGAAAGGGTAAATGATAGTGATTCAAGGGGACAATTGTCTCGAGGAAAGACAGTCATGCAAGAAGAAGAGCCTGATGCAATGAGGGCTGAATTGAAGCATATGAGGAAGCTTTTGCAGGCACAAGAGCAAGAGCTGAAATTTTTGCATGAAGATCCCTATGTGCAAAGTGCCATTGAAGCAAGGAAAGCAGATGCAATGGTAGATGTGACTTTTGAATCCATGGCACGAGAAGTGGGCAAGAAGCCAAGGGAGTCGGCACTTTCCTACCTCCTCCGCAAAGGTGACATCAAAGAGGGGGAAGATGGAGAGCTGAAATTCAGAAATCCACCTCGCTCGAAGCATGGAGATCCCGCATCTCAAAGGTTGAGGTCATTTATGCAAGGGGAAGAGGTGACAGTCACCTCTCGTCATGCATCTTCTCCACAAGGCACAAAGCCTGACAGGTATATGTATGCTAGTGCTCGTGGAGGGCATGATGGTCACATGCATTCAAGACATGTATCCCACGGTAGGGGTGACAGGTCTGCCACTAGAAGAGCTTTGTCTACTGAATTGTCTCATGGAGAAACATTGCCTTATGCAGGAAGGTCACATGCATCTGATTCTCAAGTTCGTGGAGCACATGCCACCGTGCTTCATGAAACTTCCATGATGACCCATGGAGCCCATGCAGATAGGGCTGACCCGTTGGATAAAGGGAAAAGAAAAAGAGAGGACCATGAGTCTCATGCCAGAAAGCTCAAGGAATTTAAAGCAGGTGACAAGTTTGTTAAGTTTGATGTTTTTCATGGAGAGCATGATGCTTCCAAAGTGTTAGCATTTGTGGCACAGTTTGACATTGCTTTTAGCGATGAGGACTTCACTGAGAAGTCTAAAGTACGCCATGCTAGCATGTTCTTGAAGGGGACCGTTGCTCATTGGTGGATCATTGAAAAGATCACCAAAGACCCCATTTGCACTTGGAAAGAGTTTAAGGACAGATTTTATGCTCAGTTCTTGCCACCAAATGCGGAGTAAACTCTCACCCAAAAGTGGGATAGACTTGAGCAAAGAGATAATGAAAGTGTGCAACAATATGTCAACAAGTTTTGGAAAGTGTTGCTTGAGGTAACTCCTTTTATGCAAACCACTGAGGATGAAAGAAAGAGGAAGTTTCGCTCCGGATTGCAACCAGCTTATCGTTCGGGCATTGAATTGCACCCGAAACATACTTTGCAATAGCTTACAACCTCTGCTCTTGGTACGGAGCAATTGGTGCTCAAAATTAAGCAAGATCAAGGCGGTTCAAAGGGGAAAGACAAGGCTGTCCCAAATCTGCAAAAAGGTGGACAGCCACCTAAAAAGAACTTCCGGGAGATTCAAAAGGGAGGTAAAGCTGAAAATACCTCATCTAAAGATCAGGGCCTAAAGAAGAACAAATTTGGCTTGACCCCCGAGCCAAAGTTGAAGAGCTCGATGTTAGCTTTCCGATAAGCCCTAGACCGCCTTCATCGGATACACGGTTTAGCGCCTTTTAGCTTTTTGGTCTGGCTTAGTCTCCTTTTTCAATTGGTGCCCTCGGCTCGCAGTCAACTCTGTTTGACCTTTTGCTTTTTCTTGCTTTTTGACAAGGAATTGTGCTTTTTCGTAATCAAACCTTATGGACCTTGTCCCCATGTCTTCTTTCACCTGTCTGGTGTCCGGGCATGGATTTCACCATGTGAAATAGAGCTAGGAAGTCCAAATAGTTACAATGTCCAAGCTTCATGCCCAAGCTCTATGTCCAAGTTCTTCATGTCTATGCTCAAGTTCAAGCTTCCATGTCCAAGCTCTAAATCCACTCGCTCATCCCATGAATAATCTCCACAATTCCTATAGCCTTGTCGATGATGAAAACCCTAGAGAAGCTCTTTCTGGCAAGAAAACTGATATAAAACCTGTTTTAATGGTTTTTAGGTGATAAAAACCTCCAAAAAGAAGTTTTTAGGGTTTTTGAGCAATTTTAGGGTTTCTAGAATTTTCAGGGTTTCTTAAAATTTCTGTCTGTATAGTCCGTACAGTTGTATGGATTCGTGAAGTCGTACGGAAAGATGGTGACGTGGCACTATAGTTGCTAGAGGCGCTCTGAAATCAACGGATAGCGATGAAAAACTCCATGATTTGGTTCATAGATGATGAAGAAGATAATCTCCACGCTTGAACGAAGATGGCAACGCGATAAAGAGGTTCTTCTTCAACTTGATGCTCAAGAGAGGCTCATGCTTCTTTTATACTTGGGGAAGCCTTGCTTTTTGCCAAAAAGTAATGCTTTTGCTTTGCTTTTGTCTTTTTATTAAATATTATTAATAATAGCCAAAGTTCTTGATTTGTGCTTTTACAACTTCAAGGCCTTGCTTTTTGGCCCTAGAGCTACTTTTTGAGAACGCGGCTTTTAGCTTTTTGGTCCGCCTCAATCTCCTCTTTCCAATGGTGCTCGCGGTCAATCTTGTTTGACTTTTTGCTTTTTGACCAAGAATGGTGCTTTTTCTTAATCAAATCTTATGGACCCTGTCCCCGTGTCTTCTTCCACTTGTCTGGTGTTCGGGCATGGATTTCATCATGTGAAATAGAGCTAGGAGGGCCAAATAGTTACATTTCCTCCCTCTTGCATCGCAGTTATCCTCAATTGTAGACTGCAAGTGTTCCAAACACATCCATATGTTCCATGTATATCCATGTGTTCCAACTTCCAAGTACATGAAGTACTTCCATATGTTTGAAGGTACTAGCCCCATCTGGTCTGTCCCCATATCCGTGGTGTCATCTTCTCATCTGGCAACATCTCAATGCCTTTTTTTTGACCGATGGCCTTGTTCTTGATGGTACATCTTCATTACCTATCACACGTGTTAGATAAAATAAATGCATACTTACCTCCTGCAAAAACTAGACACAAGTGGACTATCACATGCCATAAATCCAAACATTGTTTATACATCGAAAACAGCACACAAAGTCAAAGAAATTCAAACATACATCAGTATGCAGTCCACAAGTAATGATCCTCCTGTTCATGGATTGTCCTGTCTGGTTTCATCGAAACCGTGCTGAGCCATCTGGCCACTAGGACCGCTCAGACAAGGCCATCTGGTCACTAGGACCGCCCGAGAGTTCATTGATAGTCATTTGGGCCATCTGGCCTCATTGACCGTCCGACTATGAAATCCAATACAGTCATGTGGGCCATCTGGTCGCAATGATCGCTTGATTGCGAAATCCAATACAGTCATGTGGGCCATCTGGTCGCAATGACCGCTCGACTGCGAAATCCAATACAGTCATCTTGGCCATCTGGTCGCAATGACCGTCCGATTGCGAAGTCCAAGATATCAGGCGTCCTTGCCGTTCAATGGTCATCTGGCATCGTTTCCTCCTATATACAAATCTCGTTTTGGCATCATTGCTGTCCATATACAAATCTGGCTCCTTGGGCTTTCTAGCATCGTTGCCACCCAAACTAGAGCATGTCCAAATAACCATTATAAGCAGAATAATGATCAATTCCAGTCCAATATATATACAATGAAGAGGGCTAGAGGTATGATTCCTTCCTCTTGAATCTGTCTTGATCGCAAGACGTCCATATCTGTACTTCAAATACATCTCGACCAACCACTTCCTCAATGCTCATAAGCTCGAAGTATATCTAAATAGTCCTAGAAGTACTCCTCTGGCATCCATTTCACGTCCAACAGTGAATAATTCTCGAATTCCAAGAGAAACTTTTTGACCACTGTCTTTCCCGTTTTTCTCATAGAATGAAACACAATCGCTTCTGGCTCTTCCACCCCTGGTGGATCCTCCAAAACAGGCTCCTCTAGGGGTAACTTGTACATGGTTTCAATAAATTGTCATGGAAGGCATTATGTATCCTGCAATGATTTGAAAGGTCCAACCGATGATCTTCTTGGTAATCCGAAAGGTCCATATATCATCATTCCTTGACTTTGGCAATCCAAAGATAAAATCCATAGCAATATTCTTCCATAGAATATTCAATGGGTGCAATAATCTTGCTAGCTTTTGTTGGTCAAACTTGTCCTTCTGATAAACCAAACATTCTCGAACATATAACTGAATGTTCTTTCTCATACAATGCCAATAAAAGTAGCTTTCCAAAGCTTGAGTTGTAGTCAGTATGCTTCTTTGCCCTGCGTAAGGTGGAGCATGGCTTTTTTTTTGTTCACTTTTGGCCTCGAATCCTGTGTCACATAAACGGGTTTGCATTATAAGAAAAACCCTTTTTGATGACATAGAAAGTCACCAAATCTTTATTTTGTAATCTGTTCCAAAACATCTTTGAAGTCTTCTGTGGTAGCATAAAGATCCTTCATCAAAATGAAATCCATATGGTAACCCATAGAAACCGCATGGCTCAAGGGTTTTCGAGATAATGCATCTGCTTCCTTGTTGGCTTTTACATTCATCGGCCACAACATGGCCTGCTTGGTTCAAGACTGCTCCAATGCAATCTCATCATGTTCAACCACAAAAAAGGGTCTAGAATATCCAACACTGATCCTTTGCTAGCATAAAGTCTCAATGCTTCAAAAGGATTCTGTTTCAGCTTTGGTCCACAAAGATCCCATGGCTTTATTTGTCGAAACATGCAATGCGCTAAGCACCACTGCAAACCATTTGTCGAACTTCCTGGCATGATGTCAATCTGATGATCTTCCGATCTCTCTGGCTTCTTTGCCTTCCTTTCCTTTACCTGTCCTGAAGAAACTGCATCTGAAAGAGTAGGCCTAGAAGTAGCTTCCTTGTCTCCTCCATGATAAAAAGAGCGGGTAGCTCTAGATCCTTCTGCAACGGTGACTCGAAAATAGGCTTTAGCAGCTTCAACTCCTTGATGAAATCTGCAAACATTTGAGTCCTTCATTGCTTCTGTTCTCTTCTGGTTCTCCAAGAAATAAATTCTTCGTCTCTGAGAGGTCATCTGAACTGTTGAAAGTCATGGTACTCTTATGATGTCATGGCTGCGGTTCCCATCAAGAATTTCTGTAACCACCTCATGGTTGTTTCCTTGATGAGGCCCATGCTCTCCCTTTGCTCTTGACATGGCTTTGTCACCCCAAGAAAGTTTCTTAAAGAGAAATCCTACTCTGATACCGCTGTGAGCCTAGTGGGGCGTGTAGTGACAGACTCAACCATGTGTCCAAGAGAGAAAGATATATAGGGGGAGAGAGAAGGAAATAGGGATCTTGCACAGTACACCACATTGAGCGGGGAACAGGTCTCGCCCCCTTTCAGGAATTTATTCACAAACAATCCATGGGCACGCCGGCCAAGATCAATACAATCAATGAATACAAAACAAACACATATGCCGATCTAGGATATCCAAGTCGATGTCGATGTACAAGATCTCTGATGTCGAGCACACCACAGGGATGACCCACAAGTATCTCTCATCGGGCTAGTACCAGATCTAATAATATCCAAATCCAATGGATCCCAAGTCCAAGTCCAAGTCCAAATCCAAGTCCAAGTCCAAGTCCAAGTCCAAATCCCAGTCCAAAATCCAAGCTCCATATCTAAGCTCTGTGTTCCATGTTCATGTCCAAGCTTCATGCGCAAGCGCTATGTCCAAGCTCTGTGTTCCATGTTCATGTCCAAGCTTCATGCCCAAGCGCTATGTCCAAGTTCTTCATGTCTATGCTCAAGTTCAAGCTTCCATGTCCAAGCTCTAAATCCACTGGCTCATCCCATGAATAATCTCCACAATTCCTATAGCCTTGTCGATGATGAAAACCCTAGACAAGCTCTTTCTGGCAAGAAAACTGATATAAAACCTGTTTTAATGGTTTTTAGATGACAAAAACCTCCAAAAAGCAATTTTAGGATTTTTGAGCAGTTTTAGGGTTTGTGGAGTTTTCAGGGTTCCTGAAAATTTTTGTCTGTACAGCTGTACGGATCCGTTTAGACTCAAGGCCTTGATTTGTGCTTTTACAACTTCAAGGCCTTGCTTTTTGGCCCTAGAGTTGCTTTTTGAGAAAGCAGCTTTTAGCTTTTTGGTCTGGCTCAGTCTTCTCTTTCCAATGGTGCCCTTGGCTTGCGGTCAACCTTGTTTGACTTTTTTGCTTTTTCTTGCTTTTTGACCAAGAATGGTGCTTTTTCTTAATCAAATCTTATGGACCTTGTCACCAATTGGCCGACCATTTGGTCCATCTCGAGATTTGTGTCTCGTTCACTTGAGGCCAGGCCGGTGTCTCATGTGAAGGGGCCAGTATTTTTGCATAACATGGACGGGAGCCAGACTGGTGCCACCCGTGTATGACCTGGACTGTGTTCTATCCATGGGATTGTCACGCCATGGAAGAGCCAGTATTTGTGCCATGTCTTGCCTATGGGACTGTCACTCCATAGGGAGGCTCGTGCCTGGATCTGCGTCTTACCTATGGGACTGTCACTCCATAGGAAGACCGGGATTTATGTTTTCTGTCGTGCCATTTTTGTGCCCGACAGATGTTTTGTACTTGTTCCATGAACGGGAGATATGTCCATGATACTATTTGCACATGCATTCATGTTTTGCATGTTTGGAATTGTTTTCGCATGACTTGTATTCTTGTGTTTGCCTGTTTGACGTGCCACTTACTGAGCGGGGACGCTTGCGAGTGAGTCGTGAAGTTTGCTCTATCTTCTGACGAGTTTTGTTGCGTGTGAACAGGTGGTAAGTGTATTGCACTTGTTTGTTTAATAGCTTTCTTTCTAACCTTTATTTTTTATAGGGTTGTAAGTTCACATTCATTTAAAAGTGGGCACCCACGTGTGGGCCAAGAAACCCCACTCTTAACCCTTTATGTGTGGGGGTGGGTGCATGGCCACCTACCCACACCCCACCTTGAAACTGGCCGCTTCCATGCAAGCTTGGGGAGCCGGCCAACTGTGGTCGTGCGCTCTCTCTCCAACTCCTACAAAAGAGCGACCACTCCACCCGCTTGAAGGGACAGCCGGCGATCATCTCCTCCTCGTTTGCTCTCAGGCGGCTGCACACCCACTCTGCAGGGTGCTGCGCCTCTCCTCTCCACGCTCTGCACAGCAGGCGGCTGTGCTTTCCATAGCAGGCTGCGCTCTTCCCCTCCATAGGCGGCTACGCTTGCTCTCCAGCGCAGGCTGTGCTCTCCTCTCCACAGGCGACTGCTCCCTCTACCCTGCAGGCGGCTGCAGCCAAGTGGCTTCTGTGCTCTTCAGCTGGCGGCTGCACCTTCTCCTCTCCAAAGGCGGCTGCGCCTCCTCCTCCCTTGCAGGCGGCTGCACCTTCTCCACAACAGGCGGCTGCGCCCTCTTCTATAGGCGGCTGCGTGGGGCTGCGCTCCCCTCTACAGGCGGCTGCGTGGGGTTGCGCCTCCCTTCCATAGGCGGCTACAGGCGGCTGCGTGGGGCTGCGTGGGGCTGCGCTCCCCTCTACAGGCGGCTGCGTGGGGTTGCGCCTCCCTTCCATAGGCGGCTACAGGCGACTCTGCACCTCCCCTCTTCAGGCGGCTACACTTTCTACACAGGCAGCTGCTGCTCCTCCTCCTCGACAGGCTGCTGCACCCTGGTGTCCATCTCTAGTAGCTGCACACAGACGCCACGGGTATTTGTCTTCCACTAGCGAACTACAAGTAAGTGGATTCAGATTTAAGTAAAGGATTTTGTTGTAAATCTAATAAAGGATTCTCTCTATTGAAATATACAAGTGAATAGGGTGTGTGTGGGAACAAGCTCTTGGATAGAGGCTGTAAAAGAGGAGATGTAATTGTGAAAGAACCTGTGAAAAGGTGAGAAGAATCTATTGGGAGAGAATAAAGGGTAGCATGAGAGAATTTAGGAGTGTGGAGATATTCTGGGAGATATTCATGGAGAAATCAATGGGATTAGATGCTTGATGTAAACTCTATAAATTGAGGCATAGCCCTAATGAGAATTTGTTGGTTTTTGAGTATCCATGCCTACATTAATCGATGTACTAATTATTCACTAATTACGTCTTAATCATTTGCTAATCACTTTGTTAATGATGTTGATTCTAGTGTTTGATCCACCATAGCTCATCATTTTGCTCAAATTTCAACATGGTATCAGAGCCATGCCTAGAATCAATTAGGTTTATGAGCCCATTAGTTAATTAATTAGGATTAGTAGATAATTAGCAAAAAAATCAATTTTTAGTGAGTTTTTCACCTTCCCCTTCAGCCCCAGCCAGTGGAGGATCTCTAGCACCTGGCACACTCACAATTAGGGCACAAGCTTCTAGCATATCATAGCTTACATCTTTGGCTACAAGCCCATCAAGAAAACGCAGCAAACCGCCGGCGCTAGCAGGAGAAATCGACGATTTGGCCAGCGCTGATTTTTCTGAGTAAATTGCAGATCTCCACTTCATCAGATCAAATTGCTTCAATTCCTCCTAGCCCAAGGGGTAATCAAGCATGCTCTACAAGCTGGTGAAGATAGAATTCAATTTCATCAAGTCTACATTGAGATCAAAGCTCTTCATCAAATCTGCAGGTGACTTTGGTAAAACAGAGATTAAGCTTTCATTATTTGGTCAAATCTTGTGTTTCTTGGCTTAATCCTCTACTAGACTCATTGCTATTGATGCCTTTGAAAGCATTTGAGCTCATTTGAAGTCTAAGGCACCAGATCTGGACTCCCCGCATACTCTGTTTTCTGCACAAACCAGAGCATTAATTTGCTAATCAGTGATTAATCAGTGCTAATCACTGTATTTTGGTGCAATTGAGGGTTCAAATTAACCATTAGGTATCTGATACAGATCCCTAAAGCTTCAGATTGCAAATCGGAGTTGGTTTGATACTCCAATCATCCCGTACAAATTGGTTACCCTTAATTTAATGTAATTTCTGGTGATTTTATGCTGATAAAATTGTTGTAATCATCTATTAAACACCAGATTGAGTTGTAAAAGGGTAGACACTGCCCTTGAATCTTGAAATTGGATCAAGAGGTAAGACCCCCTTCACATCACCATGAGTTCAGCACAGGAAATAGCCAAATTTAATGGGGAACAGTTTTATACATGGCAGACAAAAACCATGTATTTGCTGATGAGGAAAAATCTGTGGGGATTAGTTGAAGGGAGAGATGAATGCCCAGAGAGAGGAGAAAATGAGTGGAAGAGTAGGAATGAAAAAGCATTGGGACTTATTGCACTCAGTTTAAATGATGAAATCATTCACAGGGATACAGTGGGCAAAAGATGCATGGGATGAACTCAATAAATTATTTGGTACACAAGCAAAAAATTCCAAGATAAATCTATTAATGCAATTCTACAAATTGGACATGAAGGAAAGTGAACCTTTAATCACACACTTGAACAAATATAAAAGCATTAGCTGCAACTTTGCAGTTGCTCGTAGAGCCTGATCACGTGGGAAGGAAAACCTATGCATTTTTCCCAAAATACATCCTTCACAAATGTGATCTGGAGGCTTCTCCATGAGAGGTAGATCTGTAAACATGTTATATCGCTGCATAAGCATAAGACTACCAAAATTTATATGCCCCATGCGAGCATGCCATAACTCCGCATCAACCATAGTTGGAGTAAGAGTGAATGTATTATAAGCAGACTGATCCACTGGCTGAAATGCATCCAACTGATAAAGTCCATGACATAATGTACCAGTAAGCATCAAGGTCAAAGCATTAGCTTTGTCTCTGACCATGCATTTATCATCATCAAAGTGGACTTGCATACCACAATGTGCTAAAGAAGAAATGGACAACAAATTCTTCTTTATCCCTGGTACATATAAGGCATTTGTAAGGTGGAGAATGGAGCCATCAATGGCTGTGAGCTGAATCTCCCCAATGCCACGAGCTGGATATGAAGCATTGTTGGCACACTGAACAGTTTTGCCAACAGGGGCAGGGTCTACATGACAAAACAAATCCCTGCGAGATGTGATATGCTTTGAGGCACTACTATCAAAATACCAAGTACATGCATGCTCTGTCATACTGAGTGCTTGTGAAGACCAAGAGGCATCATAGCTGCATGTATAGAAACAGTAATCCCTGTCCTCAACAAAAGAAGCAGTCTCTGGAGGAGCTTTAGAGGCATCATTTACAGACATCCCAGCTTCCTTTGCCTTCTCTTTGGCAATCCTCTTTCTACACTCTGTGATGTAGTGACCTGGCTTCTTACAGTAATGACATTTGCCCTTCTTCTTGGGCTGTCCATCACCTTTCTTGGTATCCTGAGATCCACCATCACCTGAATTTTGATTTGAACTCTTTGGCTGAGTTTTTCCTTTCCCCTTTTGACCTGTAGTAAATGCTTGTTCAGCACTTGTGTTCATATTCATATTCTTCCTCATTTGCTCTTCTTGTAGCAAGAGAGCAGCAAGTTCCTGATACTTAAGGGGTTCAGCAGCATTCCTCATGCTGAGGTTCAAAGAGGTATGAAAAGCCAAGTAAGATCTTGGCAAAGAGTGCAAGATGGTGGACACAAGCTGTGTCTCAGGAATAATCTCATCCACATTGATGAGGCTCTCTTAAATCCTGCAGCTTGTTTAAGTGGCTAGACATATCATCTCCATGCATTTTCTGATTTTCCAGCTCTCTTTTCAAAAATGAGATCCGAGCCTCATTACGAGCAGCATACATCTGCTCCAAAGTCACCCATGCATTCTGTGAAGAGCCAGCTGAACGAATATGAGGTATAATAGACCTCTGTACTGACAATGCAATGATGACAAGGCTTGTGCATCTCTGGCATCCCATGTCTTCTGAGCATTTGTTCTTTGAACAGGCAATGGGTTCCCTGGAGCCTGTACCTGTTGTCCTCATCCACGAGCACCCCCTTGGGGAGGAGTCTCTGGAGCCAATGGACCTGGACGTGGTTCATCACCACTAACAAAATCCCAAAGACCTTTTGCCACAAGCACATTTTTCAGCATAAAACTCCACAAGGAGTAGTTCGTGCCATCCAATTTGTCTTCCTTAGACAAATACATGAATACATCACTCTGCTGTTGATTTGCCATTATGCCTATGTGCCTTTACAATGAAGTTAGATGGACAAATAACCTTTGAACCTTAGGCTTTAATATTGGGTATATGTTTGGATTATTTCCAACAATCCAAACCTGCAAAGAGATGGACAACACTTTAAATGCAATGGAAAACATGCAAAAGGTGGGGGTTGTAGCATTATATGGTAGTGATGTGTGTGAACACACTTAGGCACTTTTTCCCTCACTAGGAGGTTATTTCCCCCGTGCATATGTACACCCTCTTATCTACTCATTTTGGGGTGTGTACTATCTTTTGTATATGGCACACATTTTTTTATTCTAATCTAGTGAGTTTGTGTGCTCTCAAGCTTCTCTATCTTGTGTGTGCGCATTGTTGCAACCCTAACCCTAATTCCAACAATTGGTATACACCCCCTAGAACTCTGGATCTACAAAAAACCAACTGCATGCAAGGAGGAATGTTAGTTATCCCATTGAGTTTGGGAAATTACACCTCTCTAACGTGCTCTATCATCTTGTCCATGCCCTCATAAACCTTGCCCATGCAAGGTTGCTTGCTATCCACAATCCTTAACATGTGAATGATGGGCTTCACAACAACATTAAGATGGCCCAAAATGCATCATGAATCACATTACTATAGCATGCTCTACATGTAACTGAACGAGAGGTAGGCCAATTAATCCATTGATCACTCACCACAAGCTGTTTCAAAACATTTTCACCTGTGTATCAAAAAACCCAATAGCAAGAACCCTGATAGCAACTGTACTCCACTGAATACAGGTCACCCAAATATGCCTGCACTCTCAATCCTCTGAATGTGCAGCTCAATGCACCAATGACTGAGTAGAGCAGCAAAAATGGCTTACACAGTGCCAAAATGTCCCAAAAAGACCCAAAATTATTGCACCCAAAACCTTGCAAAAAGCCTGTAGACTTCTTTGCAAGAAAGTCTGCCTATAGATTTTCACAGAGAAAATAGAAATACCCAAAAATCAAAATTTGTAATGCTTACCACAGTTGAGATTTCAACAGGTCCAAGTTGATTGCAGTGTGCAGGTACTGATGACTTGACTGTTGTACTGTGCAGGTACATATTACTGTACGGAGCAGACTGCAGGTACAGTGAAAGTACGGCGGATGTACTCAGACGGAGCACTGTACTGAACAGTGCGAACAGGTACACTGCAGGTACTCGATGCAAGTACAGTCGACTGTATGTTGGTACAGTACGAAAGCAGTCAACTGTAAGCAGGTAGGTACAGTACGGGTATTGAAGCAGTTGATTGTAGGTACAGTACGGGTACTGAAGCAGTCGACTGTAGGCAAGTACAGTACCAACTGAAGGCAGCGCTGACAGGTGCTGTCGGCGAATTGGTACGGAAGCTGCAATGCTGGTATGGAAGCTGCAGTGTACCTGCTGAAGGCGGCGCTGACTGCGTACAGGCAGGTACTGATGTACGAGCTGGACAGAACCTGAAGGCGGCAGTGTACGGGCTGGGCAAGGGCAGGCCAACGAAGCTCTGATACCAAATGAAGGCCTTGGACTGTTAGGGTTAGGGTTTGAAGGTACAGCAAACACAAGCGTGGAGAGGCAGAGAGAGAGAGAACACGACCCTTGTGTATTCAGATGATAAAATGTGAAGTACAATAGCCACATAATAAGTGACCTAAAAAGATGTGTTCACATGTCCGGCCATAAAATGTGCCGGGTGGACCAAAACACTTATAAACTGTTTATAAGTGTAACTAAGCTAATCTGGGGAAAAAAACCTCCACTAACTGAAGTAAAAAGTGTCCCAGTAATCTACTGATGATCACTAGCACTCCTGCATACACAGCATAAAACCCAACAGCATTTTGCTATGATAGCCACCCCTTTACATGATCTCACAAAGAAGAAAACCACTTTCAAATGGACTCCAAAAGAACAGGATGCCTTCTTGCAGCTCAAGCATGCTATCATATGTGGACCCATACTAATTGTTCCTGACTTGCAAAGGTCATTCGTAGTAGAATGTGATGCTTGTGGCGATTGTATAGGGGCTGTCCTAAATCAAGAAGGGCATGCAATTACATATGAGAGTCGTCGTTTGCATGATGCTGAGCTTCATATGGATATCTATGAGAAAGAGCTCTTGGTTGTAATTCATGTCTTAAAGATATGGAAACATTATCTTCTTGGGGCTGAATTTGTAGTCAAGACAGATCATCAAAGCTTGAGATACTTTCTATCTCAAACAAAGCTTTCGGAGAAGCAGATGAGAATGACAAACTTTCTTTCCATGTTTCATTTTCAGATTGTGCATACTCCGAGAAAGAAAAATGTGGTGGCCGATGCATTATCCAGGAGGCCTTATGTGGCTGCAGTTTCCGTGGCCTCTCATGGGGACTTATCTGCTATGCGTGATTTGTATCATTTGGATGCTGATTTTTGCCATATATGGACTGATTTGATGGCTGGTCACTCACATGCCTCTTATATTATCAACAAGGGTTATCTTATGAAGGATAATTGCCTATGTGTGGGAAAGGGTTTGCGTCCAAAGGTTATGGAGGAATGTCACTCTCCACCTTATGCTGGTCATAGAGGTATCATGCTCACTACACGCATGATTGAGAGATATTTCTTTTGGCCAAGCATGCGTAGAGAGGACCATTGTGGACAGGTTTAGCAAGCAAGCTCATTGCTTGCCCGTCAAGAAAACCATTAAAGTTGATCATATGGTAAAGCTTTTTCTTGCTAACATTTTCAAACATCATGGTATGCCTAAATCCATTGTTGGGGATAGAGATCCTAGGACTACGAGGCTTTTTTGGAGGGCTTTATTTGATAATATGGGCACTAAACTTGAGTTTTCATCAGCTTATCATCCCCAAACGGATGGCCAAAGTGAAGCTGCAAATTCAGCCGTGTTGGATTTGTTGAAGTGTTATGTGGCAGATCAAAAGACTGCATGGGAGAAGTATCTTCCACTTGTTGAGTTTGCCTACAACAATACGATCCATGCCTCCACGAGCAAGGCCCCGTTTGAGATTATTTATGGCAAGGTGGTTCCAAACGTTATGTACTGTACGGATCCGTACGTATTGTACGTTGTTTGGTACGGAAAAAAATTTGAAGGTACGTAAAAATACGTACCATTGGTAAAAATACATAAAATCTCAGAAATTTCAGCCACCTACATAAAATTTCAGTCCATGTCCACATTGACATATAAAACTTTCGAAATAGAGACACAACAAGGTCAAAAACCTACTAATTCAAAAGTGAGAAATTAGAATCACAAGTCAATGCATGATTGCTCTGACAAATTCAATGCACAATGCCATACAATTTCAATCAGGATTCAGCAATCATGCAATGCATAATATTTAGTGGGCAGCTCAGCTGAGAGAGAGAGAGAGAGAGAGAGAGAGAGAGAGAGAGGGGAGACTTGAAGGAGAGAGAGGCTGAGAGCTCTATGCACGGTCCACAGAGGGTGGGCTAAGGCTATGAGAGAGAGAGAGAGAGAGAGAGAGAGAGAGAGAGAGAGAGAGAGAGAGAGAGAGAGAGAGTTATGTTGCTGCCTTGGGGGCCTGAGCAAGGGAGGGAGGCAGGGAGGAAGGGTGGGTGGGGAAAAGGGTGCGAAACCAGGCGAACACATAAGATGAGCAAGGCGCCGGGAAAGAGGCGAAGCGAAAGGAAGGCGGCGGCGACAGGAAAGAGGCGAAGCGAAAGGAAGGCGGCGGCGATAGTAGCGACGGCAAGAGAGAGAGAGAGAGAGAGAGAGAGAGAGAGAGAGAGAGAGAGAGAGAGAGAGAGAGAGAGAGAGAGAGAGAGAGAGAGAGAGAGAGAGAGAGAGAGAGAGAGCGAGCGAGAGACTGTAGAGGCCCTTACCGGAAGGTGTGCGCCGTACGGAGTCCAGACGCTATCGCAGGCGAAATCCAAAAAAAAAAAACGTTTATCGCAGGCAAGCAAAGCAAAGCACCAAAAAAAAAAAGGCGTACGGATCCCTGTACGGTATGGATGTACGGTACGGATTGGATCCGTACGTACGTTTTGATCCAACCTTGATTTATGGCAGAGTGGTATTGCCACCCATCCTTCGTACAAAGGATGAGATTTTTGCAGCTGATGAATATGTTCGTGACTTGGATGTGGCCTTTGCTCAGGTACGGACAGCCATTGCAAGGTCACAAGATAAGCATAAAATGGCTGTTGACAAGCATAGAAGGGACATGCAAGTCAAAGAAGGTGATTGGGTTTTGCTGAAATTTGAGAAGGCTAGGCTTCCGAAGAGGCCAGGACGAGAAGGATCATATCCTAAGCTTTCTTCTCGCTATTATGGATCCTTCAAGGTGATTCAAAAGATCAATGAAGTGTCATACAGGCTTGCTTTACCTAGTCATTGGAAGATTCACAATGCATTTCATGTGAGTCTTTTTCGGAAATATGTGGGGCCAGATCCTGACGAGCCTGTCACAGAAGATCCGCCAGAGATTGATGAGCTTGAGGAGATCCTCCAGCCAGAACAGATTGTCTTTCACAAGGAGCGAAAGCTACCTGCAGGAAAGCTTTCCAGGAGATACCTTGTGAAGTTTAAAAATTCTTTGCCCATTGATGCAAAGTGGGTAAATGAGGATTATTTTGTTGAATACCCACAGTTGTTGCAGGCATATCTTGAGGCTTTTCAATTGAAGACAACTCTTTAGAAGCCCGGGGGGATGTCACCAATTGCCCGACCATTTGGTCCATCTCCAGATTTGTGTCTCGTTCACTTGAGGCCAGGCTGGTGTCTCATGTGAAGGGGCCAGCATTTTTGCTTAACATGGACGGGAGCCAGACTGGTGCCACCCGTGTGTTAGCAGGATGGTGTCGTATGGACGGGAGCCAGACTGGTGCCACCCGTGTATGACTTGGACTGTGTTCTATCCATGGGATTGTCACGCTATGGAAGAGCCAGTATTTGTGCCGTGTCTTGCCTATGGGACTGTCACTCCATAGGGAGGCTCGTGCCTGGATCTGCGTCTTACCTATGGGACTGTTACTCCATAGGAAGACCGGGATTTATGTTTTCTGTCGTGCCATTTTTGTGCCCGACAGATGTTTTGTACTTGTTCCATGAACGGGAGATATGTCCATGATACTATTTGCACATGCATTCATGTTTTGCATGTTTGGAACTGTTTTCGCATGACTTGTATCCTCAACAGGCTGTTGCACCCTGGTGTCCATCTCTAGTAGCTGCACACAGACGCCTCGGGTATTTGTCTTCCACTAGCGAACTACAAGTAAGTGGATTCAGATATAAGTAAAGGATTTTGTTGTAAATCTAATAAAGGATTCTCTCTACCGCTAACACCCGTTCGGTGCCGGGTAGTCCAAGCTTTTAGAGAACCACGGTCCATGGGTGCCGAGATCGGGAGAGCCAGGCGTTAGTACGGGAGCGCCTCTTTGTGCGTGGTCCTGGAACACCAGTGGGGCGCTCTCTGCGGATTCCAGTGAAGGCACAAGACTGTAGAGACTTGACCACTCAAGTGGGTCGCTCTCCTTCGAACGTCTACTTCGAGTCTCTTGTTGGGTACTGTATTCATCTCAGTTGTACATGGACATCATCTGGTTCTTGGAACCCATGGAGCATTGTATTTGTTAAATACTCCCAATAATATATCATATATTGAGGGGGGGGGGGGGGGGTCGGCCCGTTCCGGCCCTAGTGCTGGTGTCCATTGATCAACATTTCATTTCATTTCAATTTTCAGTTGTTATTAAGTTGTCCATTCAAATTGTGATATTTAAGTTGTGCTATTACGCGTGTGGGTGTCCAACGGAGTCTATTCCCACTTGACGGGATCGGTTTCAGACCTTGTCCCCATGTCTTCTTCCACCGGTCTGGTGTTCAGGCATGGATTTCATCATGTGAAATAGAGCTAGGAGGGCCAAATAGTTATATGTGGACCGTCAAACGGGCCCCGCAACCTGAGAACACTGTCCAAGAAAACCTAATCCATATTTAACATGTAAACACACTTCATAAGTGAGGAGGTGACAATATTATAGAACATACAAAAGCCAAGTGTGAACCAAGGGATAAGGATGACTTGCTTGAAAAATAAACACTGTTGGCAAAGCTAGTTAGATGCAGTCATGCCAAATGACCCTAGTGGTAAAGAGGGAGAGGAGGAGGAGGTTATTTCAAAGACTGATAGAAGCATTTCTTCTGACCTATGATTGCATGGACTTGCCTAAAATCCCTTTCCAAATAGAGGAGAGGGGGTGTGCAATATCAGACCAGATGAAGGGAAGAGTATGTATGTGATTTGTCTGAATGCCCTCTATAGCCTCATTACTCCATAAGTGCCAAGGTGTCAAACCCTCAATAATCTCCTGAGTTGAGTCTACTGCAAACTGATGTGCTCCGAAGGGAGAATCAGAAACCTCTTGTGATATTGACCGTTCCACAAATAGCGTTTAGGGCACATAGTCATGAATCATTGGACAACTCAACGAACCCCTGGTTGTAGAGTATGGTCCTCTCTTGATACTTGCCTTTGTCATTCTTCTTTCACATTGAAACATTGATAAGCCCTCTTGGTTCCTTAATTCATGTATCTGCCCTTGAAGAAATACAGGACGTGTAACATATGGTGAGAGGCTATAAGATTGTGATACGCTATAGTATGTTCCTCTCTTGATACTTGCCCTTGTCATTCTTCTTTCACATTAAAACATTGATCAAGCCCTCTTGATTCCCTAATTGACGTATCTGCCCTTAAAGAATACAGGACGTGTAACATATGGTGATAGGCTATAAGATTAGAACAAGAAAATTCTCTTTTTGCAACCAGACTTAGGTATAATATAGTGATCAATAGGTTGATAAAAATTAGTTGACAAGATGAAGAAAATATAGAACATGGGAATTGAAGCAAAGATAAATGCTCAAGGGCATCCTTATTTGTCCGTCCAATTAACTTGAGCCTAGTTTCTGAAATGATTATGAGTCATGACATCTTGAAAAAGATACAAGTAAATTTGTAATCCTCCATAGAACATGGGAATTGAAGCAAAGATACATGCTCAAGGGCATCCTTATATGTCTGTCCAATTAACTTGAACCTAGTTTCTGAAACGATTATGACATCTTGAAAAAGTTACAACATCTTGAAAAAGTTACAAGTGAACTTGTAATCCTCTATATGCGTTGTAGGCTTCTGACTTGTATGGGATGGATTCCTTTGTGTGCAAGTGGTTTCACTTTATAGAAGATTTCGTTTTTTGGAAAACAGTGATTTGTTGCTTTCTGACTTGCAGGCACAGTCAGACGCAGCCAACTTTATAAAATATTGATTTATCTCTTGAGAAGATTGAAATGGAAAATTCTGTTGAAATCTTATGCATATTTTCTAAATGAGTTCGAAGCTGACATGGTTTTGTGATAAGTGGCATGGTCTCTACATGACATTCTAACTTTGGCTTTCTTTTCTATGTTCGTAAGGGTGACTTTTTTGGACTTCCCTTCCTGCAGTATGGATTCATACTTTCAAGGTGTTGACATTCATGAGTTTCTAGCATGCTTGGGAAGGAATGCAATAGCGAACGTGACATTTGGGTTTTCAGAGACCCTAGAGCCCGACATTCATAATCCAGTTTTTGTTGAGGATGTAGAACCAAGCTTAGTAGGTCTTGGGAGCATTAATACAGAGGGAGGTAAAGAAGGTTGGAATGAAAACCGAGAGGTAGCAGTCCCTTCTCCGAATGGGTTGGAGGGTGGTGCTTCTTTTGATGATGGGTGGGGTGTAGAGGAGGATGGTGTACCTCGTGATAATGGATGGGGCATGCCTGATACACAGGAAAAGGAAGTTACCCCTCCTGATGGAGGGGGATGGAATACACCAAAGGAAGATACCCCTGCTGCAAGCGGATGGGGCACGGTGCAAAATGCTCCCTACCACAAAACAAGAAAGGCTAGTATGCCTTCAGGTACTGAGTGGGGCACGGCAGACGATCCTCCCTTTGAAGATGGATGGGGTGGCCAACAGACAGCGGCTACAGGTAGCGATGATGGATGGGATTCCATGGTAGTAAAGAGTGAAGGCCATAAGACAGCTCCTGCTTTTTGCCATAGGAAAGCAGCCGGCATGACCGATCCAACAGATAATCATGCAAGTGAAAGACGAAGTGGGGTGTTTGGTCCTTCTGGGTCCAATATAGTGCCAATAGGCAAGCGGAGAGTCGCCATGAAAGAAGTATGTGATCCAACTGATGGTTTATGTTTTGACCAATTTAAAACTGACGGCCCAAGCATGAAAACAACCATGCAATGTGTTGAAGAAGGAGATCAAACAGCTTTGGGAAACTGCAAGCAGGTTGGAGCCAAGGAACTGGGTGATGAGACGGTATCTGGTAATGGATGGGGTTTGATGCAGGCAGAGGCCCCGTCAGATAATGGATGGGGTGTCGTGAAGACAACTACTTGTGATGATGCATGGGTCATGGATGATGTGGCTAAGCATGGTGCTATACAAGAAAATTCAGTTGCTTCGCATGATGGGGTTAGGAATGCACCCAAGGACGCGGCTATGAGTGGATGGGGCATTGCAGAAGATCTGGCTTCACTCGAAACCGGATGGGGTGTGGCAACAAACAAACAGAAAGTAACTACTGCAGGTGATGATGGATGGGATGCTGTGGAGGAACAGAATGGACGACATAAGGCAACTTATACACATCCAAGTAGGAAAGTAACCAATACCACCGATCCAACAGAAAGTCACTGTGCTAGTGAGAGACGAAGTGGAACGTTCGGGCCTTCAGGATCCAATATGGTGCCGCTAGGAAAGCGGAGGAACACCATAAAGGCAGATGTAAATGGCAGCAGCCCGGACAGCTATAGCATGAAAAAAGCCAAGCAGTGTGAAGAGAAAGGAGATCAAACAGAGTGGGCAATGTGTGAGCAGACTGCATCAGTTGACGATCCTGGTTGGGAAAGTAACTCTCTGGAAGAGAAAAATATGCATGAGAAAATTGAACAGAAGGGGTGGGATCAGGATGAATGGGCATCTGCAGTGGAACTTGAAACGCTAGATGCTGATCAGACAAACCAAATTCTGAAGGATGACAGTCTTGGTGGGGATGACTGGAAATCTGCACCCGATCCAGAGGCATCAAATACAAATGGCTGGGGATCTGAAATGCAGATGGCTGACAACGCTCGGGGCAACGGCTGGGACGATATTAACTCAGATGCTCTATCGGTCCCACGTAGTATGGAACAGCCTCAAGCTGGCTGGGGTTCTGAGGCCCTTGATCCATCTGATACTCCACCATCAACATGGTTGTCTCGACAAGATGACATGCCAAGACCAAAAAGAAGGGCCAGCCAAGGTTCTAATGGTGACTCGTGGGCGGGTTTCGCATCAAGTGGTCCTATTCAAACTCAAAGCAGACGGTCTCGACTCAGAGCTTTGATGGCCTCACCAGAATACGTTGAACTGGATGAATTACAGAAGTTAGCCAATCAGATTCTCCATAACAAAGGGTATCAGAATGGGGACAAGCTCAACCCTGAAGATGAGAAGCTTGTCCTTGAGAAAGTTCTTGTGCATCATCCGGACAAGGAGGCCAAGTTGGGATGTGGGGTCGACTGCCTGATGATAGACGCACACTCAGACCATCAGGTGAGCTGCTTTTTCGTGGTCCGCAAAGATGGGTCAAAGACTGACTTTTCTTACTGGAAGTGTTTGGAGGGAATGTTCGAAACGAAGTACTCTCAAGTTGCCAAAGAGGAGGTTGTCAAAGAAGGGGCCAAAGACAGTTGGGAGAGAGGGAACTGACCCAGCAGCTCTCAATGGCTTTTAGTTAGAAGTCCCTTTCTAGCCCTACAGCATGGTATAATTAAGTTTCTCTTCAGTAGTAGCACTGTGAAAAGCAGTGTAAAAAGCTATTGTATAATTTTTGATATGCATGTTTAGCTTAATCAACTAGTGGATGGAAGGCTTCAAGGAGGCCTTAATGGCATACCTGTAAACTATTATTACAATTTTTGATATGCATGTTTAGCTAGCTTCAACCAAAATCCAGCTATTGGATGGAAGGCTGTAATGGCATATTTATAGGTTGCGTTCTTAATGCAGGTATAGTGGGAGAAGGATCAGATACTTACGACTATGCAATCATTCTAACTCATTGGCTTGAAAGGCAGGGACCCGGGTGTGTGTGTTCTTCAGCACTTTCCAAAATTTTGATCTTGTGTGTCTTCTTATATTTAGAAATTAGGTCATGCTGTATTGGTCATCAAAAGTAGGGTTGATTGTGGGTTCTCAAATGAAAACACTCAATTTCAAGAGATTAGATAATTGGTCACACCACAAGTAGACATGCTATACACATTTATTTCTACAGAGCTGCATCATTGTTAAAAATATGATGGGCCTGAGTGTGTTTACTTTACTGACTGATGTGAGTGTACTGTTCCCCAAGGCGTGTGCTGCAAGCGTGCTCACTAATTCTACCCTAATCTTATTACACTTGTCAGTAATAATCAAGTATGATAGTTTGGAAATGCTTTTCACTGTACTAGCCTGAGTACAGTGAAATGCTTTTCACTGTACTAGCCTGAGTGTGTTCACTTTACTGACTGATGTGAGTGTACTGTTACCCAAGGGCGTGTGCTGCAAGCGTGCTCACTAATTCTACCCTAATCTTATTACTCTTGTCAGTAATAATCAAGTATGAGAGTTTGGAAATGCTTTTCACTGTACTAGCCTAAGTAAGTTCTCTAGATTTAAGATTTAAGATTTAAGAACAGAAGGTTGTCTTACACAAAAAAAAATTGATGGAGAACCACCACTTGTCTAAGAGCTTGAAACTCACTATGCCATTGTTTGTTGCATCGGATTGCTTTGATTAGTATTGCTCATTTGTACTAGGCTTTATCATTTTTTAAAAGAGCATTTGCAATATTAGTAGTGCAGCTCATACACAAGGTATTAAGAGTTGCGGCCACATCGTGTTTTGAATGTGTCGATGTGGTGTGCATGTTGCTAGTTGATGGCTACTCTTTAATAATTTTGGTTTGAGGCTGAAATTTGAAGATGTGCCTAGGAATGCCCTAGATTTGAGCTTGAAGGCTTCGAAAAAACCCTGAAACTCCACTTGATCAAATTGGCTAGAGGTCTGTTTTTGTAATCCACTTTATCTAGGTGGTCTTCTTTTGGAAGATTGCATTTCCAACACTCTTAATTGATCTTAATTATGAAATTAGTGCATCCAACAATTTCATGAATAGTGATAGTGTTTACCGATATCCTCCTCCATCTTAGCTATGATACCTTAAGGATAAAAATAATGTACAATCATCTTGATGTTATTATATTGTGTTGAAATTGCTATTAGTTGGAGTTGTGTAAGTGACACATTATACTTGCAAGCTTCCTTATAGCCTTGAATTTGCTAACTATATCTTCTTGAGCATGGCATAAGAAGGCAATGGCCTACATCTATACACCTCAGCAAAATGGAGTTGCGTTGTGAGAGGAAGAACAGAGGCCTGTTTGAGTCATCTAGGTGTATGCTAAAGGAGAAGAACCTTTCCAACACCTATTGGGCTAAAGCTATGAGCACATTATGTTATTGGATGATGAATAGATCTCCAATTGAAGCACTCCAAGGCATAACCCCATATGAAGTCTTTCATGGCCTCAAGCCTCATGGTACATTATCTCAGAATATTTGATTGTCTAGCTTTTTCTCATATTTTAGATGCTCATAGGAAGAAGCTTGATAATGACAAGTCAAGAAAGTGTGTTTATTGGATATAATAGTGAGCATAAGGGTTATAAACTCTATGGTCCAATTAAGAAGGAGACATTTGTGTCAAGGGATGTGATCAGCTGATCCACCAGATGCAGGCATCCTTTCTTCATCAATGCCTCTCAAAGGATAGATAGCACTTTTGCAAGGCTTCATTGAAGAATTGGAGGAAGAAGATGATGCCCACCAAGCAGTCCTTAGGAAGTCTACTAGAGATAGAAAGTATCCCCAAAGGTTAACATATCATAGAGGTAACAATTCAGACATTGAACAAATAAATTATACTCTCTTGACATCATTGATGTAGTATGATGAACCCTTCTATGAGGATGCTTGTGAGAAGAAAAAATGGATAGATGCAATAGACAAAGAGATGACTGCATTGCACAAGAATTACACTTGGGATCTGTGTCAGCTTCACACAACAAGAAAGCCATAGGCTACAAATGGATTTACAAGTTGAAGTATATAACAAGGGGAAGGAAAGATAGACAAGTACAAAGCAAGACTTGTGGCTAAAGGTTTTGCTCAAAAATAGGGGGTTGTTTTACGAAGAGATCTTTGCATTAGTAGCTAAGATGAAATCCATCATGTTAGTCCTTTCTCTAGCCTCTTTTCATAAATGAAAATTGTGGCATATGGATATCAACAATGCCTTCCTCAATGACCAACCTGAGAAAGAAGTCTACATGTAGCAGCCTACAGGTTATGTTAAAGCAGGAACAAAGTATCTTGTTTGCAAGCTGTAAAAGATCTCATATGGTATGAAATAAGCTCCAAGAGCTTGGTATGGTAGAATTGATGAGCATCTGAAAGCTTAAGGATTCTAAAAGAGTAATGTAAATTATACTCTCTACTACATGGTGAAAGAGAAGGACATTGTTCTTGTTCTTTTGTATGCTAATGATATGTTTTTAACAAGCACCAATCAATGAAGCCATGGTTGCAGCTGTTAAATCCAAACTCTCAACTAAGTTTGAAATGAAAGATCTTGGATACTTGCACCATATATCGAGATTGAAGTAGCCATGACCACAGTAGGTGGTATCTTCATCTCTCTCAGCAAAAGTACCTGCAAACTATTCTTAAGAAGTTTGGTATGGAGACCTAGAGACCTACAAACTAGTGTCTACACCAATGGGATCCACTTTGAAGCTTACAAAGGATGAAATAAGTCATCCTTCTTGTTACATTATTGGCCCTCTATGAAGAAAGATATAGCCAAGTTTGTAGCCGAATGCATTACTTGCCAGAAGATTAAAAGCTATAAGGGAAAAACTCAAGGATTACTTATGCCACTCCCAATTCCCAATGAACCATGGGAGCAGATTTCAATGGACTTTATAACTGGTTTTTCGCTTACTGCTAATCAAAATGACATGATTTGGACAGTAGTTGATAGATTTAGCAAACAGGCTCATTTCATTGCATGTAAAAACAAACTGACTGCTCATCAAGCTGCTCATTTATTTTTAAAGCATATATTTATGCATCATGGTTTGTCTAAAGTCATTGTATCAGATAGAGATTCTAAATTTTGGAGTGATTTTTGGAGAACATTGTTTGATAATTTAGGCATAAAATTAGATTTCTTAACTGCTTTTCACCCTGAATCCAATGGTGGCCAGACTGAACTGACCAATAGCACTATCCTAGACCTTCTTAGAATCTATGTTTCATCATAGCCTAGGCAATCAAACACCAATATCAACAACACTAGCATGCGTACACATGGCATCACCCAATCACAACATACGTAGCATAGACCTGCAAAGCATATGTCAATCACACTTACAATGTAGTATTTAATATGACATCACTCACGATACTAATTGTAAGCATGGCACAATGGTCGGATGTGCGTGATGTTACATTATTGGCCCTTTATGGTCTATTGGGGGGACGCCCATCCGACCATTGTGCCGCCATGTTTGCAATTAGTATCGTGAGTGATGTCATATTACCACTGTCAGGAACTTGCCACACAAAAGAGAATCAAAGTACCAAAATTGCACACAATAAACATTCGACTCCAAACAAATAACAGATTCAAACATATTAAACATAGACATGGAAATAAACATGGAAGATAAACCATAGACTTGAAAACTGTGCGCAAAATAATGATCACCATCAATCAACAAGGATTGGGTTAAATCACCCCCTCATGCGTGCAGGCTTCTTGCACAACATGAGTATTTAATCATGTATTCCTCAAAAATAGCCCTTCAGCCAATCGTGAAGCTTTTGCCAAAAATAGGGCTCTTTTTACAAAAATAATCAATCCTTCTAGAGGATGTTCACACACATCTAGTGTGTACCAACAAAAACAATAGAAAAATTCTAGTTCACACGCACTACACCCATGCACATCGGGGTGCATAAATATACGAGTACAAATAAATGGCACACGGCCAACCAACAATAATGAAGTATAACTCATAAATGTCGAGGCGATGTAAACGCCCATGCACATGACAAAATCCGTGCGACACCTCGTTCGGTAACCCTCGCACGTGCAACACCTCGTTCGGTGACCCTTGCACACTCATGCCTGTGCGACACCTTGTTCGATGTGACTCTCGCATGAGTACAACGCCTCATTCAGCATCCTCGTACTCATCACCTATACTCAACAAGTCAACATGTTAGGTGAGGCAATCAAACACCAATATCAACAACACTAGCATGCGTACACATGGCATCACCCAATCACAACATACTTAGCATAGACCTGCAAAGCATATGTCAATCACACTTTCAATGTAGTATTTAATATGACATCACTCACGATACTAATTGCAAGCATGGCACAATGGTCGGATGGGCGTCCCCACCAATAGACCATAGAGGGCCAATAATGTAACACTTCTGATACTACTTTATACAGGCAACTCATTGATTCTCTCATTTATTTGACTCTATCACTAGGCTTAATCTTTGTTTTATAGTAAATAGTCTTGCTCAATTTATGTAGAACCCTAAATTATCTCATTGGATTGCAACCAAAAGGGTTCTCAGATATTTAAAAGGCACTCAGCATTTGGGTATCTTATATGCAGGTGTGATACACTAAGTCTGCATGGGTTTAGTGACTCTGACAATGCAAAACCTATTTGATAGTGGATAGAAGAAGATTCAGTGGAAATGCATTCTTTCTTGGTGCAGGAGCCATTTCATGGTGTTCTAAGAAGCAGAATACAATTAACCTTTCCTCTACAGAGGTTGAATATAAGGCTTTAACCACCTCAACCTATGAAGCTATTTGGTTGAAATGATGCTTGCAAGAACTTGGTCTTTATAGAGTTGATGGTCCTACTCCTGTTCTTTGTGATAACACATCAGCTGAAGCCTTAGCCAAGAATCCATTCATGCATCGGACCAAGTATATTGAAGTCAGAGAACATTTCAAAAGGGAGAATATTCACTCAAGTGAGATAGTGTTTTGCAGCATTGCAATACTAAAGAGAATGTTAGAAAGACGTGTGAGTGCACTTGAGTGTGCACTCACACGTCTTCCTTCTTCCACTTATGAAGGCCTCCATAACTTGTTTCTCTTTGAAGCATTTTCTCCTTGATGAAATTAAGTTTGCCTCCTTAACCTCCAAGTTGAGGTTTTCCACATAACCATTGACATGACCTCTATGAGCTCCATGATGTGAACGCTTCATCCCCACACACCATCTTCAAGGGTTCTTCTTCAAAGTGGTTTCTCACAAGAAACCAAAGTGCATAAACCATTTTGAAAGTTCCCATAGCTTTCACAACTTTGCTCATCTCCTTGAGCAACATCCCCAAGTGCATCCTATTCTTGATGCACACACTTGTGAACTCCATTGAGTCCACCATCTCACTTGTCATCATCTTGACAAGCATGCACCTCCACACATGCTCTTTGCCCAAGTGCAAAGAACCATAGGATTCACAAATCCCAACATGGCAACCCTTTTCAAATACGAGCATTCTTCCATGCTTAAACACCAAATTAGAGGCAAAAACACCAAAGTACCTTCACAAATCTCCTTGGCAGCTTCTCCTTGATGACAACAAAGACTTCATAGCCTTCATACTTGCTGAAATCTCAATTTTCAGCTTCTTTGAGCAGCACCATAAACTCCAAATATTCATGGGCATAATCTCTCTCCAAATGCAATACTAATGACAATGAGTGTGCTAATTTTTTATAATAAACTAAAAATCTTGCTTAATCAAATAAACACATAACCAAGAAACTATACATAAATATTCACCCATGACCAAGAGCCCACCCAAGCTCTCATACCATGTTAACAATCCAAAAATGGGATTGATCGTGGTGAAGGATATAGATTAAGCAACATAATTAAGGTGGATTAAACTACAATAAGAACTCCATAAGAGAGAGAGAGAGAGAGAGAGAGAGAGAGAGAGAGAGAGAGAGATTGCACACTCAACACTCAATTATATTGCTCTATTGCATTCACAATTGCACACTCAACACTCAATTATATTGCTCTATTGCATTCACAAATGAACCATACAATGATATAGGCTTCCTAGCCTTATCCCACTTTACATGTCATCATCCATGTGGCAACTCCTTTTCCACTCTTTTGGTCAACACTCACACACCATTTAGTATAACATGTGGCATTCCTGTCTTGCCACAATATCTTGCACCTCTAGGGTGCTTTCTCACATACACACAACACCGCGATTACATCTCTCAACAAGGTTTCCTCTCACGGTTTCTAGAAAGACATCTTCATCCACCTCGAAACTTGGATGATTAATAGCTACGTCATCTCCCCATCTATCATACTTTGGTCGACTGTACGTAGTGTGATGGGGATGCGTAAAGATTGTGATGACCAAAACAGAGACCTACGTGCACACACGTAACTACGTTAGGGAATTCATGGTGGTTCACTTAAAATAAAAAATGATTACAATTAACTCTTTCACTCACCTCTTCTTGTCCATCTTTTGACATAAGATACATGTATTGTGAGAGGCGTATGAATAAAGTCCTACACAATGTGAAATTGTAACTTTTAGCCTCTTGCACTACAATGCTCTATGTTGGAAATAGGGTTGCAGAAATGCACACACAAAGAGTGAAGAAGCTCAAGGGAGCACACAATGAGATGATAGATAGATAATGAATGTGTGCTATACAAAGATGATAAGTATACCCCAAGATGGGTGTATATTAGCACGAGGAAAAAAAACCTCCTAAAGAGGAAAAAAGTTCCCCAGCTAGTCATAGTGTGTTCACACACACTATTTGGTAGTAATGTGTTCACACACATCACACATCACTACCAAATATTGCTACAAATCCCCCCTAGACTGATGATGTGAACAAGGGGTGAGCTGGCACTAGAAGTACAGAGATGTGCCAGGCTCTTTGTACTGTGATATAGGGAGCCCAGGCTATTCTCCAAAGGAAAGTAAGATTAAAGCTTGGTGAAAAGCTTCAACCTTTATATTGAAAGGGCCCTTATGGTGGGGATACTCACTTATATAATGTGGGCCTTGCATCAAAAGCATTGCATTAGTGTGGGTCTTTGCATGAAAAACATTATAGAGAGTCCTTACACAAGGACACTTTGGACCTTTACATGGAAGAATTGCAGCAATGGCCTACACATCATATTGTTGAGGTCCGTTGCACCATTCAAAGAAGGAGGCATAGTTTATGGCTCGAGTCTATTTTGGATACCCATATGAATCATATTACTTATATAGGTCTTATTACTCATAGGACTCGTAGCTCTCATATTTTGGATTCTCTGCATTTATAGGTAGAGTCATTTGGTGTGGGCATTTTCATGGAAAGCATTACAAAGGGTCCTTACACAAGGACACTCTAGAACTTTACATGGAAGGATTGCATCAATGGCCTACACATTGTATTGTTGAGTTCCCTTTCTCATTGTTTCACCATTCAAGCAAGGAGGCATAGTTTATGTCTCAAGTCTATTTTGGATACCCATATGGATCATATTATTTATATAGGTCTTATTGCTTATAAGACTCATAGCTCTCCTGTTTTGGATTCTCTGTATTTCTAAGTAAAGTCACCAAGTACTGTGGTGCAATTCGTGGAGGAACTAGTTGGGTTTGGTAATACCAAAAGTGGGTAAAGCAAATTGTGGTGGTTTATACATACCTCCCCAATAAGGTGTTTTGGTAAAGCGCACATTGGAGTGGCAGCTAGGGTTGGTAAGGTTAATGGTTGCCTTCACATCAGGAGCATCTATCATGGTGTCAAAGTCCATTATACTAGTTTCTTTGGTACCAACAATGAGCTATGTTATTATTCTCATAGCACTAGCAATGAGCACAAAACTCTTATTATCTAAGCCTTACCCCAATAGACACTCGATGCTAATATGGTTTTGGAAATAAATTATGCACCACAAAATTATATCTCTATGTGGAGATAAGTGTGGCTCACCAAACTATATCTCTTTGTGTGGAGATAAGTGTGGCTCACCTTGGCTTAGTCAGTGGAGATAAGTGTGGCTCACCTTGGCTTAGTCAGTGGAGTAAATTGTTTGACAACTCATCCATGCTTATGTCCTTCACTAGGATTCTTCTTGGTGTCGGTTGGGCTCCCTTAGTTGAAGGGGCTTTTTTAGATGATGTGTCCCCTATTTACTATTGGTTATCATGGTGGCTCATATGCATTAAGAAAGCTCATGGTTATGCATAATGATGAGAGGTTAGGGTTAAATCAAGATGACTAGGTTAAGCATAATGATTAAAATAATCATAGCATAATGGGAGGAGTGATTTGTGTTCTTCCATTAGGTGAATACCTCTTAAATAAGCCAAGTACAAGTGTTAACCTGTAGGATCCCTGACCCCACTGCTTGCGCAACGAATTTGGGGGTGCTAGTAGTAGCAGCAAAAGTAGCACTTCTTGCACGGGGCAGGGTCCCACACTTGGGGCCTTGCCCACAGATATCCAGATAAGAGACTAATCCATCGGTTCTTCCAAAACCGAACTCGGAAAAACTTCCCTTGCTCGGAAAGCACGAGCAATTCCTCCAGGATAACTTTTCTCTAACGTAGTCAAAAGCTTGAAACTAACAGAACTGACTTGACCGAGCCCGTAAGTCCCATAGTCAGATCAGGGAAAAGATTGTACTTGGATCATAGAGACCAACGCTTTTTCCTCATCGAGAGGCATAGGCGTTGATTATTTTCCATAGAACAGTTTTTGTCCGGGATTTACTTCAGCCTATCGTACTATACAGAAATTGAGTCTCGGTTTAGGGATCCATCAGATCTTTATAACAATCATTTAATGAAACCATAGTGTTACTGATCATAATTCTCTAATTATCCACCAGTTGAATCCTAATTTCCAGTTCCTTCCTTCATTGGTGTACCTATGGCATCATTGGCAACCAGAACGCTCACCACCTGTTTACTCAGGGGCCTTTTCAATAGTTCCTAGCTCATAGTACCCGACAATATAATCACATAAAAATATCCAAATAGAATCTCCGTTGAAGATCAGCAAGATCAACCAATAGATCCATATAAAAGAGCCATGGACTCATCCGTT
The DNA here is from genome assembly GCF_041138505.1 of Cibotium barometz. NCBI lineage: Eukaryota > Viridiplantae > Streptophyta > Polypodiopsida > Cyatheales > Cibotiaceae > Cibotium > Cibotium barometz. The sequence goes on from NC_141061.1 coordinate 6,514,294, forward strand.
GAGAACCAGCAAGGTCAATCAACCAGATCCATGTTCGAATTCAGAAAACAATTCTTACTCCTTGTTCCAATATCTTCCCTGATATACTTGTGGGTATCTTCGGCGACCTAGAGCCCGAGCACCGTATGGTCAGCACCCTCTAGGATCCTTCGCAGGTCACCTAGCGCTTACTCATAGGCCTCTTCCTTGGTCCCTCATCCACTGTACCGGAAGCTCACCATTTAAATCAAACTGAGGCTGGGCAAGACCTCGGCCGGCCTTGCTACACGAGACGTCCTTCGTTGACTCTCCGTCTCACAGCAGTTGCAACTTTAATAGATAGGTCTCTACGACCTCATTCACAAGACGGTCAAAATGCTTCCCCAGCATTCTTGACATAAAACAGTCATTTAAAAATAGGTTTCACATACAATTACAGTTTCAACAGTATTTCCATCTTTTCTCAATCACTCCACATCCTTTCACATTAGTCCCCATCTTTTCTCATCTTACCACAATTTTACTTCATCCATCCCTATCACATCACATCATTCCCACATCAATTCACATCCAATCACATCAACCACACGTCAATCCACATCATCCACACATCAGTCCACATCATCCACATCAATCCACATGTCAATCCACATCATCCATACATCCATACACATCAATCCACATTAACTACACATCAATCTATATCATCCATACATTAGTCCACATCATCCACATCAATCCACATCATCTATACATTAATCCACATCATCCATACATCCATCCACATCATCCATACATCCATCCACATCAATCCACATGTCAATCCACATCATCCATACATCCATCCACCCACATCAATCCACATTAACTACACATCAATCCATATCATCCATACATCAGTCCACATCAATCAACATCATCCATACATTCATCCACATCAATCAACATCATCCATACATTCATCCACATCAATCCACATCATTCACTCATCATACACACCAATCCACATCATCCACATCAATTTATATCATCCACTCATCAATCCACATTATTCACATCAATTTATATCATCCACTCATCAATCCACATCATTCATACATCCATGCACATCAATCCACATTATCCACACAATTTCATAAGTATTCCCATTCTCATCTAATCACATCTTTTTCTACCTCAACACTTAATTCCTCATTTATCCTCATCAGATCTCATCCACTTGCATCTACCCATACATCTCATCACTTTAACATCTATCCAGTTTACATCGCATCTTATCACATCCATTTGACATCATATCACATTCATTCACATCCTATATCATTCATTCACATCCTGATTCACAGGTTATTACATTCATTCACATCCCATATCACATTTATTCACATCCTGATTCACAGGTTATCACATTCATTCACATCCCTTATCATTCATTCACATCCCCTGATTCACATGCTAACACATTCATTCACATGCTAACACATTCATTCACATCCCATATCATTCATTCACATCCTTTATCATTCATATCTATCCAATTTACTTCCATCTCATCGCCTCTATCCTCGTTCATATCCATGACATTCACATCCACATATATTCTTCCACATACATCCACATCCATACTTATCACATACACATCCACATCTATCCTTTCACATACATCCACATCCATCTTTTCACTTATATACATCCACATCCATTCTTTCTCATACATCCACTTCCATTCTTCACATACATCCACTTCTATTCTTCACATACATCCACATCCATCCATCCATTCATTCCCATCTATCTGATTTACATTACTTCTCAGCACATCTATTCACCACATTCTCATCACTCCTATTCTCATCGCATCCATCCATCCATTCATTCCCATCTATCTGATTTACATTACTTCTCAGCACATCTATTCACCACATTCTCATCACTCCTATTCTCATCACTCCTATTCTCATCGCATCCATCCATCCATTCATTCCCATCTATCTGATTCGCATCCCATCTATCTGATTCGTATCCCATCTCATCACATCTATTTACCTCTCATTCTCATCACATCTATTCATCCATTCATTCTCATCTATTTGATTCGCATCACATCTCATCACATCTATTTACCTCTCATTCTCATCACTTCTATTTACCTCTCATTCTCATCACTTCTATTCTCATCACATCTATCCATCCATTCATTCCGATCTATCTAATTCGCATCACAGCTCATCACATCTATTTACGCATAATTTTAATTTTAAGGAGAATAACACTTTCGAAATAAAAATAAATCTTTTATGCATCTTTCTATGCATAAATTCAATTTTAATGAGAATAACTCTTTTGAATTAAAAATAAATTTCTTTATGCATCTTTCTATGCATAAAATAAAAATTGATGAGAATAACTCTTTTGGAATAAAAATAAATTCTTTATGCATCTATTTATGCATAAAATCAAAATTGATGAGAATAACTCTTTTAAAAAAAAAATCTTTATGCATCTTTCTATGCATAAAATCAAAATTGATGAGAATAACTCTTTTGAAATAAAAATAAATTTCTTTATGCATCTTTTTCTTTTGAATAAAAATAAATTTCTTTATGCATCTTCCTATGCATAAAATGAAAATTGATGAGAATAACTCTTTTGAAATAAAAATAAATTTCTTTATGCATCTTTCTATGCATAAAATGAAAATTGATGAAAATAACTCTTTTGAAATAAAAATAAATTTCTTTATGCATCTTCCTATCCATAAAATGAAAATTGATGAAAGTAACTCTTTTGAAATAAAAAATAAATTTCTTTATGCATCTTTCTATGCATAAAATGAAAATTACACTTTTAGAATACACAATTGGTGGGGGATTACTCTTTTTGGATAATAAAAGATAAAAATTATTTCACCAATTTTTAGAAAATTTTACCATAACCTCCTTTGTATGGTTGACCATTTTTCAAATTTTTCTAACTTAAAATTACTTAAAAATTATCTCCCCAATTGGTTTTAAGCACTCTAAACTAATCAAATTTCACTTTTAAAAGAGAAACAATATGAAAAGTTTAATTCCAACAATTAGATTACTTCACTAGGATAAAGAAGGGTTGAATTTAAGAAGAAGAGAGGGGGAAAGCCTTTCGAATAAGGCATAGCATTTGTTTATCATTTTAAGATAACAAACAATTTAGAAAACCATTAAAAGAATAAGAAAAAGTAAGATTTCTTACTTACATGAAATTCTGGGAGCTTTCCTTTAGCTTGATGGTTTGAGGGATCTACTCTTATTTGCAACAAGAGTGGCCACCAATTCTTTAGAAGAGGGAATGGTCAAAAACTAGTGAATTATTAAGAAATTCACAGTTCTTGGCTCTTGGGAGGAGTAGAGTAATAGTGCATAAAACACTATTAAGCTTCAACAAAGGGGGAGGCTTCTATTTAAAGGAAAAAGTGAGCTTCTAACCAAGCAAACTGATTATAGAATTTTTCAGATTAGTTTGGCCAATTTTTGACCATTTTTAGGTCAGTTTAGCTTACTTTTTGGAACTAGACTTGAATTAGGAGAGAGGAGAGATGAAATATCTCAATTTTTGATTATTTTAAACTTCACCACACATGTGAAGTAGGTGCCTCCTTCATGAGGGGGGGAATTCCCATTGTGAGGTGTCAAAAGTCCATTTTTTTTAGTAATTCCTTTGGTCCTTAGTCCACTCTTCATCTTATGTGAGTATTTACTCATTTTTTTGGGGGGGATTTTCTTTATTTCCTCTATTTATCTTCTCCACACATTTGGATGAATCTGATTGGCCTCTCAAAACCTTAATTTAAATTTTTTTGAAAATTTGGACCCCTAGGAGGATAAGGCCTCTTGAACAGATTATACTTGATTTCTAATGCACCTTCTGAAAATCTTTTTGAACTTCTGTTTCGGGGAAACTTATTTTAATAAGAAGAGATACTTTTCCATCCAAAAATATTCAAAATCTGAATAATCTCTCTCTAGAACATTTTCTCTCTCTAGGCCAAAACAGGTAGAAACAAGTTCTTTTATATTTCTGAAGAGGGGATTGATTACAGGGGAAGATACTGGACATCCTGAGAGACTAGGGAGGAATCTTACATAACCACATGTGGTTAACATGTCTCTATGACAACTATGTCCACACACTTATGTAACGGGTGCCCATACTATATTATAAATCCCATCATTTGATGAGGAAAACGCCCTAAAGACACTTCCAAGTCTTGAGCTTCAAAGGAAAGACAAGAGGATCTCGGCTATGATTGGCCAAAACGTAAAGAAAATCCTTGTAACTATGTTCCAAGCGCCGCGGGTCACTTTCTCCTCCCCCGACAAGTAGCCTAGTGGGAAAAGGCTTGGAACTATAAAAGCCAATTTCTCTTATTTGTATCTCATTCTCCCATTTATGTAATAGAATTAGAGTGTTCTCTCTTCCTCCCATTTATGTAATAGAATTAGAGTGTTCTCTCTTCCTCCCTCTTACAACTCTAATCTACCATGTGGTGTGGTATGCTTAGGGTTAGGGTTTGGGTGTGCTAATTGCTCATTCTCTCATGCTTCCCTCTTGCTCGAGTGATTAGGCTATCGCCACGATCGACTTTTGCAGAGATCCCACATGATCTTCTTAAAGAGAGCGGTTGCACCACCTGTAGGATTAGGAATCACCTCGGTGTGACACAACGAGTGCGGGAGGATCTCGATGACGAGCGGCTATCCACACGCAACGGTGGAGCTCTTCAGCACGGCCTGAGCTTGGCGAATCAAAAACTTCCCACGATAAGTTTGGTTAGGTTAACATCTTTGGCGCTGTTATCGGGGAGTGCCAATCCGCTTCTTATTGGAGCCTTCCTTGTTTGAATCCGACGGAGTCTCCATTGCCTAGTGTCAAGTAAGTAACTATAGTATTCGATTTTGGGTTGTTTGATTTATTTTATTTATTATTTTGGATGTTTTTTTTGGGTTTTTGTTTTGATTTTATGCATAGCTTATGGTTTAGAGTAGCATTAGCAAGTGTTTAAGCTAAAAAACTAGAGATTTGAGTAATTAGAGAGCTCAAAAGAGAGGGTTTTTACTTAAACCTAGAATGCTAATTTTTAGCTTTCAATCATGTTTTTTGTTAGATTTGTGTACATAGGTAGGTTAGGAATGCAAGACAAAACCTTAATCAAGCAAAAAACATAAAAAAATCATAAATAATCTCTTAATTTTTACTAATTATCCCTAATCTACTAGTTAGTGTGATTAGTGAGCTTAAAGAGAGTAAAAAACCAAAAAATTGAGCCTTATTGCTTGCAATTGGATAATTGGAGTGGCAATAGTTTTCTAAAGACTTTCCTTAACCTAAATCCATGCTTAGACCACTCCCATTAGAGCACAATTAGTGAGAATCAGTAGTAGTTAGGCCTTATTTGCCTAGTTTTTCCTCTTTTAAGTGGGTTGATTAGAGACTTAATTAGAAGGGCTAATTGGAGATAATCACATCATTAGATTAGCCTATCAAATCCCCATCTCAAAACTCCTTCCAATTAAGGAGTAATTAGAGAGCAAAGAAAGTGGGTTAAAGGGTGATTAACAATGAGATAGCGTATTGACGTACCTACCTAAGCATACGGACGTACCTCTCTCAAAAAAAAATTCTAAAAAAAAAAGAGTTCACTCATAAAGCATACGAACGTACCTTCCTAAGCGTATGCATACAAATGTACTTAAAGAGTACGGATGTACCTACCTAAGCGTACGAGCATACGTACTCGAGAAAAAATCTAAGAAAAAAACATACTCACAAGTATACGCCCGTACTACCGAAGCATACGGACATACCTACTTTTAAAAAATCTCGAAAAAAAATGTTCACTCATAAAAGCCACAGATGTTCACTCACAAAACCATGACCGTTCACTCCCAAAAAGCCATGCCTGTTCACTCACAAAGCCATGACCGTTCACTCCCAAAAGCCATGCCTGTTCACTCACAAAGCCATGGTCGTTCCTTCACTAATCTACGGCCAAAAGCCAGAGCCGTTCACTCACAAAAAAGCCATGGCCATTCCTTCACTAAGCCACGGCCTTTCACTCCTAAAGCCATGGTCGTCCACTCACAAAGCCACGGCCTTTCACTCTCCTAAAGCCATGGTCGTCCACTCACAAAGCCACAACCGTTCACTCATAAGAGTACGGACGTACCTACCTAAGCGTATGGACGTATGTATCCGGGAAAAAATCTCAATTTTTTTAAATTTTTAAATCTTTAGAGGTGATTAAGGTCTACCTCCCCGACCCACTAGAGTCGTTTTTATACACACAAAACACCTAAAAAGACCTTATTTTACCTTAAGGGGGGGTTCACGTGCAAAGAAAAAGAAAGCAAAAACTTATATTTTTGATCCGTGCATGCATTGTTGAAGCTTTTCTAATCTTCAACGCACATTATGGACACCTTTCGATCATGGTTGCATGCCCCAAGTGTCCCCATTCCATGGAGCGGCACCCTGACCATTGTACATTCACAAGTGGTCGATATGCCAAGCATATTCCATGAGGAAAAACGATTTATGAAGAGTCCCCACCTAGTGGTGTACCTCCGTACATGCACCATGACATGAATAGATGCCTCGAGGACACACATGTGCCTCCTCCTATAACCATGGGCTTATCCTCACCCCCCACCCACATACCACCTCCCCTTGATCCCCAAATTGACATTTTGGGCTTAGCACAAGCTATAGGAAGGGAAGTGGCACAATAATTGTACCCACAAACATAACATGAAGGACATTGGAGACCATGTATCCTACCTTGAGATCTTTAACCAAAGTTGTCACGCATTTGAAATTTTCAATGATGTAACAAAGGTCCATATATCTTTGGACTAAACCTTGAAGGTAAGGCGGTGCAATGGTTTTAATCCTTGGACCCTCGATAAAAAAAGGCATTTTCAAAGCAGCTTCACTCTTGGATTTGCACCATACAGGCCCAAATGGAGCCCCATTATCCAACTGTTCCACCTGGAAAAAAGCCAAAGGAAACCTTACGTGATGACTATATCACACACATAAAGTACCTCAATTCGCATTGTGAAGAAAGGGAAAGATTGAGTGCCAAGCAATTAATGGACCATTTCCTCTTGGGTTTGCATAATCCAACGCTTCACGACGACGACCATCTGTTATTGAAGGACCCCTTAACCTTTGATCAAGCCTGCAAATGGGCAACCTTTCTTGATGACAATATGTGAGAAAGTGATTCCATGCAATTGGCCACCGAGCCAATGAAAACCCAAAGCCCACTTGTAAAATTACCATCATCTCTTTCTGGGCACCATGCATTAATGGTGGCACTGCCCCTGTAAGATTCCTCCTCAGCCTGAATAATGAATAAGCTTTACTTCAATCCCTTATAATCATTCCATGTTTCTGAATACAAGAAAATATTATTTTTCCTTGTTTTTGCCTAGTGCGATAAAAATTTCTAGAGAGTGGTAATTCAATATTAAGATATTTTGAATATATAAATTCTACAAATATTAAAAATATATTTTCTTGAAACAGAAAATCAAAATAAAATTTTCAAGGTGCATTAGGAATCAATTAAAAATGATTTAAAAGACCTTAGTCTAAGGATCAAGATTTTTAAAAAAATTTGGATTATGGTCCAATTAAGGTTCTTATAGACCAATAAGATTAATCCAAGTGTTGGGATGAGATAAATCCAATGAATAAAAGAAAATACCCAAAAATGAGTAAATGCCTACATAAGATGAAGAGTTGACAGAGTACAAGATTTATTAGTTAAAAATTATGAAATATTACTAAAAAAATAGATATTTTAGAGTAATCATACAATTTTGACACCTTGGTAAGGAAAGGGGGAGCCTTGAAGGAGGTGCCTATTTCACACATGTGAATTTTTCACACTTCTCAACCCCTCTCAAGCTTGAGAAGTATTCAATTGAATGATTTTTCAATGCAAAAGAAGCTCTCTAATGAATTTTAATGATTAATCACATAAAGTTTTTATTTATGCTTAATTTAGGATGTTTTTTATGTATATCTCTCTCTCCCCCAAAGAATGGTCATTCCTATGACCAATTCTCAATTTAAATGATGCTTCTCATGGAGTAATTCCTAATTCTAAAATCAAACTCTATGCTAGTCAGCCAAGCCAGAGGCCAAAGAGATGGCTTTTTTATCCTTTAATGTTACATAAATTATGGTAAACTTAGGAATTAAGTCCATAAATTGGATATTGGTTCAAATAATAGTTACTCTATCATAATCCTATTACTAAGTCTTATTCTTTTAGAAAATATTAAAAATTATCAGTAATAGCAGCGGAGCTATGGCAAAATTTTTAAAAATTAACACATAAATCATTTTTATGCATAATGTGAAAAGAGGACTTCCTACCATATTCTAGGATTGAATATCCTAGGCTAAAAGAATGATTTTCATCACATTCAATGAAAAATTAAATTTTAAGGTTTATGCATAATTAAATAATTAAGAAAAGACGATATTGAGGTAATTTTATTTAAATGATAAAAGAGGAAGTCCCATGACATTGGAATTCAATCAGTTAAATGGGAAAAGTGGAATTCTTGGTATATTGGAATTAATGGATGTTTTATCTAAATTTAAAAGAGAAATTTTAGATAAATTTATTTTATGTATGAGAAATATTTAAATGATAAAAGAGGAATTCCCATGACATTGGAATTCAATCATTTAAATGGAAAAAGTAGATCTCTTGGTATATTGGAATTAATGGATATTTTATCTAAATTTAAAAGAGAAATTTTAGATAAATTTATTTTATATATGAGAAATATTTAAATGATAAAAGAGGAATTTCCATGACATTGAAATTCAATCATTTAAATGGAAAAAGTGGAATTCTTGGTATATTGGAATTACTAGATATTTTATCTAAATTTAAAAGAGAAAATTTAGATAAATTTATTTTATGATAAAAGAGGAATTCCCATGACAATTGGAATGTAATTAATTAAATGCAAAAAGAGGAATTCCCATGATATTTGAGATCCAAGAAATTAAATGGAAAAGAAGAAATTTTTAGTATAATTCAATTTATGAATATTTATCAAAAGTAGAAATATGGGTAGAATTGATTTTTATAAATCCCATGAATTCTTTTATTCAAAAGAGGAATATTGAATATAATTCATTAGAGAAATTGAGAAAGAACATGGAAATAGTCATCGAGAAAAAGAACCTTTATCTAGGCCAAGCAATTGGCAGAACTTTAGAAAAAGTTTCATTATCGTTATTGAAGTAGAAAAAGCTACTAAATGGGAATAATATGTGAAAGGATGTGATAAGATGTAAATGGGATGCGATAGGATGTGAATGGATGTGATAAGATGTAAATGGGATGTGAATAGATGTGATAAGATGTAAATGGGATGTGATAAGATGTAAATGGGATGTGATAGGATGTGAATAGATGTGATAAGATGTAAATGGGATGTGATAGGATGTGAATGGATGTGATAAGATGTGATAGGATGTGAATGGATGTGATAAGATGTGAATGGGATGTGATAGGATGTGGTGTGATGAAAATGAATGTGGATGAGATGTGAAGTAAATGGATGTGGATGTGAATGATGAGATGAGAGGATATGTGAAAGGGTGAGATGGGAAGTAAATGGATGTGGATGTGTATGTGTATGTGAAAGAATGTGATGTGAATATATGTGGATGGGAAGTGATAGATATGAATGTATGGATAGATGTGGATAGTCATGCATGTAAATGATTGGATGGATGTGGATGAATGAGATGGGATGTGTATAAATGAGATATGATGTGGATGTTATGTAAAGTGGATGGAATGAATGAGATATGATGTGGATAGATGTGGACATGATGCAATGTGGATCGAATGTATGTGATGGAATGGGGATACAATGAATGTGATGAATATGAATGGATGTGATGTGATGTGAATCGGGATAGATGTGAATGAATGAGATGTGATGTGAAATGGATGTGATGTGATGTGATATAATGAATGAATGAGATGTGACGTGAATGGATGAGATGTGATGGGATGTGAATCAGGATAGATGTGAATGAATGAGATGTGAGGTGAAATGGATGTGATGTGATGTGGATCAGGGTAGATATGAATGGATGAGATGTAAATAAATGTGATGTGATGAGATGTGGATATGGGTATATGCGAGTGGATGAGATGTGATGAGTATAAATGTGGAAAGATGTGATGAGATGAAAAATGATGTGATTGGATGAGAATGGATGAAGGACGATGGGAATACATATAATTAGACCTGGATTAAGTAATGTGGATTAATGTAGAACAATGTGGAAAGATGAGAGTTCGTTATAGAAACTATATTTATGACCTATTTTTAAATGACCTATTTTTAAATGACCTATTTATGTCAAGAATGCTGGGGAAGCATTTTGACCGTCTTGTCAATGAGGTCGTAGTGGAGACCTAAATGATAAAGTTTCAGAGAGTCAACGGAGGATGTCTCACGTAGCACGGTCGGCCGAGGTCTTGACCAGCCTTGGTTTCGATTTAAATGGTAAGCTTCCAGTACGATGGATGAGGGACCAAGGAAGTGGCCTATGAGTGAAGTGCTAGGTGACCTACGAAGGATCCTAGAGGGTGCTGACCATACGGTGCTCGGGCTTTTGTTCGCCGAAGATACCCACGCGTGTGTGGGTCCTCAATGGATGAGTCCATGGCTCTTTTATATGGATCTGTCAGTTGATCTTGTTGATCTTCAACGGAGAGTCCATTTGGATTTTTATAAGTGAATATATTTCCGGGTACTATGAGCTAAGAAAAGACCCCTGAGTGGACAGGTGGCGAGCGTTCTAGTTGCCAATGATGCCATAGGTACATTGATGAAGGAATGATCGGAAACTAGAAATCAACCGGATATTTTGGAGGTTTATGATCAGTGATACTATGATTTTATTAAAAGATTGTTTTAAAGTTAGTAGAATCTATGAAACATGTGATTTCATATTGAGTGTGTAAGTGGTGTGACTATCTTGAAGTTTGCATGAAGTTTGCATGAAGCGCCGGCTAGGGGGCCTGGGAACTCTTTTTCCTGGTACTCGGGACAAAACATCCAAATTCCTAAACGGATTCTATCACTATAGTGGTTGGGTTTTGGTTGGCTAACCCATGGGACTGGATGGGGTTAGGCTGGACTAATGGATCCCTAAAATGAGACTCAATTCTGTTATGGTACAACAGATGAAGTAAATCCCGGATAGTCCTTGTTCTATGGAAAAGAATCAACGGCTGTGCCTCTCGATGAGGAAAAAAGCGTTGGTCTCTATGATCCAAGTGCAAATCTTTTCCTTGATCTGACCATGTGACTTACGGGTTCAGTCGGATCAGTTTGGTTAGTTTATGACCTTGACTACGTTAGAATAAAAATATCCCATGGAGGAATCACCTGTGCTTTCTAGGTGAGGAAAGTTTTTCCGGGTTCGGTTTTGGAAGAATTGAGGGATTAGTCTCTTATCCGGATATCCGTGGGAGCGAGGCCCCGAGTGAGAGGCTCTGTCCCGCACAAGAAGTGCTACTTTTGCTGCTAGTATCCCCGAATTCGTTGCGTAGAGGGGGCAGGAATCTTTCAGCTGTCTGGTATCAGAGCCAGGTTGGCTAAAGTGGAACAACCAAGAAGCCAAAAATGTCAAAAATTTATGAAGTACGAGTAAAAGATTGTAATTGTGTGATGAAATCCATACAAATTGATATTCAGAATGTAGATTCATAAATTTGTAATTGGGTCTTCATATGGAAGTACCGCAATTGTATGGAATCCCTGACTTGCTTGAGGCCCAGACATGATGGTCTTTACCTTATAATTCCAAGGACTGTGACTACCCGCATATTTCGAGGGTATAACTGCAGCTCTTTACTGGCAGTATATATGAGTAAATCTAAGACCTTGAAATTATAAGCAAAAATACTATCCAGATGATGAATTCGAATGCTGATTGATATGATTTTAGAATTTTGGTTGAGAATTGATGAGTTGATTTGGATTCTGATTGAAAGATAATGATTCTTGAATTCTAGTTGAAAGAAGATAAGTTTAACATAGCCCTAATGAGGATGAATGGGACGAATCCCAGTGATGATGATAATAACTAGAATGATGATTTTGACTTCAGCAAAAATCACTATGAGATTAGTGGATTGTGCTGACAGATTGCTACTTTTGACCTTGACGCAGTGACTCTAGTTAAGGGATGACAAATTGAAAACCTCCATAACTGAAATTCTCGTGAAGGAATGTTCTCAGATGAAATTTTTAGTCTGATGGACCATTACTGTGATAAGAATATGAATAAATTATTCTCTGATAATGAGTTCTGTATGTTCTTCTATGAGAAGGGATCTTTATCCTAGGATTCTGTGTGGGACTAACCAATCTAACGAATCCCAGAATCAATTGGATCTAAAGTCGGATTTGCATTATAAATAAAGGGACTTAACAAGAATTTTCGTATTGATAGGGTCATGGATCGAGGTTGTCGTGGTAGGAATGATAACCTCCAACTCGATGAGGAAGAGCTTGACCTAGATGTTCGTAAAACTCTTCATAGATCGTAGCTTGGACCTTTCAAGGGTGAAGGGAAAAACTTGGGCGAGGCTATGCAAAAGTGGATCGAAGCAATGGAAGAGTACTTTGATGTCACCGGGTACAATGAGAAGAGCAAAATGGCTCTTGCAAGGATGAAGATAGTAGAAACAACCAGAGTGGCATGGAGAAACCACTGCGAGACAAACCGTCTGGATCAGAACACTCAGACATGGAATGATCTCAAAATTTACCTAAGGAAGAGATTATGTCCTCCCGGCTTTTTGGGGAAACCAAGATAAACAAATTCTTAGAGTTAACCGAGGGGAGCATAACTATTGAAGTGTATCACCAAGCGTTCGCTCTCCTCCTCAAATACTTGCCACTGCTAGATGAAGAACAGCTGATAGCCAGGTTCATTTGGGGACTGAACGAACCTTTGAATATCCTAGTGAAGAATGCCAAGCCAGTTTCCATGGCCGAAGCAGTGTAGATGGCGAAGGATTTCGCCTAGGCCTTTGATGTCAAGGTCTCGCCAAAGCTAGCACCATCATCTTTCAAAAGATTTCTAGCTCGAGAAGGTGATTCCAACCTTCCCCCACCGCCTAAGAGACAACAAGGTCAAGCTCAAAATATGCATTAGGACCTCAATGGAAGGCTTCTTGGGCCCTTTTATTTGGCAATTTAAGGAGTCAAACCTTTTCTCTTAAGAAGAAACGTTTTCTAATTAGAAGCTTCAAAACGGCTACTTTATTCGAATTTGAATTTTGGGGGAAAAATGGAATTTAAAATCTAGCGGACAAAACCATATCATGTAACATATCTATGGAAAGCTCTTGATGCGTAGATCACGGATCTATAATCTCCGCTCAAATCGGAGCTTGTATGTAGAAGTTATGGAGGTTCGAAAATTGTAAAATTACCTCCCCCCCTTTTTGGGGGAAAAAGTGCACCCTTTGACCACTCTTACACCTCTCTTACAAACCCAACATTTCAGTCCACATGGCAACCCTCCATTTGGCTATTCCTTAATCACCTTGATTAGGCTTGGGCAAATTAAAGGGCCCAAGAAGACCCCATTCACTTCCTAATGGAAAGTTCCAGAATGGAAGAAAGGTCCCTTCCTCGGAACTCAATCCCCCTGGAATTCAACTTCAGAAGTTCCACCCTTGAACAAGGAAGTGAAATGCTATAACTGTCAAGGATTTGGACATCGCAGTATGGATTGCCCAACTCCTTTTGGATCAAGGTTTTCGGGGCGGGGAAATCAAGGACAAAGATTCCAGACTCCAGCTCCTTCCCTCCATAGTAATCAGGTTTCTTTCCCTCCATAGTAATCAGGTTCCTTTCCGCCAAAATCAGGGAAAATTCAGAGGTAGACCCTCTAACCAACCCGCAGTTTCAATCCAAAGCAATGCAAGACCTCCACCTTAGAATAGGGGAAGTCAAAGAGAGATTTTTCCAAATCGGCCGTCCACTTCCAAGGTAGTAACGTTAGAAGCAATTGAAGAAGAAGAAGGAGATGAAAGAGATCATACTCCACCTGCGAGATGAGCACAGCTCAAGTTTTTCAAGTGGGAGAGGATGTAAGATTCCTCCTCAGCCTGAATAATTAATAAGCTTTACTAATCATTCCTTGTTTATAAATACAAGAAAATATTGTTTTTCCTTGTTTTTGCCTAGCAAGATACAAATTTTTAGAGAGTGGTAATTCAATATTGAGATATTTTTGGATATATAAATTCTACAAATATCAAAAATATGTTTCCTTGAAATAGAAAATACAAATAAATTTTCCAAGGTGCATCAGGAATCAATTAAAAATGATTTAAAAGACCTTAGCCTAAGGGTCAAGATTTTCTAAAATTTTTGGATTACGGTCCAATTAAGGTTCTTATGGACCAATAAGATTAATCCAAGTGTTGGGATGAGATAAATCTAATGAATAAAAGAAAATATCCAAAAATGAGTAAATGCCCACATAAGATGAAGAGTTGACTGAGTACAAGATTGATTAGTTAAAAATTATAAAATATTACTAAAAAATGAGATATTTTGGAGTAATTATACAATTTTGACACCTTGGTAAGGAAAGGGGGAGCCTTCAAGGAGGTGCCTAATTTACACATGTGAATGAGTTTTAAACTGAAAAATATTAAGATATTTTTATCTCTGCTCTCTCTTGGATCAAACCAAATAAAAAAGGGAGCCAAATTGGTCCAAATCTTGTCCAAATTCAGCCAAACTGAAGCTGAAAAATTCTAGAACTTAGTTGGACTCAGTTAGTGGCCTCCCTCACCTATAAATAGACCCTCATTCTTTTGTATTTTCATCTGTGAACTAGACCATGCCAGTATTACCTTCAAATAAGTATATTTTCTATTATCCCCTAAAAATCCTCTACATTTTGGAGAGATTAGAGCTTCTCTCTCTCTTCAACCTTCCTTGGAGCTTTCCTCAACATACTAACCAATTGATTGGTTGGGGGCCTCTCCTAAGAATAGAGAATCAAGAAAAACAAGAGGTAAGGTGTGACTTTATGGTTTTTTTCTTAATCTTCTAAATTTTTTTCACTTCTCAGCCCCTCTCAAGCTTGAGAAGTATTCAATTGAATGGTTTTTCAATGCAAATGAAGCTCTCTAAATTCCTAAATGGATTCTATCACTACAGTGGTTGGGTGGTTGGCTAACCCATGGGATTGGATGGGGTTAGGGTAGACTCATGGATCCCTAAAATAAGACTCAATTTTGTTATGGTACGATAGATAAAGTAAATCCCGGACAGTCCTTGTTCTATGGAAAACAATCAACGGCTATGCCTCTCGATGAGGAAAAACGTGTCTCTATGATCCAAGTGCAAGTCTTTTCCTTGATCTGACCATGTGAGTTACGAGTTCGGTCGGATCAGTTTGGTTATAGTGATGACCTTGACTACATTAGAATAAAAATATCCCATGGAGGAATCGCCCGTGCTTTTTGGGCGAGGGAAGTTTTTCCAGGTTCGGTTTTGGAAGAACCGAGGGATTAGTCTCTTGTCCGGATATCCGTGGGTGAGGCCCCTAGTGAGAGGCTTTGTCCCGCACAAGAAGTGCTACTTTCACTTCTAGTACCCCCGAATTCGTTGTGCGGAGGGGGCAGGGATCTTTCAGCTAGTATCAGAGCCAGGTTGGCTAAAGTGGAACAACCAAGAAGCCATAAATGTCAAAAATTTATGAAGTACGAGTAAAAGATTGTAATTATGTGATAAAATCCATACAAATTGATATTCAGAATGTAGATTCATAAATTTGTAATTGGGTCTTCATATGGAAGTACCGCAATTGTATGGAATCCCTGACTTACTTGAGGCCCAGACATGATAGTATTTACCTTATAATTCCAAGGACTGTGACTACCCGCATATTCCGAGGGTATAACTGCAGCTCTTTACTGGCAGTATATACGAGTAAATCTAAGACCTTGAAATTATAAGCAAAAATACTATCTAGATGATGAATTCGAATGCTGATTGATATGATTTTAGAATTCTGGTTGAGAATTGATGAGTTAATTTGGATTCTGATTGAAAGATAATGATTCTTGAATTCTAGTTAAAAGAAGATAAGTTTAACAAAGCCACAATGCGGATGAATGGGGCGAATCCCAGTGATGATAATAACTGGAATGATGATTTTGACTTCAGCAAATCACTATGAGATTAGTGGATTGTGCTGACAGATTGCTAATGTTGACCTTGACCCAGTGACTCTAGTTAAGGGATGACAAATTGAAAACCTCCATAACTAAAATTCCCGTGAAGGAATGTTCAGATGAAATTTTTAGTCTGATGGACCATTATTGTGATAAGAATATGAATGAATTATTCTCTGATAATGAGTTCTGTATGTTCTTCTATGAGAAGGGATCTTTATCCCAGGATTCTGTGTGGGACTGACCAATCTAAAGAACCCCAGAATCAGTTGGATCTAAAGTCGGATTTGAATTATAAATAAAGAAACTTAACAAGAAGAGGTCGTCTTGGTAGGAATGATAATCCCCAACTCGATGAGGAAGAGCTTGACCTAGATGTTCATAAAACTCTTCATAGATCGCAGCCTGGACCTTTCAAGGTGAAGAAAAAAACTTGGGCGAGGCTATGGAGAAGTGGATCGAAGCAATGGAAGAGTACTTCGATGTCACCGGGTACAATGAGAAGAGCAAAATGGCTCTTGCAAGGCTGAAGATAGTAGAAACAACCAAAGTGACATGGAGAAACCACTGCGAGACAAACCATCTGGATCGGAACACTCAGACATGGAATGATCTCAAAATTTACCTAAGGAAGAGATTTTGTCCTCCCGGATTTTTGGAAACCAAGATAAACGAATTCTTAGAGTTAACCCAGGGGAGCATAACTATTGAAGTGTATCACCAAGCGTTCGCTCTCCTCCTCAAATACTTGCCACTGCTAGATGAAGAACATTTGATGGCTAGGTTCATTATCCTAGTGAAGAATGCCAAGCCAGTTTCCATGGCCAAAGCAGTGTGGATGACGAAGGATTTCACCAAGGCCTTTGATGTCAAGGTCCCGCCGAAGCCAACACCATCATCTTTCAAAAGATTTCTAGCTTGAGAAGGTGATTCCAACCTTCCACTGCCTAAGAGACAATAAGGTCAAGCTCAGAATATGGAAAGTTCTAGAATGGAAGAAAGATCCCTTTCCCGGAACTCAATCCCTTGGAATTCAACTTCAGAAGTTCCACCCTTGAACAAGGAAGTGAATTGCTATAACTATCAAGGATTTGGACAGTGCAGTATGGATTGCCCAACTCCTTTTGGATCAAGGTTTTTGGGGCAAGGAAATCAGGGACCAAGATTCCAGACTCCGGCTCCTTCCTTCCAGAGTAATCAGGCTCCTTTCTACCAAAATCAGGGAACTCCCAGAGATAGACCCTCTAACCAACCCGCAATTTCAATCCAAAATAATGCAAGACCTCCACCTCAGAAGAGGGGAAGTCAAAGAGAGATGTTCCCAAATCGGCCGTCCACTTCCAAGGCAGTAACGCTGGAAGCAATTGAAGAAGAAGAAGATGATGAAAGAGATCATACTCCACCTGCGAGATGAGCACAGCTCAAGTTTTTCAAGTGGGAGAGGATGTAAGATTCCTCCTCAGCCTGAATATTTAATAAGCTTAACTTTAATCCCCTATAATCATTCCCTGTTTCTGAATACAAGAAAATATTATTTTTCCTTGTTTTTGCCTTGCGAGATAAAAATTTCTAGAGAGTGGTAATTCAATATTGAGATATTTTTGGATATATAAATTCTATAAATATCAAAAATATGTTTCCCTGAAACGAAAAATCAAAATAAATTTTCCAAGGTGCATTAGGAATCAATTAAAAATGATTGACCTTAGCCTAAGGGTCAAGATTTTCTAAAAGTTTTGGATTATGGGTCCAATTAAGGTTCTTATGGACCAATAAGATTAATCCAAGTGTTGGGATGAGATAAATCCAATGAATAAAAGAAAATATCCAAAAATGAGTAAATGCCCACATAAGATGAAGAGTTGACTGAGTACAAGATTTATTAGTTAAAAATTATGAAATATTACTAAAAAAATGAGATATTTTGGAGTAATCATACAATTTTGACACCTTGGTAAGGAAAGGGGGAGCCTTCAAGGAGGTGTCTATTTCACACATGTGAATGAGTTTTAAACTCAAAAATATTAAGATATTTTTATCTTTGCTCTCTCCTGGATCAAACCAAATCAAAAAGGGAGCCAAATTGGTCCAAATCTTGTCCAAATTCAGCCAAACTGGTCCAAATCTTGTCTAAATTCACCCAAACTGAAGCTAGAAAATTCTAGAACTTAGTTGGACTCAGTTAGTGGCCTCCCTCACCTATAAATAGACCCTCATTCTTTTGTATTCTCATCTTCTGTGAACTAGACCATGCCAGTATTACCTTAAAATAAGTATATTTTCTATTATCCCCTAAAAAATCCTCTACATTTTGGAGAGATTAGAGCTTCTCTCTCTCTTCAACCTTCCTTGGAGCTTTCCTCAACATACTAACCAATTGATTGGTTGGGGGCCTCTCCTAAGAATAGAGAATCAAACAAAACAAGAGGTAAGGTGTGACTTTATGGTTTTTTTTCTTAATCTTCTAAATGTTTTTCACTTCTCAACCCCTCTCAAGATTAAAAAGTGTTCTATTGAAAGGTTTTTCAATGAAAATGAAGCTTTCTAATGAATTTTAATGATTAATCACATAAAGTTTACATTTATGCTTAATTTAGGATTTTTTTTTTATGTATATCTCTCTCTTCCCCAAGGAATGGTCATTCCTATGACCAATTCTCAATTCAAATGATGCTTCTCATGGAGTAATTCCTAATTCTAAAATCAAACCCTATGCTAGTCAAGCTAGAGGCCAAAGAGATGGCTTTTTTATGCTTTAATGTTGCATAAATTATGGTAAACTTAGGAATTAAGTCCATAAATTGGATATTGGTCCAAATGATAGTTACTCTATCATAATCCTATTACTAAGTCTTATTCTTTTAGAAAATATTAAAAATTATCCGTAATAGCTATGGCAAAAATTTTAAAAATTAACACATAAATCATTTTTATGCATAATGTGAAAAGAGGACTTCCTACCATATTCTAGGATTGAATATTCTGGGCTAAAAGAATGATTTTCATCACATTCAATGGAAAACTAATTTTTAAGGTTTATGCATAATTAAATAATTAAAAAAAGAGGATATTGAGGTAATTATTTAAATGATAAAAGAGGAATTCCCAAGACATTGGAATTCAATCATTTAAATGGGGAAAGTGGAATTCTTGGTATATTGGAATTAATGGATATTTTATCTAAATTTAAAAGAGGAATTTTAGATAAATTTATTTTATGTATGAGAAATATTTAAATGATAAAAGAGGAATTCCCATGACATTGGAATTCAATCATTTAAATGGAAAAAGTAGAATTCTTGGTATATTGGAATTAATGGATATTTTATCTAAATTTAAAAGAGAAATTTTAGATAAATTTATTTTATGTATGAGAAATATTTAAATGATAAAAGAGGAATTCCCATGACATTGGAATTCAATCATTTAAATGGAAAAAGTGAAATTCTTGGTATATTGAAATTACTAGATATTTTTATCTAAATTTAAAAGAGAAAATTTAGATAAATTTATTTTATGATAAAAGAGGAATTCCCATGATATTTGAGATCCAAGAAATTAAATGGAAAAAAGAGGAATTTTTAGTATAATTTAATTTATGAATATTTATCAAAAGTATAAATATGGGTAGAATTGATTTTTGTAAATCCCATGAATTCAGTTTTGGAAGAACCAAGGGATTAGTCTCTTGTCTAGATATCCGTGGGCAAGGCCCCGAGTGAGAGGCTCTGTCCTGCGCAAGAAGTGCGACTTTTGCTACTAGTACACCCGAATTCGTTTCGCAGAGGGGGCATGGATCTTTCAGCCCCCGACTCCCCCGCCACCACTCGCACATAGAACCACCACAATCATCTATAGTCCCCATCTTTCCATTCCAACCATTTCCTCTCTGAGAAAATCCCATTGATCATAGAAAGATCAAAACTTGGTCCATTGCCAAGCCCATGCGGACACCCTCCTTGAGGCACCAATAACACATCATCTTCCTTTGCTTCCTAACATGGACTCTAAACCAATTGTGCACACCATAGGTTTCCTTTTCCACCTCTTCAATGTTTCCTTTGCCATGAACCCCAGAGAGTGGTTGAATGCCCTTGTTGGAATTACGGTTAGGGTTTCAACAATGCACACACACAAGATAGAGAAGCTTGAGAGCACACAAACTCACTAGAATAGAATGAACAAATGTGTGCCAGATACAAAAGATAAGTACACACCCCAAAATGAGTAGATAAGAGGGTGTACATACGCATGGGGGAAAAAACCTCCTAGTGAGGGAAAAAGTGCCTCGGCGGTCCTAAGTGTGTTCATACACATCACTACCATATAATGCTACAAATCCCCCCTGGAGTGATGATATGAAAATGTACAGAGTATGGCTAATAATCCTGAAAATGCACTAAGCGCCCTTTGGATAAAATAATCCAAAATACTAAGTGCCCTGCAAATAGTGAAAAAACCGCTTGACAGCCTGCCAATGCTTCGTACCTGGGCTATGCATAGATCTGCTCAATTGTGAGACCACATACTGTATATCTAACCTCGTGTTGCATACATAAAGAAGGGATCCAATAGCCTGCTAATACAAAATAGCATCAAAAGAGTCTCCTACATCTTGAAGACTAAGTCAAGCACTTGTCTCCACAGGTTTACAGTCTTCAAGATTAAACCTCTTCAATAGCTTCTGTATATATTTAGACTACTATAGCATAACAATGCCATCATTGCGTTGCATAACCTAAATCCCCAAATAATAATGCAAGGGCCCCAAATCTAGCATCTCAAATGATGATTGCAAATCAGCCTACCAAAGAAGTCTTCTGAGAAGAAGTCCAATGCTGACCACAAAAACTAAAGGCAGAGAGGACCTGTAATGATTGTGCTGAGAAAGGCCACTATTAGAGGTAGTGTCCCACAAGCAAAACACCAAGAAGGGTGAAGACTCCTCATCAGCAATCATGAAGACTCCAACTTTTGTGCACCTGGAGGTGATGGACACCGATATTTCATTTTCTTCAGGAAGGGACGAGGTTGGAGGACTCACCCCGCTAACAGATACTCGGGAGTGGATTCTAGATAGTGGTGCTTTCAAGCACATGACTCCTTCTCATTCAGATTTATAGGATCTCTGTAGGTATTCTGGTCACATTCTTACTGGGGATGCGTCCACTATCCCACACAGTGAGGGCAGGTTGGAGATAGTTCCCGATGGTAGAGGGGGGAAGCATTCCTCCCATGTGTTGTATGTTCCATCCCTTGGTTTTCATCCGTTGTCAGTGCATCAAGTTTGCAAGACTGGTGTACGGGTGGAGTTTGATGAGCATTTTGTTGCTCTCTAGGACAAGGCAACATGCCAGGTAGTTTGGGAAGGCATAGTGGAGAATGGAGTTTACAAACTTTCAGCACTCTCTCTCTCCTAGGTCCTCAGTTTTGTGATGTGTTTGTCTGGTAATGGCCACTTAAGTGTGGATATGCTGCAGGTGCAGGCTTTCCCGGACCAGATGGTGGATAGCTTGCCAGTTGATGGTAGTAGTTGGCAGGAACTTTCTAATACTGATGTTGGTCATTCTTGTGTTCGTCAATTAGAGGAAACTGAACAGGTAACCTATGCTCTGATGTCTCGTAGCATTCGGGACAAAGAAATTCCTATAATTGAGGAAGTTCTTTCCACGGGGACCTCTTGGAAAGCCAGGCAGGTGGCAGTTGATTACTTGTAGAAGGAGGTGGTTGTTGCACATTCTCCAGGCTTTGTGGTTCCAGATTCAGAGGGGGTGGTTTACAAGTTTCAGAAGGCCTTGCGTGGTCTTCAATAGCAGCAGCAGCAAGTTTCTAGGACTTAGCTTCCCACCATAATAGGTGTTGATACTTGTGAGAGCAGTATGATGCCTCTTTGACTCGGAAGCAGAATGGTTCATTAATTTGGTTGATGGATACCAGATTGGACGGGAGCTTCTTGACAAGGCTGTTAAGCTCGTGTTTGCATATGACTCTTTGGTGGGAGACAGGATTGCGTATCTTGTGGTTTCTACAGCATGCAAAGGATCTTGGTCTCTTTTACACAAGAGCGGGATTGATGGATGGATTCTGACTCCACGGTTAGAGTGACTCAGTTTGGGGAGGAGATTCAGACACGAGGAGATCTACTTCCGGCCCAGGGGTAGTTTTTTGGAGCAATAAGTGGCAGTCATCTTTTGCCTTATCATCGATAGAGGCAGAGTACCGGGCTACTTGTGGTGCTACTTGGGAGGTGGTGAGGTTGCAGAGGTTGCATGGTAGGATTGGGGCTTTCACTGGTGGAGGAATCGACGGTCATCCAGAGGCACTTTGTTCGTGAGAAGATTGTTGCTGATGACATCTTGCAGAGTTCTGTTCGACGTAGGATAGTACAGTGGACCTCTTCACGAAGTCGCTATCTCAAGCTTTGCCGAGGTGACACTCCAGCTCCCTGGGGTTGGTTTCACAGCCAGGAGCTGAGAGGGGGTGTTGAACGTCATCTCCTGTCTTTACCTATACACCAGGGCCTTTGTTGTAAGTGTGCTTGCCCTTTGTAGGTGGTTTCTCATTTTTCCTCACTCCCTATATTTTTCCCCCATTTTTCCTATTTTTTCTGTGGCTTGGGTGGAAACCCTGTGGTGGTGGCAGGAGGTCCTATTTGTTAGTCGACTGCATCTGTGTGTTTTTTATGGTCCTGGCGGACTGTATGTAATAGGTTATGGACACCTTCTTGATGCTGGCTGACTCAGCACACCTGGCCAACTGGGTGTTTTTTGCTGGTCGTGGAAATATGGACTCTTGTCGGCTATCCTAGAGTAGGCCAACTACTGCTTGGGGGCCATATAAAATGGCCCCACAGTCCCTTGCCACTTTGTGTGTTGTATTTGGGATCTTCTTGTGTATATAGAGTAGAGTTACACGCCTATCTCTCTACTTCTCTTGTGCTGTTTATTTTCTGCACTGTTCTTGCTCTAGTGTTTCCAGATTTTATCATCATCTCTGTTGCGTATTCTGACATCTTCTACATAAATGGTGATGATCACAATACCCTTATCACTCTTGCACACATACAAAGAGTGATCTACATCTGCCATATGAAAACCAATAGTGACAAGATACTCAACAATCTTGTCATGCCATGCTCGTGAAGCTTGCTGCAGCCTACAAGGCCTTACGAAGCTTACACACATACTCTGGGTGACCTGTATCCTCAAAGCCTAGTGGCTGATCCATATACACCTCCTCTTGCAATTCACCATGCAAGAATACATTTTTTACATCCATCTAATGTAAAAACTAGCCTTTAGCTGCAGCCATCGCAATCACAACTCTCATAGTTGCCATCTTTGCAACTGGGGCAAATGTCTCCTCATAATCAATCCCATGTGTCTGCGCCTATCCTTTGGCCCTACCAATCTAGCCTTGTACCTGCTTATGCTACCATCACTATTATGTTTCACCTTATACAGCCACTTACATTCACCTTATACAGCCACTTACATTCACCTTATATAGCCACTTACAACCAATAGCTTTCTTGCCTTCAGGCAATGGCACCAAATCCCAAGTCTCATTTCCATACAATGCATCCATCTCCTCATCCATAGCTTTCTCCTAACACACATTTCTAATAGCTTCATCAAAACATGTGGGTTCTACAACCTGCACAACTTTTTTCATATACGCATAGTGATGTGCCACATAACCATCATAAGTCAACCTCTGCACAAGATTTTTGACTCTTCTAGATCTTCGTAACTTTACATTCATGGTTCCATAGCCTTCTTCACACTAGGTGTCCTCATTGTTGGAATCCCAAGCTGCTCATCAAGGCTCATCTTTCGAGCCACTAGAATCTCCATCAACAAGAGAATGCCCTGCACAAATGTTAGGCATACCAAGGGGCTTGACCACTTTCTCTTTGCCTTTATGTGATGTACCAACTACATTTTCAGAACTGGTATTATGACGTAACTGCCACTCCATGGTCCATCAACAAAACCACTGGATGGGGACTCTCCTGGTCCACTCAATGACTGTGATTGTTGCTGACTTGCATTTTGTGCAACCACATTTCCACTTACATCAGCCCCAACAACATCATCCTTTTCAACAGCATACCAGCTACTCATCTCATCAAATACAACATCCTTGCTTACCCTCAATTCACGTGTAGCAGGATTATAACAACTATATCCCTTTTGCTCAAGGGAATACCCAATAAACACACATTTTTTTGCTTTTGGATCCAGCTTGGTACGTAACTCATCTGGCACATGCACATATGCAATACATCCAAAAACTTTCAAGTGAGACAAATCAGGTTTCTTGCCAGTAAACTTCTCCTTTGGTGGCTTTACATCATGTATGGGCTGCAGTAGGAGTCATGTTCATGATATAAATTGTTGTAGACATAGCCTCAACCCAATAGCTATGCGGCATATTCTTCTCTTCCATCAATGCTTGTGCTATCTCTAAAATGTGCCTGTTTTTTCGCTCAGCAACTCCATTTTGTTGCGGAGTATATCTACATGTAAATTGTCTTTGAATGCCATTCTTTCGTAAGAATTCAGAGAACTCATATTCTCCCCCTCCATCTGACCTTAGGCACTTTACATGCTTTCCTGTCTGTTTTTTAGCCATTACTCTGAAATTCTGAAAATGAATTAACACTTCACTCTTCTCCTTCATGAAATACACCCACACTTTCCTCGTGTAGTCATTAATGAATGTTTTGTAGTACTTGCAGCAGCAGCAGCAGCTACCCATAGACATAGTCTTCTTAGGACCCAATACATCTGAATGCACAACATCTAGCACATTCCTGCTCACATTTCTGTCATGTGGAAATACATGTTTTGTTTGCTTTCCAAATCGACATGCTTCACAAACTTTCTACATACCTTCAACTTTAAACTTAGGTAGCCCTGTCACAAGTTGTTTAGTCTGCATAGACTTAGGTAGCCTTGTCACACAAGTTGTTTAGTCTGCATAGACTTCATTCTTTGCACATTGACATGCCCAATTCTCTTATGACAAATGCTTGTATCTGCAACAACTCCTGAACCATTTGCAAACATTGCAGCACTCACTTCACGCATATTTACATTCAATGTAAACATTCTGCTCACTCTATTGCCTTTTGCAACCAACCTGCACTTACCTTTAAAGTCTTCTACATAACAACTATTAGGGTTAAACCAAACCTGCAAAAGTACATCTGCAAGGTACTTTACCTTACCATCCTGCATAGACAATGGCATATCCCCAACATGGGCATCGCGGATGAGTAGTGTCATCCCCTGTTTCAATAAAACCTGGTCTTTCAAGACTCTTCATTTCCTTGAACTACTCACCATGACTTATCATGTGGTTTCATCCTTACATGCTGCTACATTATTTCCAGACACAGCATTAACCACATGTTGCATAATAAACAACCTCTCATTATCCTTATTATTTCTGCTAGAGGATGCATAGTTGTTTTGGTGCACTTTTCCATTTCGCATGTCACTTTGCTTCTTATAGCAATCTTTCTACATATGCCCAAGCTTACGACAGTAAAAACAGCCTCATGTATCATTATGTTGCCTTTGCCAATTACCACAACCTCGTTGACTCCCCCTACCTCTAAACTAGCCTCTTCCACCTGTGTGTTGTTGTTGCAAATCTTGGGACTATTGCTGCTGTTGACTATAATTTTGATTACCTGTTTGGCCACATCCATGACCTCTACCTCGTCCTCTACCTGCACTTGTGTAGAAGGCCTGTTGCTCTAAACAGTTTCTATTTTGTGAAGATTGTTGATCTTCACCCAAGTTCTTCAATGTGATCAGCATTCACACTAAATCTATGAAGATTGTGAAGATTGTTGATCTTCACCCAAGTTCTTCTCTTCAATGTGATCAGCATTCACACTAAATCTATGAAGTTGGGAATTTTCTCCCAAGTCTGAATAGACGTCTTGAATGCCTTGTATTATGGCCCGAGACCACGTAGACACACTTCCACCTTATCATCATCGTCAACAGAAACACCAATTTGATGCAAGGGATTCCACAATTCCCTTGATCTTCAAGGCATAATCATTCACATACATGTTCTTCTTCTCCACAGTATGAAGCTCATTCTTCAACTGAATCTTTCGTGCCTTGGTGTTAGTACAGCTTCACCAAGGTGTCCCATGCCTCCTTAGGTGACTTGGCATCCTATATATGCCCAATCATGGTGTCTTGTATACTAATAGAAAGCTAATACATGACTTTCCTTGCTCCTTGATTCCAATCCTTGAACTCTTTTACATCTGCAGGAGTTAGATTAATCTCCGGTATCTCCGGTGCCTCCTCATGTTCACCTTCAATATGTAGTCCCAGTAACCTTTTCTTATTAGGAAATTTGTCAATCTAAACCTCCAAGCATGGAAATAGTTCTTGTTAAGCTTCTCTGCAATAATCTGGTTTATTCTATCATTTGACATCTTTTCTCCATCACAAATTTACCAACAATAGCACTCTTGCTTGACCTGCATGCTTGACTTGCACAAACTACTATATTCTCTACAGCGGTATTATACTGCACCCAAACTGTGACACAACCAGTGACTTCAATTTGCATACATACACCCACTAGAAACTTTAAGACCTCTTTGCAGCAGTGTCTACACAACCAATCGCCCTTCCTGTAGTTCCAAAAATAGAGTTCTATAGAGAATCGAAACTTACCCACAGTGCTAGTGAATGCCTGAGTGCGAACTGAATGCCTGAGATCTAGACGCACCCGAAACATGTTTTCGGCCCAGAAAATTTTGCCCAACAAACCTTATAGTTTCCATGTAGCTTTGCTCCTACAAAGAAAGCTCCTCAATCGGAGTTCGTTGTTGCTGGTGCCTCCCCGAAGGGCTCCCGACACAAGGATGTAGTAGTAGCCAACACAAAGGGGGAAGAGTAGATGAGAAGCTCTTACCCTCATACCGCTTCTTGTGCTTCTCTTGCTTGCCGCTTAGCCCTTAGCATGAACCAGGCTCTGATACCACGAAAAGATGCAAGGGAGAAGAGAGCTTGAGCTCAAGCACACACACACTCACACAAACCCTAGAAGGGAGCACACAAGGTGAGAGGCTGAAAATTCTTCTTCTTCTTCACACAACAAAAGAGGTCTACAAAGAAGATAAAGTGACTAACACACATAATAGAGTATATACAAGCGGTCCATAATGTGAACACTCTAAGAGGAGTGGGTAGATATAAACTAGTTAGTATAGTCCAGCTGTAGAATCTCTGGTGAAGATATGTCAGTGCCAGTTGCCAAACCGCTAGTGATATAAATGTCGAACAGTCATGCCGGCGCCTCTCGTGAGTGTCAGCTCATGTTGAGCTTGACATCTCAACAACTTTTTGGAGTGGTCATTCCTAACTGCCGCAAGCAGGCAAGTTTCACTTCCCAGTCCTCTTCCTCAAGATTGACTACCTGGGCCATGTTTATAACGACTTGTTGGCCTCTAAGTTTCTCTTGCCATTCCTTGTCTTCACTTTGTACTTATTTTTTTTTCATCTCATCATGTTTATGTTTCTTCTCTTTTTTGAGGTGAGTGACTCTTAAGTTGTTCTACATGAGTGGGCTGTAGTAGTGCTACTACCATCAAAATAACTGGCCATCTCGACGATACCGGCAAGAGTTTCAATGCACATTGCACCTTGTGGGGCTATTTTAGTCGCTAGGAAAGGGCCTAGTCCTCTATATTTAAGTTTTTTCTTGTTATTTTTAGTGTTGTAGAGGAGGACCATATCTCCCTTGGTCATCTCTTTGTCCTTGAGCTGGTCTCAAGTTTTTTGATAATCATTCCATACATAGTCCTTAGATGCGTTTTTGTCGAGCTTCTCAAGCTCAAAGAGCCGCTCGCTCAGGACATTGCTAGTGAGCCTTTCGTGTACGAGACCCTTAGGCTTGGCACCAAGAATTCCATAGGCATAATTGCTTCAGTTCTGTATGTTAACCTGAAGGGCGTCGTGTTAATGACCACTTTATATACAATGCGATAAGCTGAAAGTGCACCTAGTAACTTTTGTTCCTAGTCATTATTGCGACTCACCTCTACAATCTTGGTCAAGATAGCGCATAGGGCCTTGTTTATGCTTTCTGCTTAGCCATTGGCTTGGAGGTAATAGGGTGAAGATTTTTCGTGCATGACCATGAATTCTTATAATAAGAATTGTATTGCTTCATTGATAAAGTGGGTGCCATTGTCACTAACAAGCTTCAGGAGGCACCTAAAGCGAGTGATCACGCACTCATAAAGGAATTTAGTAGTATGTTGAGAAGTATCTACTGGGAGAGAATAAAGGGTAGCATGAGGAGATTTAGGAGGTGTGGAGATATTATGGGAAGAGGTGGAGAGAATCAAGCTAAAGAGGTGGAGCGAATCAAGGAGAAATCAGTGGGATTAGATGCTTGGATGTAAACTCTATAAATTGAGGCATTGGCCTAATGAGAATTTGTTGGTTTTTGATTATCCATACCTACATTGCTCACTAATCACATCTTAATTATCATCTAATCTCTTTTCTAATGATGTTGATTCTAGCATTTAATCCACTATAGCTCATCACATTGTTGCAAATTTAACAGTAAGGACATTACAGGGTATAGGGGAATTCTATGCTTATTGTGTGGAATTGTTGTTCATTGGCACTCATTGCATTGTTTAACGTATTCAACGGCATCTCCAAGAAAGGTTGGCCACCCACCATAGGCCTACCATAAGGATCTTTTGAGAAGTATCTGCTCCAAAGTGTCTGCCTATGCGACTCCATAGTGGCATTGCTCCAAAATAGAGACGTATTCCACAACGGACTTGATCCAAAATAGAGACGTATTCATCCTCATAAACACGTCTCACGATTTCGTCCTTTCCTTGTTTATAGAGTTGACCTGCAAATCAATTGATAGGGAGTAGCTTTTTTGATGAGGCATCTTGCTCGATCCTTGTTGATTGGTGCTTCGGTGGGTAGGCCATTAGCGAGGAAGTGTGGCACTTCCTCTCCATTCAAGAATCAAACATAGTTGGAATAGGGGACATCTGCACGTCATCAATGCCCACTGGTGGCTCTTTGTTAGGGATGTTTGACATATGGTCGGCTAATACATGCTAGGAGACTTTGTGCATCGTACAGTAAAGTCAAATTCAAGTAAAATTAGAAGCCATCTAGTGATTCTACCCGAATACATGTTGGGAGCCTTTGCGCACCATGATAGTAAAGTCAAATTCAAGTAAAATTAGAAGCCATTCAGTAATCCTACCCGTGGTGCAAGGTTTATTCAATAGATAAAGAAGAGTTTGATCGTCTACAAAGAAAACAAATTTTGTCACCAAAATGTAATGATGAAACTTTTTAACAGTATAGACCATGGCTAAACCTTCCCTTTCCATGGTGGTATAATTTTGTTATGCTTCGTTTAATTGGCGACTGGCAAAGCTAACAATGAAATCCCTATTGTATTCTCCAAGTTGAGCCACAACACAACCAATTTGCAAAGGGAGAGGCATCTCTGTGGACATGGAATATAATTTCCCAATTAGGGGATCCCAAAATGGGAGCGCTTGCTAATGCCTTTTTTAGGGTGTCATATGCTTATTGGCACTTCTCTATCCATTCAAAAATCACTAGGAATCTATAAAGGGGTCGAGCTATGTTGGAATATATAAGGATGAAACAATAGTAATAACCGACATGTCCCATAAATTGTTGGACTCCTTTGAAGTTGGTAGGGGGTGGCAGCTCAAGAATGAGTCACACTTTACTGTCGTCTGTGGGAGATACCGTGTTCTGAGACAATGTGTCCCAGGATTACTCTATGTCGGACCCAAAATTGACATTTCAAAGGGTTAAGAGAAATCCTATAGAGCTGGCACCTCTCTAGCACTTTTTACAGACACCATAAATGTGCTTTCCATGTAGAGTTGACACAAAGATCATCCATAAAGACTTCAAGGAATTTGTGTAGATACTCCTTGTAGGTTGTGCACATCAAGAATTGGAAGGTGCCTCGGCCATTGGTCAACCTAAATGGCATGACTTGATATGCATAGGTGCCCATTTGGTAGTAAAAGCCATTTTATGTTGATCTTTTGGGTCAATTAGCACTTGGTTGTAGCCAGAAAATCCATCAAAGAAATTGGTTTCCTTTCCTACGACCCGCTTGAGCACATGCTCTGTGAAAGGGCAATGGACAGTGGTCCCGTATTGTGGTGGCATTAACCTTTTTGAGGTCCATATACACTCTCACTTTTCCATTATTTTTGGGCATGATCACTATGGGTGAGTCCCATTTGGTGTACTCTATCTTGTAGATAAATCCGGCATCTATGAGTCGATCTATTTCTTCTCGGACCATCTTGGATGGGTGGCTATCCCTTAGATCTTTGAGATGTGTAGCAATAGGGTCTACTTGGTAAGAGACTAGTAGGGCTTTTGGGTCTATCTTTCGAGGGAGATTCTTAGGGACTGCTTGGTTTTCGGGACCTCTGTCAAGCTCTTGGGTTTCCTTGGTTGGTTGTAAGTTCGGTATAAAGGAATTTTTTACGTGTACTGCTTGAGGTTTCTCATTCAATTAACACTCCATGACCAAATCCCGAGGTTTCTCATCTAATTTTTTACAGCGTGTACTGCTTGAGGTTTCTCATCCAATTGAGATTGACACTCCATGACCAAATCCTGAGCAACCTTTAGCCTTCCCTTCTCCTCAATTGGGTTTAAATACTTGGCTAACTTTTGGGGTGGCCAATCGGGGTCTATTTGCTCTCTTTACTTGAGGGGAAAATGGTAGTATCTTTTCCTCTCATCAGATGTAGAAGATGACACATTGGTGGTTGACCCTTCGTTGGATCCACTTTTTTATAACCACATGAATATCCCCTTTTTATAACCACACGGATATCCCCTTTTTCGATCTTTGTGGCCTTTTTCTTTCGAGAGCGCCTAGTTGCTCATGCTTGTTTAGCAACCTCTTTAGATAAAATCCTTGCATTTCCTAGGGTTTCTTGCTTTTGTGAAGAAGTAGACGCGTCGGTGAGGCAGCGTGAGTTGTGGCTCTCCTTCTACTTTGGATTCAAGTGACTGTTGAGATGTCAAGCTCAACATGAGCTGACACTCACGAGGCACCTGCATGACCATTTGACATTTACATCATTGGCAAGTTTGGTAGCTGGCACCAACATATCTTTGCCAACCAGAGATTCTACAGCTAGACTACACTAACTAGTCCACATCTACCCACTCCACTTTAGTGTGTTCACATTATGAACCACTTGTATATACTCTAGTATGTGTGTTAGTCACTTTATCTCCTTTGTAGACGTCTATTGTTGAAGAAGAAGAAGAATAGGTTTTCATCCTCTCACCTTGTGTGTTCTCTTCTAGGGTTTGTGAGAGTGTGTGTGTGTGCTTGCAAGAGCTCAAGCTCCCTTCTCCCCTGCATCTTTTCATGGTATTAGAGCCTGGTTCATGCTAAAGAGCTGAGCAGCAAGCAAGAGAAGCATAGGAAGCGGTACAAGGGTAAGAGCTTCATCTACTCTTTCCCCTTTTTGTGTTGGCTACTACACCCTTGTTGGGAACTCCTAGGGAGGCATCGGCAAACGAACTCCGATTGAGGAGCTGTCTCTATGGGGAGTGGAGTTACAGGGCAACTATACAATCCTTTGGATAATATTATTGGGACAAAAAACGTGTTTCGAACGTGTCGACCTCCTTTTTTCAGTTCGTAGGCATCGTTATGCAGTGCGGGTAAGTTTTGATTCTCTGTAGATTTCTATTTTTGGAACTACAAGAAGGGAATTTGGTTGTGCAAACACTGTGTGTATTGTAAAGAGGTCTTATAGGTGCTATCGGGTGTATGTATGCAAGTTGAGGTCACTGGTTGTGACAGTTTGGGTGTAGCATAGTACCGCTATAGAGAATACGATGGTTTGTGTGCATGACAAACAAGAGTGTTGTTTTTGGTGAGTTTGTGTTGCAGATAAGATGTTGAATGATGGAATTAACCAAATTGCTACAGAAAATCTTGACAATAATGTTAACAATCTAATATGGGATTGATCATGGTGATACACACAGATTAAGCAACATAATTAAGGTGGATTATACCACATTAAGAACTCTAGACGAGAGAGAGAGAGAGATTGCACACTCAAGACACAAGCTCTATTGCATATCTCAATTGAAGCATACAATGATATAGGCCCTCTAGTCTTATCCCACTTTACACATCATCATGCCATGTGGCAACCTCTATTCCACATCCTCTTTTGTGGCTCTCATAAATCACATCCCATACAATAATATCTTGAACCTCTAAGGTGCTTTCCTACACACGCATAAACCAAGCTTACATATTTCAATATCCCCTCTTAAGTGAGGTGTTTCTCACTCACCCATCACCCATACAATTTATCATTGCCCTCATGTAATGTGTCTCTACCGAAGATTAATCCAACTACTGGCAGATGTAAAAGAATACAAGGATTGGAATCAAGGAGAAAGGAAAGTCATGTATTGGCTTTCTATTAGCATATAGGACACCATGATTGGGCATACATTAGGACTACATTGAAGGTAAACATGAGGAGGCACCAGAGATACTAGGGATTAATCCAATTGCTACAAATGTAAAAGAATACAAGGATTGGAGTCAAGGCACCAGAGATACTAGAGATTAATCCAACTGCTGCAAATGTAAAAGAATACAAGGATTGGAATCAAGGAGAAAGGAAAGTTATGTATTTCCTTTCTATAGGATGCCAAGTCACCCAAGGAGGCATGGGACACCTTGGTGAAGTTATATGAAACCAACACCAAGGCACAAAAGATTCAGTTGAAGAATGAGCTTCATACTGTGGAGAAGAAAAATATGTCTCTCAATGATTATGCCTTGAAGGGCATTGTGGAATCCCTTGCATCTATTGGTGTTTTCGTTGATGATGATGATAAGGTGGAAGTAGGTCTCGGGCCACGATACAAGGCATTCAAGATGTCTATTCAGACTCGGGAGAACATTCCCAACTTTACAGATTCGGTGTCAATGCTGATCATTGAAGAAAAGTGTTTGGGTGAAGACCAATCTTCACAAAACAAAGGCAGTTAGTTCAAAGTAATAGGCCTTCTACACAACTGCACGTAGAGGACGAGGTAGAGGCCGAGGCCGTGGCCAAAGTGGAGACGAACATGTAATCAGAATTACGGTCAGCAGCACAGCAACAGTCCCAGGATTCACAACAACACACAGGTGGAAGAGGACAGTTTAAAGACAGGGGGAGTCAAAGAGGTCGTGGTAATTGGCAAAGGCAGCATAATGATACATGAGGCTGTTTTTACTATGGTAAGCCTAGACATGTGTAGGCATATTGCTATAAGAAGTAGAATGACATGTGAAATGAAAAAGTGCAGCAAAATAACTATGCGTCCTCTAACAAAAATAATGAGGATAATGAGAGGTTGTTTGTTATTATGCAACATGTAGTTAATGCTGTGTCTTAAATGATGTAGCAGCATGTAAGGATGATGTATGGTATGTTGATTCAGGTGCTTCGAACCACACATGACAAGTCACGGTGAGTGGTTCAAGGAAATGAAGAGTCTTGAAAGACTAGGTTTTGTTGAAACAGGGGATGACATTGCTTATCCAATTGCCCATGTTAGAGATGTGCCATTGTCAACCAACTGACCATCATGCAGAATGAGGTCCATTGAATATGTCTCAGTTGCTTCTTGAAGAGCTAGCAACACTTGGGCGGCTGACCATCGCTGCACATTGTTGACTGTAGAACTAAGTCTTGCATAGAACCTATTATGAGGCATTCATTGGAGATCTTGCAATATCTCTCTCACCAGTCTTGAAAATGGCACCCGCAGTATGATTAAGTTTGTACTTTTCTAATACTTCCTCATTTCTCGAAGAGCAGCAGTGCCTAGTCTCCATCTACACTTCTTGTGATGTGGTGGATGTGGATGTGTTGTACCTGTAGTAGTGCCTCCTGGATTGTCAGATTGAGTGCGCTCACTATCAGTCTCCATTGGTATATTGACCTGGGGCTGTGTTGGGTGAGTCTTAGTAGGGTTCCTCTTAGCACTTTGCTTGGTGCGTGCCATGGCTTGAAAGCTAGAAGACTATAAAATGTAAATGTCTCACCACTTATAAGCACTTATAAAATGTAAATGTCTCACCACTTATAAGCACTTATAATAATAGTTTAGTCAACTTTAAAAATAACACAACTTTTCACACACACAAGTATGTATATACATGAGAGAATATGAGGAATAATGTTCCTTTTCATGGAAAGTGCCACCAATACATGTGCTTGTGCACCCCTGCCATATCACCTTTCTTATTCCATTGGGGTAAACATTTAGATTGATTGGCTTAGCAAGGCTTTATAAATGAGGTTTTCAAGTCCATAATGAATCATAAAAAATATATCATAGCCTAACATTAGCAAAACTAGTTGGGGGAAGTAAAATTTTGCATCTTGAGATCTTTCTAAGGGAGCGAGTTTGTAACATTTGACATCCTTGAGCCATAATAGCTTAAAGTAGAGAAATGGTTCACGACAAAGTTTTATGGCAGTCTCTTGGAATGCACTAATCTTAGGGTATTCCCAATAGAGCATCACAAGGGAACATTGATATATTTTTGTTTTGAATGCATGTAACAAGAGGGCATCCCTCCTATTTACAACCTGAAAGTGGCAACTTGGGGGTCACAAACAAGAGGAGCTAAGAAAAACATGTTGAGATTTCCATAAAAAGGGATGTTTAGAACAAGATCTTGTTGTCAGCAAACATTAATTGATATGTATGCCAAATGTGACTCTATTACAAAGCACAAGAAGTATTTTAGCAAGCCTCAATTTGAGCTACACTTATTGTAGGATATGCCTAGCTTGGAGAAAGTGAAGATGTTTTTCATATTTTTTCACAAAATAATATGAAAATATATCAAGCCAAATTTGGTCATATTGACTAGTGTGCTGAATGCATACAATCAAACATGTCTAGTGGATCTACTTTGAGGCCGCAAGCAATATGGCATAATGTCAAGTCTTGAGCATCGATGATGGATTCCATGTACCATGATTTTATCAAAGTTTGTGTTCTTTAGTTTGAAGCAAAGAAAATCAATTTATTTTAGCATGCTAAAGTTCCCCATGAACTTGAGACTCTCTACCCTTAGCTTTTTGCTAGATCTAGCCAGCTTCAACTCTTAATAATGAAGAATGGTTCTTTCCAAGATGACCACTTTTGTGCTCCCCACACTAAAGCATATATGTCACTAGAGGAATGTTGCATCCACTTGTGCACTCCCTCAAAGCATATACACCACTGGAGGAAGGGTTACAACAATAAGGATACGTTTGCTCATTTGTTGTGATTCTACCATTAAGTTTTTTTAAGAAAAAAATTTCTAGCTCCTTTTGGGTGATAATCGGACTCCCCTCTTTTGTGATGTGATTGCGTGTCGCCAACCTTCTCTGGGTAGCTATCCTATGGACATACCCTTTTATTTGGATTCTCAAAATAGTGTGAGAAGATCATGGAGAGTTATTATTACTAGGATGAGATTTTTAGCTAGACTCCTTGCTCTACTTAAACTCCTTCTCCTTGTTCTCAAATAGAACTGGATGTCTCCCTTTTTCATATTCAGATAGGTAATCATTATGATGCTACCAGCCCCTTTATTTGGATGCTCTACACATTTCAAGGAGATCATGGAGAGTTATTATTACTAGGATGATATTGCTTAGCTATACTCCTTAATCTACTCAAATTCCTTCTCCACTCTCAAATAAAATTGTATGTATCCCTTTTCATATTCAGACAAGTAATTCTTACTATAATTCATAATAATGAGCCCTTGTAGCAAAGTTGATCATTCCAACCTAGTCTTAACACCACACTTACATATTTAATAAATAGCATACTCGACCATCCCAATTCTTAGCTGTACTCCTTGATCTACATAAATAGATGATATTGCTTAACTGTACTCCTTGATCTACTTAAATTCCTTCTCCACTCTCAAATAAAATTGTATGTATCCCTTTTCATATTCAGACAAGTAATTCAGACAAGTAATTCATAATAAGGAGCCCTTGTAGCAAAGTCGATCATTCCAACCTATAGTCTTAACACCACACTTACATATTTAATAAATAGCATACTTGACCATCCCAATTCTTGAGTACCACACTTGCATACTAAATCATAGCATACTCGATCATCCCAAGTCTTGATTAAGCAACACACTTGCATACTTGATCTCCTTGATAAAGTGTGCACAACAGTTGATCTAGTTGATATCCTTGATCTTCTACTTAATAATAGCATACTTGATCATCCCAATCCTTGAGCATTGCACTTGCATACTTGATTGCCTTAACACATGAATATATGATTCAATATTATTAATAGCAAACTAATAAACACAATAATATATGATTCAAGATTGTTAATGGAAAACTAGTACACATTAATATATTATTGAAGATTATTAATAGCAAGCTAGTACACACAATATATATGATTCAAGATTGTTAATAGAAAACTAGTACACATTAATATATGTCTCAAGATTATTAATAGCAAACTAGTTCTATAATAAATTAGTAATTTATTAATAATAATATTAGAAAGGGCTTACCTCTAGAATCTCAGCTAGGGATTTTTGCTAGTCTAGGAGCTACTCAGGTTGAGATATTTAGCTCTTAGCCTCATCTTACGTAAAGCTTGGAAAGGTGCCTCGCGTCCCTCCCAATCACAATGAGGCCCCCTATCTTATGGCCACAAACTCAATTAGGTTAATTGTGATATGAGCCATGTAGATGTGCTTGGGAAGGTGCATGAAGGGGAGATTTTAAAATTAGAGGCCTAGGACATGGGAGCCATGTGCACCACATTGTTTGATGAAAGGATTCACATGCGTTTTTTAAACAATTTTTGTGGGTGCTAGAATGTTTTTTTGTTTGGTCATTTGTGTGGGCATTCCTATGGGACATGGTTTGGTTGTGGATGGGGTTGCGTATGGCAAAAAAGGGCCATACTTGATTGGCAGGTTCCACACTAGGGGGAGATGTCTTGCCATCATGTGGATAAATAATATCTTTATAGCCTAATGGATATCTCAACCCCTCTCATATGGTGTTAATATCTAAATCATAACATAATGTGTGGTAATGAGAGAATGGGCCTTTGGCACTTAGTTAGGCTTATGATATTGTAGCTAGCATGTTGTTTAGAAGATGCATTGATGATTGCGTTAGTGATGCATGTATTTGACCTTAATCACATCATTAATATTTTATGTAGATTAACTAACTTACTAGAGTTGAAACAACAAACATGTCCATTAAGCAAGCCATGACTATTTTACTTAGTTCATATGAATATAGATAGTTTAAAATCAAGCTAATTTGTATTGTTCCACATAGAAGATCCAAGCTAGCCAACACTTAGAAATGTGTGCTAATAGTTTGTATAGCTCCACATAGAAGACCCAAGCTAGCTAACATTTAGAAATGTGTGCTAATAGTTTGTATAACTCCACATAGAAGACCCAAGCTAGCTAACACTTAGAAATGTGCACTACTAACCTTGAATGTATGTGTATATATAAGCTATATATAAGCCTACATAAGGCACATGATAGAGCATCTAGAATACATGTGTGCTCATAGTTTGTATAGCTCCACATAGAAGACCCAAGCTAGCTAACACTTAGAAATGTGCACTACTAGCCTTGAATGTATGCGTATATATAAGCTATATATATAAGCCTACATAAGGCATGTGATAGAGCATCTAGAATACATGTCAAACAAAATACACTTCAAAAACTTTAACCTTGTTATTTAAAAAATCTCAAGGACTCACTAGAGGAAAAATATCACTTTTTCTTTGCTATAGTAAGTAGTAAACCACATGATGTGTGAATGGCATGTGATTCATTTTGCTTAAACATGCTAAGAGATAGATTACTAATAATCATGCACAATGATAAGGGTGAGGAGGCATGTGCGATTGTAAGGTTCCTACCTTCTAAAATGGGGGAAACACTTAAGATAGTCCACTAAGTTGTATCTTAGGAAAATTTCCTATTCATCGACAACTTGACCCTGTAGAGATTCAAGGATACGATTCATAGGTATGACCTAGCTCTATCCCGCAGGCGGAGCGTGATTTTCTAAACATCAAATCACCCATAGGGCAATTGATCATAAATTGGACAACTACTAGACTTGATTTCTAGAGACAACGCTTTTTTCCTCATCTTATGCAAGGCACAGCCGCTGGCCTAGTCTTCTAGAATAGAGTTGCCCAAGAACCTAATTATCTAATGTAGGGCTTTCACTTAATTTGTTGGAAAGCTACCCGACTAATTGGATCCACCCGTCCGTAGGATGGTGCCGTCAGGGCATTCCATCCTCCCACTTTCCACCCTACTCATGCATCAATTTGTTTTCTAATTAATCCTACCACACTATTTGACATAAATAAACATATTCCTTAATTAAGGCCCTTTTCACAAGGTTTGTTAAAACAGCCTTTTTACATAATGCAATCATGCCGACAAGATATATCTATATAAAAAGTTTATATATAAGTCAATTCCATATAAGCCAAACTGGCTCTCTTATTCGTTTCCTTTATTTTGCCGATGATCTAGAATTCGGCCTTCCAGCCTCTACATGCTGGGAAAAACCCTACGGGACCATACACCTCATCGTCGGCCGCTGGCGAGGACTCAAGCCGGCCTGTCGCCCTCTCAGGCTCCATCGCTCGATCTTCCCGTCCCTCAGAGGGATGTCTGCACACTAGGGTGGGCTTATTTACTCCACTAGCCTGGGCCCTCAGAACTAGGCAGCCTCATAATCTCTTGCCTCAATCGGCGATCCTTATTCTCCCAATGGTATGAGGGATACCTTGGGCTATTCCCGGGCTTTGGTAACGACGCCGCCCGGCTACACAAGCACGGAATGGAGTTAGTGTTGAAGCCAAAAAAAATCTTGAATTCTAAATATAACAATTTCAATGCAATTTATCGAATACAGCATCACATAATTCGTAACTTCATACAATTTTTATGTCGTCATTTTAAAAGGGAAAGATACCATTCATTAACACTAATTTAAGAAAAAACTCTTCTTTTAAAAATTAACCAAGCTAACCTGGCCACCATTTCCTTGAGGAGCTTGAAAAGGGAGGGCTGGAGTCGCATTGGGAGCATCTTCCCTAATCTCGTTATTGCGCGCTCCTCTTGAGGCAATATTGTGACGTCTTCGAGAAGAGGCCATCTTAGGCCTCGCCTTGTAGAGCTCGCTGCTGCGATCAAAACGCTTCAGTCGGATCTGAATTCTGAGTTTGTTTGCTCACCGTATGAGCAAAAGAGTATGACGCACGAACCCTTTCTTAAGCCAAAAAACCCTTATTAAAGTCTATGCAAATGGGGGGGGGATTGTGAGATGTCCTTAAGGGTAAAAACGTGGAGAAGGGCTGAGAGGGTGCTGTAAGTCTATTCACACAGGGGGGGAGAAGAGTTAAGGACACTGCCTTCTAGCAAGAGGGAGATGGAGGAAAATTAGCTTATCTGAGAAGAGGCAAATGAGGGGGTGTGAGAGGGGTGGCTGCAAGGGGCGGCTGTACTACAGCAAGTACGTTACACAGGGACGAACGGCGGTACGGACGGTGGTACAACAGGGCATACGTAGCACAGAGATGCGTGCCGTCTATGGGGCACCTCGGCGGGGGTTTATATAGCTGAGGGGTGAGGGTACGGGCGCTGCGCAAAGCAAGGATGAAAGGACGGTGTACCTTCAAAGGCTATGGATCAGTGGCCTACATGGGTCTAGGGGAAAGGTACGGTGTCGGTTGTCCGGGAAAGGAGTGGTACGTATGTACCTTATCTGGTCTGGGGCAGCATGGGTGTCCACGTAGGGGTACGTGGGGACCATACAGTGGGCGGCCGTCCTTTAGTTCTTGGGCGGCCATCGTACGGGCGTCCTAGTAAGTGTGTACGGACCAAATTTTGGAGCAGGGTACCCAAATTTGGGACGTCCACCTTGATTTGCGTGCCGGACCGCCCCGAGGGCGAAATTTTTTTTTGTCCAAGGGGTTCTCCTGGTCATAGGGGTTCAAACCGTTCGTCAATCGGACGCCCGGTCGTGCATTTATTAAGGTTTAAAGGTCACCGTTTTTTAACTAAAATGACTGAAATTTGCGTATAGGCTTGATCCGGTGTCCGTTTTGAATACTGTAAAATCCTATATTAGGGTAAAATCACGCGCAGATTCCAAATTTGGGCTCAGAATTTGAAGATTCTAAGTAGAAATGACTCAAATAATAAAATCATTGATTTTTATACCATAAAAACTCATAATTACATGGACATTTCTTTATTAGTGAAGATGGGTATGTTACATCCTTCCCCCCTTAAAGAAATCGAGATGTCCTCATCTCGTCATGAATTGGGGATAATCCTTAAGATTGTAGCTTCATCTTTCCAAGTTGCATCCTCTTCAGGGTAATCTTTCCACTGTACTAGATGTTCTACAAGAGTTCTATTTCGGAGTTGCCTTTCCCTAGAATCTATGATACTACTGGGCTGTAATTCAAGGACTCCTTGAGTAGGGATTACAACTTGTTCATCTCATCAAGAATATGATCGAGACTGGGGACATATGGTTTTAAAAAACTTACATGAAATACATTATGGACTTTGATATGGGCTGGGAGTTGGAGTTTATAGGCACTTTTACCTAGACACTTGATAACTGTATAAGGACCACAATACCTAGGGCTGAGCTTCTTATATTTCCCAAGTGATAGAGAACTTTGTTTGGGTCGCACTCGTAGAAGAACTCTGTCTCCTTCCTTGAAGATCCTTTCAGACCTCTTGTTGTCAGCATAATGCTTTTGTCGATCTTGGGCAGCTTTAATATCCTTTTGGATTGCCTTGGTTTGTTCCTCTATTTCTTCGAGCATTTTCTTGGATGCCTCAACTCTTATGGTTGGATCAGAGAAATTTAGAGGAGACAGGCATTCTTGCCCATAGAGTGCCTTGAATGGTGACATTCCTATGCTTTGATGATAAGACGCATCGTAGGCAAATTCTACCAGAGGAAGGTATTGAATCCACCTTCTTGGTTCCCGTCCATAGTATGCTCTGAGAATGTCTTCAATTACTTGATTGACTCTCTCAATCTGGCCATCGGTCTCTGGATGATAAGCTGTGCTAAAGCAAAGTTGAGTTCCCAGGGCTTGAAATAAGGACTGCCAGAACTTTGAAGCAAAGTCAAAATCTCGGTCACTTACTATCCTTTTTGGGAGGCCATGAAGTTTGAGGATTTCTTTGATGAATACTCGAGCAACATCAGAAGCTTTGAAGGTCTTCTTCACAGGTAAAGGTGAGCTACTTTGGTAAGTAAGTCCACTACTACCAGAATGGAGTCACATCCTCCTTGAACAGTGGGGAGACTTGTGACAAAATCCATACTAATGCACTCCCACTTCATTTGGGGAATATCTAAGGGTTGAAGTTTTCCAGGCATCTTGACTCTTTTAGCTTTGATCCTTTGGCATGAGAGACATTGCTTCAAGTACCGAAGGACATCATTTTTCAATCCTGCCCAATGAAAGCTCCTTCTTACGGCATTTAATGTTTTTGCATAGCCTGGGTGTCCTGCAGAGCAGGGCTATCATGAGCTTCATGGAGGATTAGTTTCTTTAAAGCAGGATCCTTAGGGATACATAGCCTGTGATTGAAGTAGAGGCTTCCTTCATGAGTGGAGTATCCCTTGATTAGATTCTTCTCTTTCTCTGAATTTCCTCCTCCTTCTACTAACTTCATCATCCTCTGATAATCTGGGTCATGAGATGAGACTTCTTCGACCTTGACCAGTATGGGATTATTTGGCATTGAAATTGCACTCAAGAAAGATTTGTGGCTAAGTGCATCTGCTACCACATTATCTTTCCCAGGGCGAAATTTGATGTCGAAGTCATATTCTTGTAAAATTTCAATCCATCTCCTTTGACGCATGTTGAGGTTAGGCTGGGTGAAGATCCACTTTAGACTTTTATGGTCAGTTACAAGCTCGAATTTGCCCCCCAAGAGATAATGTCTCCATAATTTGAGGCAATGAACAACTGCTAAAAGCTCCAAATCATGGGTGGCATAATTTGCCTCATATTGCTTCAGCTTGCGCGCGGGAAGTATAAGCAACTGGTCTTCCTTCTTGGCCCAAGACACCACCAAGCGCTAGACTACTTCAAATTCCTTAGCAAAATCAGGAAGTTTCAGGATAGGGGCATAAGTAATAATGACCTTGAGCTGATCAAAACTGTTTTGATGGATTGGCAGCCACACTATTTTGCAATCCTTCTTAAGAAGATCCGTCAGAGGTGCAGCTACCAAGGTATAATCTTTGATAAAAATCCTATACCAACCCGTGATTCCCAAAAACCCACGAACTTCACGAACTGATTTAGGGGGTGGCCATTCTAGAATATCCTTGACCTTGGCAGGGTCTACTGAGATGCCATCTTTGGAGACGATGAATCCAAGATACTCAATTTGATGTAAAGAAGGTACATTTGCTTTTTTTGGCATAGAGTTTGTGTCTGCGTAGCAATTGCAGAACTCTACGCACATGCTCCTCATGCTCTTCCATTGATTTGGAGTAGATTAAGATGTCATCAAAGAAAACAAGCACAAATTCATCCAAGTAAGGACGGAATATATCTTGCATTAGGCGGTTGAAGGTTGCAAGAGCATTGGTTAACCCGAATGACATTACAGTAAACTCATAGTGGCCATAACGGGTATTGAAGGCTGTTTTGGGTATATCTGCTTCCTTGACTTTGATCTGATAGTAACCAGACCTCAAATCTATTTTTGAGAAGACTTTGGTCCCATGAAGCCTGTCAAGAAGTTTGTCGATGCGAGGGATAGGATACTTATTCTTGACAGCGACTTGATTTAGCCCTCGATAATCTATGCAGAGGCAGAGAGTTCCGTCCTTTTTTTGGAAAAGAACAGGTGCTCCCCAAGGAGAGCTATTGGGGCGTACAAATCCTTGTTCAGTGAGTTGGGAAAGTTGCTCCTTAAGTTCAATGGCTTCATGAAGAGACATTTTATAGGGAGTTTTTGAGACGGGTTGAGCTCCAGGGATCACCTCGATTTCATGATCGACTTCTCGAGGAGGCGGTAACCCTGTAAGCTCGTCAGGGAAGATGTCAGAGAATTCTTGGAGCCAAGAGGGTTCTATCTCCATACTAGGTTCAATGACTTTGTTGAGTTTGACTAAGAAAACTTGCTGACCCTTACGTGTTCCCTTGAGAAGATGTTTTGCCTTGACTACCCTAGATTTAGGTTTTCCTGTGATCCCCTGAACAGATATTACTTGGCCATGCTCATTTTCAAAAGTGATACTCCCCTGGTTACAATGAATGCTAGCTTTGTTTGCAATTAACCAATCCATCCCAAGGATTCCATCATAAATTCCTAATGGCAAGACTCTAAAGTGACCATGAGTTTGCTCATTACCCAGCTCAAAATCAAGATTTCCTATAGAGTGGCGAGATACTACTTCTTTCCCACTGGCTAACTCTACAATCATCCTTCTAGCTGTTTTTTGACCAAGTTTAATTTTTGCAAACACCTAGGAGAAAGGAATGAATGGGTACTGCCACAATCAATCAAAAGCTGAAATGGCTTACCATGATGAGTGGCGGGGGTTTGAATTACACCAAATTGTTTATTCGGACCTTGGTGTTCTACTACCGCATGGACGGTGGCGCGCTCTTCTTCAGTCGTTTCCAAGGTCGGTTCTTCACTTATAACACATGCAGTCCTAGCAACTGCTCCTCCGCGGCCTCTGCCACGGCCACTGCCTCTTGCACCTTGGTGGATAGTGGTTCCATGGCCTTGTTTTCCTCTGCTACCTTGGGGAAATTATGTTGCCATCTTGGGACAGTTGGCTCTAAAGTGTCCCGGCTCATTGCACTCAAAACACAGAGGGTCTTCTCTGGAAGAAGCAGCATACGAGTGGGGGATAGAAGAGTTGCCTTGTCGCCCTCTGTTGTAGTAGGGGAAATTCTGTTGAGGTTTCTTGTAGGGTTGATCTTTAAGATTTGCCTCAACGTAAGATCTCTTTTGATTCTTCGGTTTGTTAGCCTTCATTTCTTTCACAAGGGGCTTTGCTCGTATGAGAGCATCCTGTAATGTGCTTGGCCTCATTGCTTCAAGGCGGGAATCTAAGGGTTCATTTAGCCCTTGGCAGAAACGAGCCACTTGCTGGGAAGTAGTCATAGCTGGGGCATACTTCCGAAGAGTGATAAATTTGGAATAGTAGTCCTCAAGAGTTAAGCTGCACTGCCTAAGACTAAAAAACTCATTCATCTTTATGGATTCATGGGATGGGGGAAGATATCTTTCCTTCACTGCCTGCTTGATGTCTTCCCACGTTTGAGAATGCTCAGTGACTTCCTTGTCAGGGCACCACTGAGATCTCCGATGAGGCGAAACCGTGCGAGCATAGACTGATTTGCTACTCCAGTATCGGCAGAGCAGAGA
Organism: Cibotium barometz; assembly: GCF_041138505.1. NCBI lineage: Eukaryota > Viridiplantae > Streptophyta > Polypodiopsida > Cyatheales > Cibotiaceae > Cibotium > Cibotium barometz. The sequence continues at coordinate 6,559,193 of NC_141061.1, forward strand.
AATAATCGTCCATCATCTCAATCCAGACTTCAGCATCCTTCTCAACCTTTGAACCTTCTCCTTTAAAGGAGGGAGGTTGCATTTGCTTGAGCAGGAGCTTCTTCTCCTGGGTATCGGTGTAAAGCGCATTGGGAAGTGGAGGGTGGTTGTCCTGGTCATCATTATAAAATTAATTTTAAGATAACAAGATTCATATTTGCACAACGCTTATTTTTGGAGAGTAAAACATTGAAATTATTTTATTTCCAAATATTTACAAGGACAAGTTTTATTACAAAGATCTGAGACTAATATAATTAGTCTTATTTGACATCAAGGGAAATTCCTAGGCTTGACTATGACATAAGGGTAGAGCGGTCCACATAGGTGAAATATGGGGGTTCCGCTATAGTTTCTAAGACTCTAAAAACTGATGGTAAGGGTGGTAAACTCTGGATTGGGGTAAATCCCAACACAGCTACTCTATCAGCAGGTAAGACCTGCATCACTTTGTCATACACCCAGCGATCCTGAGGTATGCGAACCCTATCTATAGTCACAGAGGTGTCGGCCCTGGGGATATCGACGAACCAAAATAAACGGATCATCTTCAGCTTTTCAATCCAACGAATCCGCTTAATGTCGGTGGTGAGGTTCCCAATTTGATCTGCTCGGATAAAGAAGTATCTCGGCCCACGACTCCAGAAATCTCTACCCCATCCTCTTTGAATACGAGAGAAATGAGGGAAGGATATCTTCTCTAATATCTGCACCATGGTGTCGCGGAACTCAAAATTCGAGGAGTAACTAGCAGTCTCAAAGATGCATTGGAAAACTAGAAACTTGGAGTAGGCATCTTCCTCTTCCTACAATCATTCAAACATCAATTCAACTTATTTGTTTTAGTAGGATGTTTTTACTAGTTAGCATTATGTTAGGTAAAACATTTATTACAAAACAGTCCTTAAATGGCAATTCCTAGGAGCTAAACTCGCTCTGATACCAATTGTAAGGTTCCTCCCTTCTAAAATGGGGGAAACACTTAAGATAGTCCAGTAAGTCTTATCTTAGGAAAATTTCCTATTCATCGACACCTTGACCCTATAGAGATTCAAGGATACGATTCATAGGTATGACCTAGCTCTATCCCGCAGGGGGAGCGTGATTTTCTAAACATCAAATCACCCATAGGGCAATTGATCATAAATTGGCCAACTACTAGACTTGATTTCTAGAGACAACGCTTTTTTCCTCATCTTAAGCAAGGCACAGCCGCTGGCCTAGTCTTCTAGAATAGAGTTGCCCAAGAACCTAATTATCTAACGTAGGGCTTTCACTTAATTTATTGAAAAGCTACCCAACTAATCGGGGCCACCCGTTCATAGGATGGTGCCGTCGGGGCATTCCATCCTCCCACTTTCCACCCTACTCACGCATCAATTTGTTTTCTAATTAATCCTACCACACTGTTTGACATAAATAAACATATTCCTTAATTAAGGCCCTTTTCACAAGGTTTGTTAAAACAGCCTTTTTACACAATGCAATCATGCCAACGACAAGATAAATTTATATAAAAAGTTTATACATGAGTCAATTCCATATAAGCCAAACTGGCTCTCTTATTCGTTTCCTTTATTCTGCCGATGATCTAGAATTCGGCCTTCCAGCCTCTACATGCTGGGCAAAACCCTACGGGCGAGGACTCAAGCCGGCCTGTCGCCCTCTCAGGCTCCATTGCTCGATCCTCCCGCCCCTCAGAGGGATGTCTGCACACTAGGGTGGGCTTATTTACCGCACTAGCCTGGGCCCTCAGAACTAGGCAGCCTCATAATCTCTCGCCTCAATCGGCGATCCTTATTCTCCCAATGGTATGAGGGATACCTTGGGCCATTCCCGGGCTTTGCTAACGACGCCGTCCGGCTACAAAAGCACGGAACGGAGTTAGCGTTGAAGCTAAAAAAAATCTTGAATTCTAAAGATAACAATTTCAACGCAATTTATCGAATACTGCTAGCATCACATAATTTGTAACTTCATACAATTTTTATGTCGTCATTTTAAAAGAGAAAGATACCATTCATTAACACTAATTTAAGAAAAAACTCTTCTTTTAAAAATTAACCAAGCTAACCTGGCCACCATTTCCTTGAGGAGCTTGAAAAGGGAGGGCTGGAGCCGCATTGGGAGCATCTTCCCTAATCTCGTTATTGCGCGCTCCTCTTGAGGCAATATTGTGACGTCTTTGAGAAGAGGCCATCTTAGGCGTCGCCTTGTAGAGCTCGCTGCTGCGATCGAAACGCTTCAATCGGATCTGAATTCTGAGTTCGTTTGCTCACCGTATGAGCAAAAGAGTATGACGCACGAACCCTTTCTTAAGCCAAAAAAACCCTTATTAAAGTCTACGCAAATGGGGGGGATTGTGAGATGTCCTTAAGGGTAAAAACGTGGAGGAGGGCTGAGAGAGCTGCTACTGTAAGTCTATTCACATGGGGGGAGGGGGGGGAAGAAGAGTTAAGGAGACTGCCTTCTAGCAAGAGGGAGATGGAGGAAAATTAGCTTATCTGAGAAGAGGCAAATGAGGGGTGTGAGAGGGGTGGCTGCAAGGGGCGGCTATACTACAGCAAGTACGTTACACAGGGACGGACGGCGGTACGGACGACGGTACAACAGGGCATACGCAGCACAGAGATGCGTGCCGTCTGTGGGGCACCCCGGGGGTTTATATAGCTGAGGGGTGAGGGTACGGGCACTGCGCAAAGCAAGGATGAAAGGACGGTGTACCTTCAAAGGCTATGGATCAGTGGCCTGCATGGGTCTAGGGGAAAGGTACGGTGTCGACGGTTGTCCGGGAAAGGAGTGGTACGCATGTACCTTATCTGGTCTGGGACAGCATGGGTGTCCACGTAGGGGTACGTGGGGACCATACAGTGTGGGCGGCCATCGTGCGGGTGTCCTAGTAAGTGTGTACGGACCAAATTTTGGGGCGGGGTACCCAAATTTGGGATGCCCGCCTCGATTTGCGTGTCGGACCGCCCCGGGGGGCGAAATTTTTTTTTTTTGTCCGGGAGGTTCTCATGGTCGTAGGGGTTCAGACCGTTCGTCAATCGGACGCCCGGTCGTGCATTTATTAAGGTTTAAAGGTCGCCGTTTTTTAACTAAAATGATTAAAATTTGCGTATAGGCTTGATCCGGTGTCCGTTTTGGATGCTGTAAAATCCTATATCAGGGTAAAATTGTGCACAGATTCCAAATTTGGGCTCAAAATTTGAAGATTCTAAGTAGAAATGACTCAAATAATAAAATCATTGATTTTTATACCATAAAAACTCATAATTACATGGACATTTCTTTATTATTAGTGAAGATGGGTACGTTACAGTCGATTAATGTTTCTTAAACATGGTTAGAGATAAATTACTAAGTCATACACATTGCTATGGGTGAGGTGATATTTCACATGAATTATGTATATCTTTCCATGTTAAGGATACTAAAAAATAAAATTTACAAAAGGATTCTCTTTGCCAAGATGTGTATAAGCTTGTTTATTTATCTATCCATTCATTCATTTTTATATACATCTTTTGTATGTGTATATGTGCATGTAGACATACACATTTGTGTTTGAGTATGCACATGCTGGCTACATATGCATACATATATAGACATACACATTTGTGTTTGAGTATAGCTACATATGCATGCATATGACATATGTATGTATTGTATGTAAAAGAGTTTGGATCAATACTGAAATTGTTAGAGTGATATCTCTTACTACATTTCCTTATAGAATCGTATTTTGTGGAGAGCAACTTCTAGGTGGGATGACATTGATCATTACTAAATTGGGGTATAAAATGGCATTAATAGGAAAATGTGGAGGGGTAATTCTAAGGGTGAAATTGACTAGCCCTCTAATGGCAGCGTAGGGACAAATGAACTTTAATGGGACTAGGACTAGCATGCAATAATTTGAGTGGGACCAGGACTAGCATGAGATAATGTGGGTGGGACTAGGACTATCATGAGATAATGTGAGTGGCATGTAGGGAATAAATTGCTAACACACACTATGGATAGAGTAACTCACAATGCTCACAAGGGTTCCCCAGAAACATCACTAATTTTTTAGTGTACATGTAGCAAACTTGGTTGTGCCCACGTGCCATCACACGAAGGGGTACATGGGGTCAGCCTAGGATAATATACCTTGAGGAGTTGTCATAGAGCTACGGAGATGTGTAGCTTCTATGCCCCAGTTCACTGCACACTCACACAACAATAAAGACAGATATAACACAAGGATTATCACTTAACACATTAAAAGATTATCACTTAACACAAGGATTATCACTTAACACATTAAAAGATGACACTCATAGAATGCTAGGGACACACAATGCTACACACATAGAAAATATAAATGAGATTATCCAATGAGAAAGTGTCTTTCCTTTCTACTTTGTGTTGCAATTGGGTAAGCACTTCTTCTCTCCCCCCTTGATTAGATGTGTGGTTGACATTAACCACTTTATCAAAATAAGGCTTTTGCCCATGTAAGAATTGAGGAGTTGAGGGTTTTGGGTATCCCTAGGATGAGGTTTACATGCTAACATGTTCTTTTACTTCTATTATAGGTGTGGAAGTAGGGATTATTGGGATTTACTCCAAAGGAATCTCCTTGAGTTGAATAGAGGTTGATGGGAGTTCTAGGATTTATTTCTAGAGTTGTTCCCATTCTCCCTTAGTCCATGGTTCCTCTAATTTGACCTTGCCTTTGTCAATCTTTTTAAGCACCCATACCCTCTTTGGTGTGGCATATTGTTGTACCTTTGAGCACAATGATGATTTTTGATGTATTTGGTTCTCGTACTCTGTTGGTGTGGTGACACCCTCGAGCTGGCTTCATCTTTGGTATCTAAATTAGTCTTTGTTCTTGGTAGGATTTTAAGGAGTTTTCTCTACTTTACCCAACCTTATGTGGCTAGACCATTCTTCAATTTTTTGTAGCTTCTCCCCTTTCCTTAGTAGGATCCAAATCAGCTTCACTTGCCATCCATTGTAGGCTTAGAATATTGGATTTGGAATCCATAGCTCCTTTGGATTTTTGACTATGTTTTTGGGAGAAGTTGAGGGTATAATTACTATGTCAGTGAGGCTTTTGGTACCCACACTTGTTGTAATTTACCCTTGGGGATCCTATGTGAAGTGGAGGCAAGGACTAGAGTGTTCTTTGTCAGTTCTTTGGTTCCTCCTTGGTTTTGGCTTGGGGTTCACCTTTTGAGGTCCAGCATTTGGCTTGTTGGCCTTAGGTCTTGATAAGCTTGGGAAGGGTTGTTTCAAGGCATGGAGCTTGCGAATAATTAACATTCATGGATTGTTTCTTGAGTTTTTGATGGTCATGGCCATTGCCTTCTTCTAGTCAATGTTGTAGTTGTGTTTGGCAATCCATCCTTTTCCAAGGATTATTTCTTAAGGCATAGCTCCTACAATCATGACAAAGAAAATACCTTCCATGCGAAGAGCTTATGTGAAAATCAAGCTTCACAAATCCTTCACACTCATTGTACACAGTCATAAAATAGTTTGCACTAATGCCTTATGCTCCTTTTTCCTAGTTTCCTTAGCTAGGTGGATGGCATTGTTCATAGGAAAGAAGTCCATATAACATTCTGAGAAATCCTTTGTTTAGGGAAGCTGTAGCTTCTTAACAAGCTTTGTCTACACTAAGGAGTACAACCCATCTAGAGCATTGAAGCACATTGAACATGGGAGCGGAAGCCTCAAGGGGTGTCAAACCCTTTGAAGTTCTACCAATTGAATTACTATATGACCAGCCATGTCAGCATAGCCCTACACTTCCCATTGTAATAAAAGATCCCCATTTTGTACCTCCTCTCAAGAGAAGGATATTCCTATAATATTAACTATTTGGACCTCTATAATCTAATCACTTATGATAGAGAAGCTAGCAACCTTCCTCTCTTCTCAATTTGTCTCTCTCTATCTCTCTCTTAATCACACTCCACACCTAGTTAATCACAAGCAAGAATTAAACAAGCTTACCCTTAAGCACTCACACATGTAAGCAAGCACTTACACATAAGTAAGCACACACACACACACACACACACACACTCAAGCACTCATGCACACACTTAAGAACTCACACATGTAAGCAAGAAACTCAACAAGACTCCATAGATAATGATAAATATAGACATGAAAGCATGAAAAATTAAGAAGAGATTAAGATAAGAAAGAATGAAGGAGCTTCCAAGCTTGAGCTCAAACGTAGATTATATTATGAAAAATGTTTTTACACACACCCATAAATCACTTATATACAAGTGGCCTTTGCTTGGCCACACCCACACTTATGGGGTTCCCAAAAACATGTTCTCATTACAAGCTCAAGCCTTATATGGGTCGACCTTTGTTACAATGGTCGGCCTTTGGCAGGATTACAAGGAGTGTATAAAAAATGAGTAAGAGCTCCCTGCCTAGGCTTGCTTTGTATGCCCACAAAAGCATCATTGCATATCAATCGACGTGAGTGAGAAGTTACAAATCGCGTTATATCAAAGAAGAGGTTTCATAGAAAAAGGTGAAGATCTTCAACATGCCACACTGGAAATTTTTTTCACAAAGCATTCCTTGAATGTCCTTTGCCGATGAGATGGAGGTAGCAAACTCACTCGTAGTAGTAGAGTGTAAATTTACCTTGATGGTGGCAAAGTTGAAGGCTAATTTTTGCACTTTGCTTTCATGGTATATGTGCCACCCTTGGTGGGTTCTCTTTACTTCATTAAAACCTGTGAGGCAAACTGATAATATGTGGAATATTTTGGAAGTGCCTTGGATGTGTAAATCCTTAGAATCCTTGTGTTTGCCCATGAACATGCTCATGACTTTGAGCATCCACCATTGCTTGAAGGTGATGGCTTCACCTAGTGGCAGAGAGAGTAGCTTCGAAAAATTGATCAAAAAGGATTTGGTGGCTTGCAGCTCAAAGTATGTTCTCCACAAATAGATCCTTTTGATCGGCACGTATTGTGGATCTATTCGTTTGCTACTAGTGGTGGGTAGGTACCTTGCAGTATGGGGATCTATTCACTGTAGCTATTCACTGTAGGTGCCTTGGAGTATCCCTAAACACTAGAATGGTCTCCTTCTCGAGGTTGATTACGGCGTCCTTGCTCCACCCCTATGGAACCATTTTCCTAAAAACCTCCCTCGGTATGCCCCATCGGTATGCCCCATATGCCATCTGACCCTTAGGGCTACCATTCCCTTGGGTTTTGTTAACACCAACCAGCCCCATGGGATTTCTACCCTTAGGGCTACTATTCCCTTGGGTTTTGTTAACACCAACAAGCCCCATGGGATTTCTACCCTAGCTATGGTACTCTCCTTGGACTTGTGCACATTCCTTGGATGCCCTTAGCACTTAGCATTTTGTGGAGCCTGATGCGCAGAAGGTTTGCATGTCTCCTTTCTTCAGCCCTTAAAGAACCTTAATGCAAAACATGTAATATTTTTAGCAAATTCATATGTTACAAAAAGATGTATATGTTCTATGCAAATCTATGGCCTTTGGCCTTCCCAAAAGGGTTAGCTAATGCCTATCTATGACCTGCCCCAAAAGGGAGTAGATAATCTACAATGATTACAAGCCTTGCCTTTTATAGGCTCTTGGAAGATTTATTTAATTGTTTGATTGGAAGATTTATATGCTCTTGGAAGATTTATTCAATTGGTTGGCTATAGTTCCATGGACATGAAATATTATACATGCTGCTTGCTCTGCTTAGCCTTGCTCTGGTGAGCCCGATGCTCTGATACCA